>NC_051221.1:37315021-37665021 GCF_015220715.1 Pygocentrus nattereri | reverse complement strand
AGGAGCTATTTGTCATTTATGTGTGAAAGCAAAACAGCACAAAGACAGATATTGCCAAACGCCATGGTCATAAATCACTCACCACCCCATCCTGACACACAGAGCACGTACACCTGCACACATTCACAATATGGACAGGACACACTGACAGTGCCCGTATTTTATGAGCGGACTGAATGAATGTAATGAAAGGCATTACTGACAGTGGACGGTTTTACAGCTGATATAAAACAACACCTTTGCTCAATCAACAAATCCATTACTATTTTCATTTTTTAAACAGCTTTAGCATCAATTGCTAAAAGACCAAAAATGCTAACATGTGTAATCATGTCCCTTTAACCAGAGTTGAGGTGTCTTCAGCGTACAGTACTGTGCAAAAGTCAGAGATTTATATACTTTCCTGTCAAAATGGCCTTTAAGTACAAGTTATTCTTTTTTCAGGACACATTTCTGAGAAGAATAAGATAATTCAGTTGCATAAGAAAGAAGAAAGACAACAGAAAATTAAAAATACAGGATTTTCTGAAAGTTATTAAATTATTAAACAATAAATGATATAGAGAAATTTGGACTCCTAACAACTGTGCAGACCACCAGATAAGCAGTACTGAAAGCACCACTCTTGCCTCAGATCTGACAAAATCCACAGTGGTTTCTGTCCATCTTTGTGAGAAGACAACTCAACCCCATGAGTCTGAAAGCATGTGCAGCTGTCAAGAAGACATTACTGAGAAAAGGAAACAGACAAAAAAGAACACTTGCAAACCAAACAGAGAAGCTGCTGGTGTTTTTAGAACAATAAATAACATGTACTTAATGGCTGTTTTGACTGGAAAAGAAAGAGTCCTGTCTAAACTAACACAAAGAGAAGATAAATAATGGTTCTTGTTGGTATCTACATACAGAGCATTTGCCATTCATTTGTGAATGATAATTAGCTGATTTATTTTCCCTTTATTCCTCTACTCAAATAATGTATCACATAAAACATAAAAAAACTTGTACTCATCGTGTGTGCGCGTGTGTGTGTGTATGTGTGGGCGGATGTGTGGGTGTATATGTGGAGAGTGGCAGTGCACAGTGGTTGGTTTGGATGAAAGACCAGCATGTGTAGAGACTGCAGCATGAGCATGAAAAAGCATGAGAAATGAAAGAAGAACTGAACTAACTCCCAGTTAACACGCATCAACAGGAAAAAAAACACTGATCAGCTGAGATTTCTCCCTGAAATCACCTTCAACCAGAGAGAAGAGAAGAGAGGAGAAGAGAGGAGAAGAGAAGAGATGAAAAGAGAAGAGAAGAGAAGAGAAGAGAGGAGAAGAGAATAGAAGGGAAGAGAAGAGATGAAAAGAGAAGAGAAGAGAGGAGAAGAGAGGAGAAGAGAATAGAATAGAAGAGAATAGAAGGGAAGAGAAGGGAAGAGAAGAGATGAAAAGAGAAGAGAAGAGAGGAGAAGGGAAGAGAAGAGAAGAGAGGAGAAGAGAAGAGAGGAAAAGAATAGAGATGAAAAGAGAAGAGAGGAGAAGGGAAGAGAAGAGAGGATAAGAGATGAGAAGGGAAGAGAGGAGAAGAGAAGAGAGGAGAAGGGAAGAGAGGAGAAGAGAAGAGAGGAGAAGAGAAGAAAAGAGAAGAGAGGAGAAGAGAAGAGAGGAGAAGAGAGCAGAAGGGAAGAGAAGAGATGAAAAGAGAAGAGAGAAGAGAGGAGAAGAGAAGAGAGGAGAGGAACAGAGAGAAGAGAGGAGAAGAGAGGAGAAGAGAGGAGAGGAAAAGAGAGAAGAGAGGAGAAGGGAGGAGAAGAGAGGAGAGGAAAAGAGAGAAGAGAGGAGAGGAGAAGGGAGGAGTAGAGAGGAGAGGAAAAGAGAGAAGAGAGGAGAGGAGAAGGGAGGAGAAGGGAGGAGAAGAGAGGAGAAGGGAGGAGAAGGGAGGAGAAGAGAGGAGAGGAAAAGAGAGAAGAGAGGAGAGGAGAAGGGAGGAGAAGAGAAGAGAAGAGAAGAGAAGAGAATGCACACGGGCTTATTCTATTAAAGCCAACTCCTGAAATATGGATTAAAATAGATTTTCTCCTTTTTGTACTCTAAAGCCCCCAGAAGATACTGTACACTGTTCAAATGTGAAATGCACAGAAAACACTGCTTCACTGTAATTACTGGAGAAAAATCACAACCTGTTATACAAAAGTTTCAGAAATAGCTCCAAACAAACCAATTATCTATAAGTATGTATTTACTTATCCCCACCTTTAATGAATGCCTAAGACAGCCAGCAACAGTTCCAATGTTTCACTAGCAACGGCCATGCTAAATATGCTTTTGCTGGCTGTCAACCAACAAGCCTTTGCTTTAGTTCCAAATGACAGCACAAGAAATAACTGTGTCCTTTATTTACGACAACATTTGAGTGTCCACCGTCAGGCTTTGGCTCTTTTTTTTCTAGATTTTCTCTACTCTCAGTTCAACACAGAGCATTCAGAGTCCAACATTTCTCTGTAGAGGATGTTCTTATTTTCTATTATTTTAATTTTTTCAATGTAAACCGGGACGCCCAAACTTTTGCGTATGACTGTATATCTGCCCGTTCAGCCTGCAGCAGCTTAGCTGCACCTATTCAATCTACAGCAGCCTATGGCCGTTTTCTGAATAGTGCACAATGTAGAGGAGCCAACTGAAACAGCTCAAATTCACCAGTAAAACTGCTCAAGACAAAGAGCAGTACTAACAACTCACAAACCAACTGCCATGGAAAAAATACAAACAAACGGTTCGTTCCCAGAGATGGGACGCTTACTTTAAGAAAAGTAGTCAGGTGCAGATACACCTGCTAAAAATGTCAGTTGTAACTCAATTATGTTCTGTTGTGTTACTTTAGAATTACTCGTCCTTTTAAAATCTAAACTCATGTCACAATTTCAGCAGGACCACTTCATAACAACATAAACAGAAATGCCTAGAAACAATACATTTGACATAATAGTCTGTGCAGTATGTGTGTTTTATGTGCCATGTGTATGTCAAATTAAAAATGTTATTAAATGTTTCGGTGGATTTAATCAGGTATTCAGGTGAACCATTATAGTTCGGAATATAAAACCGAAGAGTAAAACATAAAATTGAAAAGCCCCCCCTCATTTTTAGATTCCTATTTTGTCATGCAGCATGACTTACCCTGCAAATTGTACTCATCAGACATGATAAGGATTTCCAAAATTAGCACCTTGCAGTCAATATGAGTTTATGTCTGCATGCTGCTGTCCTCAGTTTGGCTCATGTTATGGGCCATATAAGTTAAGTGATACTTTTTTGATCCCACAACCAGGGAAATTCCACCTCCGCATTTAACCCATCAGTGAAACACCACATACACACTAGTGAACACACACACTAGGGGGCAGCGAGCACACTTGTCCAGAGCGGTGGGCAGCCCTATCCACGGCACCCGGGGAGCAGTTGGGGGTTAGGTGTCTTGCTCAAGGACACCTCAGTCATGGACTGTCGGCCCTGGGGATCGAACCGGCAACCTTCCGGTCACAGGTCCCTAACCTCCAGCCCAAGACTGCCCCAAAAGTCTCATGCTCTACCGACTGAGCTATCTGGGCTCTATATGTGCACCTCTTCATCCCAACTCGATGTTTAATATATAACTTTCACTATTACAATAGTACAGACCTACATCAATCCCTGTCCCAACAGCTGGGAAAGAAAAACTAAATGAAATTTAGCTTAACTCGTAACTTGTAGCATGAAACAGTTATAGTAAACAAGCTGTTTCACATGAGATTTTTTAGTGGGGCTTTACTCTCCAAAAAATTGTACACAGGGAATTGTGGGAAACAGGAAAAAAACAGGGAATAGGTCAAGGAATGTGTTAAACAATTAGCTAAAACGTTTTAGCTTTAAAGTGTGGAAGGTGTGCATAGACCCACAACATTTTACGACAGACCTGAATGAACAGCATAACCATCAGTAAAAGGTTTTCTACCAGAGTGAAGATGTCATTCTTACAAACATTTCAGCCCCTGCTACTCTACACTAACCATGAGCTGAGGACTTAAGGCCTCTGGCAGGTTTTAGAATCGTCATGGCAACAGCTGAACTGTAAGTGAATGGAGCTGAACAAATATTTTTAAACATCCACAAGACAGCTTGATTTTTTTCTGTTCTTATCAAACTCTCATGGAGGACTACAATACATTATTGTTATTTCTAATAAGCACAGAAATAAAAATGGAGATTTCAAGCTTCAAAGAAAGTATCTTGCTTTACAGTAGTTAGTAAAGTCACATAAAACGTGTACTGCTTAGACGGTTAAATAAATGTTATAAAAATATTGATTTGGTAGTGAAATCTTGATGTAATCTATTACAAATATGCAGCAGCCTAGTTTTGAAAATAAGAAAAGGATCTATGAGAGCCACGGACAGTGGTTTTGATAGGAACCAGACGTCTGAAATGTTTAATGTCTCTGAAAGTTTCCTCACAAGAAATCGTATGAAATGGTTACAGACCTGATGCCTGATACATTTATGAGAGTTTTGAGATACAGTGTTGGCCTATTTTTGAAACAGATTCATGGTGGGGAGGTACATGCAGGAATCTGTTGTTCAACATAGTACACAAAACATTATTATTATTATTATTATTATTATGTCGCCTCACAGCAAGGAGGGCCTGGGTTCGATTCCCCGGCCGGGCGGCCAGGGTCCTCTCTGTGAGGAGTTTGCATGTTCTCCCTGTGTCTGCAGTCAGGCCAATTGGAGATGCTAAATTGCCCCTAGGTGTGAGTGACTGTCTGTGTCTGTCTGTCTGCCCTGCGATGGACTGGCGACCTGTCCAGGGTGTATCCTGCCTTCTGCCCGAAGACTGCTGGGATAGGCTCCAGCATCCCCCCGCGACCCTGATGGAGAAGCGGCTTAGAAAATGGATGGATGGATGGATGGATGGATGGATTATTATTATTATTATTATTATTATGTTCACCAATATTTTACCATTATCAACTTTACACATGAAAATTCCCAGGTGGGTTCACTGGTGGTTTTGGATGATAAATGAAATGGTTATATTTGCGTTGTAGATGTTTCGTATCGGCCAGCACACATTCTTTGATTGTCGCTCTGGATAAGCGCGTCTGCTAATTGCCATGAATGTAAATATTTCTGAACACAATAAATTACGAAAATCTATTTGAAATGATGGAGATGATGTTTAATGATTTGATGACTCAATTACATAAAATTTCCATCTGACTGCCGGTCCATCTATGCTTTGTAAACAAGGCCCCGAGAAGCAACAGTAGGCAGATATCAAAGAGAAGAGCTCAGTGCAGAAACCAAATCCACCACGCACACTCACACTAATCCACCCTCACATGCACATGACAGCAGAACCTGCCTCGTTGAATAAGATCAGGTGTTGAGATGGTTCAAATGTGACCGCATTCTTTCCTGGAGCCGCACGTATTACAAAACAAAGCAGGCTAAGCAGAATGCTGCCGATCTAAGGAAATACACAGAAACATTATGTTTTAAAGTTTTAACAATGTGATCAGAAGAAATGCATAATAGTTTAGACTAGTTTAGAGAACGATTTTCATAATATGAAGGATTTTAGTCATGGACACATTTCACGGCTAATGGCCTCTTCAGTCTTTCTCTATATTAGATACTTAGATAAAATCCTTAAATAGTATAAGAATCCTAACCGGCTTCGCAGGCCAAAACTGGGTATAAATAGGGCCCATAGGGGCCATAAAATGTGCTATAACTTTTGTATAGCCCACATTGTAGTTTGTTTTTTTTTCTAATATGTTCCAGCAATTAAACAGTAAGTGTAGATTCAAATGTATTCTCTGTTGATGATGTTATCTTATTTTCGCTTAGAAAACAAACGTAATGTAAACAGGTATGCTCAAATTTTTTGCATACGACTGTGTATCTGCCTATTCAGCCTGCAGCAGCTTCCACTTATTCACCCTACAGCAGCCTTGGCTGTTTTCTGAATAATGCACAATACAGGGAAGCCGACTGAAACTCAAAAACTCCAAAATTGAGCTCAATTACATATCAGTTTTAAAGGCACAGTAACAAAAACAGCCTGTTTATTTGAGGGATAAAAAGAGCTTGGAAAATGGTGAAATTAATTATGGCTGTTTTTGATACACACATCAGCATCACAAGTGGACCTCCAGGAAAAAAATAAATACCAGAAAAATGCAGGATGTCAGTTCTTCAAAATGCACTTGTAGAAGCTACTCAGCACACTGTCTGCTAGCCATCGCTGTTAATTGAATCCAACAAAACAATTACATGACAAAAATTAATGGCAGCGTATCATTTTCTTAGTGTCACGCCACAAGGTAACACTGTCATTTGCAGATATTCAGCTTGTCTTACATGAACTATACACATCGTCTTCAGTCTTGCTAATATGAATGTGCGCCACATGCACACTAGTCCAGCAGCCTAATGGTGACTGATGGCTAGAAAAATCATGCTAGCTGCTGCGATGATTAATCTATCATCTCCTATAACACAGAGCGGCGTTCTGACAGAGACGAGTGCGTGATCAATCACGACTCGTCATCACTCCTCACATTCATCAATCACATCAAACAGTGGACATAATGAAACAGTGCTGGATGAAGCTGCACTGATTTAAGGCCAATTTTGTGGTTGCTCGTGTAATGGCTAAAGTGCTGAACTGGTGAGAAGGAGCTTAGGTCAGTGTCTGAGGCAATGAAACAGCTGGTGTGCTTTGTAGGATGAGAGCAGTATAACTGAGGCTGATAATTAATGCTAGATAAATATTATCATAACGTGTACAATTTCATATATAGTGTTGTACTGGATAATTTAACTTTGAGTCAGAAAAAACAGAACCAATGCCCTTTTTTCAGTATTTATTGTTTCACTCTTTGCCTTTAGGTACTTCTTTTCAAGAGCCTTGACTTCAGTTTTTCAAAGAAATCTGCAGGGATGTTTTTTCCCACACCTCTAACATTCAGTCTTAGAAGCTGGTTGCATTTTTTGTTTCTCACAATCCAAGTAATCCCAATGCCATTCAGTGATGTTGAGGTCTGGACTGGGGTGGTCAGTCCAATGTTCTGAGAACACGAGCAGCTTCTTTGTTTGATTTGCAAGTTTTCTTTTTTATCTTTTTTTCTCAGTAACAGCTTCTTGACAGCTACACATCCTTTCAGACTCATAGTGTTAAGGTATTCCTCTCTCATTAGAAGGATGAACAGAAACATCTGTGGATTTTTTCACATCTGAAGCAAGCACAGAGACCGACTTTCTCCTCTCTCTCGAAGATGAAAGCTTTACTGTTTACCTGATTGTGGTCCATCAGGTCCTACACAGCTGTTAGGACTCTAGGTGTATCTCTGTATGCCTTTTTAGGGATTTTTGCTCTTGGAGCATACAGGTAGCACATCAAATAATGCGAAGCACAGTTTTTCAAACTACTGCTAACATTTAAATAAATAAAGTGTGGTCTCTGACTTTTACAAAGTTCTCTAAATATGCAGATATTTGTACAATTTAATATGAGCTTGTGAAACTAACTTTTATACATTGGAGGAAAGCAGCAACTCTGCAGTTGCAGCTGCGCCAGCTGTGCCACTTACACACTCATTTAATTAAATCGCCGCCCCATCAGTCATGCTCCCCCTGCAAGCACAGCTAATGCCAGCCAATCACAAACATCATCTTGATTGAGAGTGAAACAGCTAGCAGAGTTAAGATTGTATAGAAAATGAAAGCAGAAATAAACAAATTCACATATTCACAAATTTACAACTCATTATTCCTTGTTTGGAATTATTTTGGCTTCAAAAGGGGTGAAACAAAGAGAAGCGCTGTTCAGGGCTTGCTTTGCCATAATTGCAACAAAGAGAGGCAACATGTCAAATTCCCTCCATCATTTCAAACAACACAAAGTCTTCAACACGCTTGGTTCACCTGAGGTTTTCTTTTTTTAACAAATACCAGGTTTAATTACAAATTTTATCCTAGTTTTATTAGTAGTATTCTTAGATTTATTTAGCCTTTTGTTTGACTTTTTGATTATTCTGTAATGCTCTTCCAAGAGTTCATTGAAGTTTATTTGGAGGAATGCTTTTACCATTTTTCCAACATTTCTGCATAGTTCAATCATTAAAATATTTTAAAAACAGTTATTCAGAGTGGTTTTACGTGAAATGCTCAGTTGAAGAGAAACATGCTTAGCCCGAATAGTTCACAGTGGTGGTGACGGGAACCAGATATCTGATGAATTTAGTACCTCTAAAAGCTTCCTTCACACAAAGTTAATACATGAAATGGTTATGAATACACTGCCTGATGCCTGAGACATTCTTTCATGACAGTTTTTAGATAAAGTTTTGGCCTAAAACAATTTTTTACATTATTCAAGTCAGAGATGTACATGCATAGTGAGGCAAAGCAGACACCTAAATATTTTGTTTTCCAGATTTACCACTATTTTACAATCACAAACATTCCATATTAAACCCAAAAGACGTGTAGGTTCACTGACAATCATTTTGGATGGTAAACAAAATAGCAATATTTGTATGATCCACTGCAACCTCTTATCACCACCACTGTCAGTCAGTTTCTCCACAATGAACCATTTCACATCAGATCACTCTGAATGACTGTTTACGAGTACTTGATTAAATTATGCAGAAATTTTGAATTGAAACGGATGGAACCTTCAACCTGATGACCAATTTGCAATTTTAAATGTCAAGTCTCATGCCTTTAGTCATACAACATAGTCGAATTACAATACAAATCTCAATATTTGTTAATAATATCAGTACATGGAATTGTATCCATGTTATTATGTGTTTGGCTGTCCTGTTTAGAATTGGAAACCTGATGAACTATTAAGTTAATAAGCACGGTGGACCACAGAAGTGTGTGTGAGTTGGGTACCTTAATGTATCCTCCAGTCGACACAAGGACTTTGTTATCAGGAGAGAAGTGCAGGTCAGTCACCCAGCCGCCATGAAAAGAGTCCATAGAGTCCTTACTCTCACGGGAACAGATCTTCAGTAGAGATCCATTCAGCATGTTCCACAACTGCATGTAAAACCATTCACAAGGAATCAACATCACCACCATAATTCGAATTTAATAAAACAATAAGTCAGGAGAACCTGAGCATATACAGAGGCTGAATCTCAAATGGCTCTTTACTCCGTACATATATATTATATTTACTGCACTTATATATTATATTTTATTGTATTGCACTGTGTTATAGTTTACTTTATTGTTGAATGCACTGTGTACTGTAGTTTATTGCATTGTATTGTATTGTACGGCAAAGAGTTCTGTGTTGAACTTCCTTTTTCTCTTCGTATCTACAGTGACTTTTAGTTTCTAGCAGTATCTGAGCTCAGGATGGTCTTTCCCTCTAACCTATTGGTAACTAGCAAAGATACTTTCTCTAGACAGACAAAGCACTTCTTGTAAGTCGCTCTGGATAAGAGCGTCTGCTAAATGCAGTAAATGTAAATGTAATACATAGTGCACTACACAGAAATTAAAATACAGGCTCCCAAACTATGCATAATACGCTTATAAATAGCCATTTGGGATCCATCCATGTGTGTATAATTCCATACACGAGTGTACTATTTAGGTGAAGAAGTCTGAAATTCATAACTTAACAAACTTAACAAACTTTTACAGGAAGTAGGATGCTATTTGGTTTAGTAGATCTGGCTAAATCTGAAGCACATAAGATATATATATATATTAGACATATTCTTTCATGTTGCACTTTTATGTTGTACTTTACTTCCAAGCCTGTGATATTAATGGAGGAACCAATTAGCCTGCTTTCTTCCTTTTAGCCTGATAGAACAACTGTTTTGAGTGCATGAACACCCAACTCCGTTGTTGTGAGGAGGTCATAAGTATGTACAAATTGAGCTTTTAATCACGGGTACGAAACTATCCATTTCATAATTCTAAAATGTAAATTGTTGAAATACTGCACTACACTGCAGACCCACTGAATGCAGCTATTAGCTGAATGGGGATATTTTCTATTATTATTGTTAGAAATGTTGAAGAGATGTCAAGCGATGTGCTGCAAAATCTAACTATACATTTGACAGGATTTCACAATAAATTACAGAAATTATAATATGCTCATGTTTCTATGGTAACCAAATGTGAGAGCACTTCCTCTTCCTTGTCCTTGCCAAAGCAGCAAAAGAGTATAAATAATAGCCAGTTTGAGCAAAGTGGCACTGGAGGGCTTGAATTACACACATCGGAGTGTGGTGTATTACTGCTGCGGGCCGCTCTCTCTCCGAGCAGCATGTTTAATGGATAAGGCACAGATTCTGTAGTTTACACAACTAAACACTATGGCTGTTCAATCTCAGCCAAACACAGAGAGAGACAGAGAGAGTGAGGCTGACAGTTTGGCAGACGAGACAGGTGTATTACAGAGGAGCGGAGGGGACACAAGAAGGTGGGAGAGGGGAAGACAAGCAGTAGCTCCAGGAGCTGAGGTTGAAATTTCCATTGTGGCTCTCTAGAACCTGTGTTCTGACTTGCTAGTGCGTCGTTTAGCAGTGGGGAGAGTGGACCCCTGCTGCCCTTCTGTCCTAATTAGAAGAGTAGCTGTTGCGTTCTTGACAGCTCACAGGCATAGACGGCACAGAGCACAGCTGGGATTCAAACCCCCTAATCTCTCATGTTTAAAGCAATAACTCAGCGAAAAATCGAATCCACACATAATTTTCCCCTCATCCCAAATGTAGTTTATCAGCCAAGACACTGGTGTCTCAAGTTTGCTTCTTTAGTTTTACAACACTGGAGGTCTGAGACTAATGTGGCAAATAATAGAAGCTTAAACAAAAGTTTTAAGATTTATAACGTCAGAGGTGTGCTCTGATTTAAGCGTGCAGTTTGCATGATGATGGGATAAAATGATGGGATAAAAGCTTCCATTACTTGTCAGCTACATTGTAAGAAGTGCTTCAGCCTGGACAGTGCTTTAAATGAGGCGCAATACAGGGCACCCAGTCAGAACAGAGGTCAGTTGTATATATCAGTCTTAATGGCACAGTAACAAAAACAGCCAATTAAATTCTAAGAGAAAAATAGAGGTTGGAAAATTGTCATGTAAAAATGAATGATGACTTTTTTGGGTGCATGAATCCACACAAATGTTGTAAGTGGAAAGAAAAATGAGACACTGAGATTTTGTAATTTTATATGAATTATTGGCGAAATTGTGGTGCAGATAACAAACTTACAAAATTGTACTACTGCTTTAACATTTCCTCTTCTGTACTGCTGCTCCTATAAACCTGTCGGATCTTCACCCGGCACTTACCCTGATCTCTCCATTGTCATCACCAGTAGCGAGCCGCTTGCCGTCCCATGAGAAACGGCAGCTGCGGACACAGGCTTTGTGGCCTTTCAAGAGGAACACCATCTCCCATGAAGTACAGCTCCACACCTGAGGGAAAAGAGGACGTTTATAGGATGAACATGTTATCAGCAATTTGAAGACAAGACCAATGGAGCTGTGTTAAAGCTCAGCATATTACAGAGGGGAAAAACATCAAGGCAGTAACAACAAACCTGATTAGTAGACAGTATTTCAACTTGCAATCAAATCAGAACTCTGAGGGTTCTGGGTCTGTTTCAGTGCTGACTGGCAGACAGTGATGAACACAGCATCTCATTAAAAAAACTCATCAGCACACAGAAAACTGGAGAACAAAACACCGCTTCAACTCATTAGCCCCTCATTCTCTCACAAATTCATACTAGCAGCTCTAATATGACCTCAGAGAGAAAAGGAATGTATGTGTATGGGTCCAGGGTAAAGGCCTACTGTGCTAATTAAGCAATGCTGGACTGCATCTGTACAGTTAATGAGCATACCAGCAGCGAAGGCATGAACATATTTGAAACAGCCCTGTACTGCATTCTAAGCGCTAGGCCATCTCTTTATCAAACACACACACACACACACACACACACACACACACACACACAGAGAGCAGATGAGTGACAAATTAAAGGAAAAACCTGAATTACCTGAGTGGAGAAACATACAGACAGGAATACCGCATTACACAATCAGGCATATATCATCCTACCATGGTCTGAGACATGCATAAAAAAGCAGAACATCCAATCTTACCCAAAACCTAACCTTAACCCTGGATCTAATCCTAAACCTAACCCTAACCCTGGATCTAATCCTAAACCGAACCTTCATCTCAACCCAAAACCCAATCCTAACTATACCTAACATCAAACCCAAAACCTAATCCTAACCTTCCTATGTTTTTGGCATATTACTGAGAGTCTGTTGAGTGTTTGCTGCATCTAAAAGGCCCACTCAAAATAAAGTGTCACTGTTGAACTGATTAACTAACTTTTACAGTGTAGAGAAGGATGTTATATTGGGGTTGCAGTGCACAGACCACTCATTAAAACTCACATTTGAGAGTTCAGTGTCCATAGACTCTCATCTCCGCATATGTGGAAAAATATGATGAGTCATCTTTTACCATTTTGTGTACCAAGAGAACAGTACAGACGTCAATGCTTGATCCCCACACGAAGAGATCTCTGGGTTAAGCTGTGAAGGATTATTACAGCAGCTCGTTGTGGCCTGATACCTCACCAAGAGAATTTACGTTGACTTGGTCACCGACTTGCCAACTGTAAAATTGACCAATTGCACCAACTGACATTTTTGGTTTGTTTTACTCATCTGTTAAACATACTAATACAAATCCAGTAACATGTACTACTTCTTGCCCAATTCTCAAGTTACTTGCAAATCTAGCTAAGATCAATCAATCTGGGTAAGTCCTAAAGAGTCAAGAGTCTTTTTTCCCGTAACGCTTTCTCAGTGGTTCTTTGGCTTTTCATAATTACCTCTTAATTTTTCATTAGTTCACTGTTAAGTTTGTCTTTTTATTCTCACTATGATGGTGTTGTTTTGTGTTCTGCTTGAGCAGTTCAACCTATAACCAGAAACCCTTTCAAGCAGTTTCTGAACAGAATGCCAAAGATGCCTAAGGCCAGTTGTGTTCAGAAACGGGAAACTCTTGCCTTATCCATTCCTTCATTACTGTAAGAAGAAATGGCAACGACAATGTGTAGCCATCGTATATTCAGCAATCTGTTCACTGCTGTTTGAAACAAACCACTGTCGACACCAATACACTGTACACAGTTGAATACTTGCAGCAAAGCACAATTAAATGTGAGGTTAACCTAACTAGGCTGATTCAAGTTAACCTAACTACATTGAGAGTAAAGTATAAAAGGCTACGTCTATCTCAACTGAAACAATTTAAAATCACTGGGCTGTTTGAGTTAATCATATTTGCCATAGATGTGTGGGTTTGCTGTATGTTTGCCTGTTCTGGGCTACTGTGGAAAAACAGCAACGCAACATAGCAGCCTCTGTTAAAGGAGGACCCATGCCCTATGTAGATATTAAGGGCTCAATCTAAGCTAAAGAAAACACAAGTATTCATAGTTACAGGTGATTATACACTAATGAAAACATGGCTTTGTACAGTCATTCCATTTTAAAGATCCTCCAAATCACACTACTTTTAAGTCAACTAATTTAAGTTTAGAGTGTGAAAGCAAAGCTCTGCTGCAGTAGCATGAACAGGTGTGTGCACAGGATGAGCCCCTAGGCCATCTACACTCGGAAGGAAAGCGAGCTGTGTCCCAGTGAGAACACACCCCAGCTTTCCCTGCCAAGGCAGCCTCTCTTCCAACACTTTCTATCTCCTGGAAGATGTTGCTCTTGTATACTCAGCTGACATTACTTCTTATTGTTCCCCTTAACTGCTAAGGTTTTGGCTGTTCTAAAAACAGCATCTGGAAGACAGTTGCCAGGACACACAAGAAGTGTAGATACTGAATATAAAGGGAGTTTGTTTCACCATTAAAAGAGTGCACTTTAGTCTTAGACTAGGGATATTCTGATCTACTGAATCAAGCACTTAAATGTTCATTAGACAAAGAAACGACACACATTCACACTTTTTTACACAGATGTATTTCAGAGAAAGGAAACATTAATACTGTTTAAGTGCTTCACTGAATTTAATTTGTGCCAGAATGAATGGACACAGCACCTCCCAAACTGGGTCTGTTCACATACTGAACACATTTGTGTAGAGCTAGATAAGGTGTAGAGATCAATAATACTATGGCATGTGACATCATGCAAGTTTCCTTTAACACCATTCTGAGCATGCATGGGCATGGAAACTTTAACAAAAACAACACCGATGCTGTTTATCACTCATAAATACACCCACCACTGCTGTGAATGTTCATCCCCTAAAACTATTCAGTAACCCTGAGCTAAAGCACTGGCTTGTGAGATCTACTGCTCTAGCATAAGAAGCTGCTTGTTTAGATTCAAGAAAACCATATACGAGAAAAATGTTCAATGCTTAGGAGCATCACTAAAAAGCTCACACTGATCTGTGAATCTGACACACATTCCCTTTTTTCCCCCCAACCTGAATCCATCACTCGGCTGCTTCCACAGCGTTCTAAGAACTGCCTCATCATTTACAAATTAAGCCCTGACAGCAAGTCATGTGTAAACTTTAATTCTGGCACAAGGTTCAGGAGACATGATAAGTTCAGAAACATTCAAATTCTTGTACCACAGATATGTAAATTTCAGCTGAGCAGAAAAGATAAACATAACCCAGTCAGCACCATCATCTTCAACATTAAGGAACATTCTGGTAGCAGCATTTAGTCCCATCAGTTCTGGTTTTTGCTCAGATTTTTCTGTTTTGATGGATCGCATTGTGTTTGGAAGTGACCCACTAATTGAGTGAAAGGACCACCTTTGTGATCTAGTTAAGATCATTTGATCAAGTTAAAAAACTGACAGTGGTGGACGGTAACAAAGGAAATGTAATATAGATATTATTTTCTTTTTTTTTGTCACGTCAATCCCTGTTTTTGTAAACGCTCGGCTACACTGAAAATGAGGGTTGCCCTCAATGTACTTCCAAGTCAAAATAAAGGTTGATTGATTGACTGAATTCATTGCTGTACTCAAGTAGTTTTTGTGTATCTTTACTGAAGTTTTTCCATTTTGGGCAACTTTTTACTTTCACTCTACTACATTTGAAAGCCAAATATCTGACTTTTTACTCCACTACTTTTTGTGAAATCTGTCGTTCCTTTTGGTTTCTTTGTGTATAAAAACGTAACATAAAACAAAAGAAGCGCAAAGCCAGAGCACCAATCAGGGCCCAGCGGTCACTTTGTTTTGAGCTGGTTTTGACCTGTTGGACATACCGACCCAGTGCAGCACACGGTTCAACATCAGTGCAGCAGCGTAAAATTTTGGGAGAGTCTGTTCAACATAAATGATGGAACCTGCCATGTGTCTTTTTTTCTGAATTCATACAAACACTTTCATTTTATAGTAAATTAGTTTGGGTTAGTTTATGTTTATGAACAGAGGCCTACAGATCAACACAGTAAAGGAAAACTTATTTGTGATCCTGAGTTTAAAACCAGTTTTTATTCAACTTGTAACTAATTTACAAAGTAATCTTAAACTGAAACTTTGTTTGTAAAAAGTGATTTCAGAGCCACTCGGTTCTCCCTGATGGAAACTGTGTACCTTCAGTGTTTTGCTCTTATGATAATGTTATTAGACATTAGTGTCAGACTAATTAATGAAACTGTGTTACAAGAGAGACACAGGAGTATTTTCACCTAAAATGAGTTGATGAAGCAAGAGTCTTGTTACAAATATGGGAATAGGACATTAGAGCCAGAATTAATGTTTTAGTACTTTTAATTTTGATATTTAAGTACAATTGAGGGCAAATGCTTCTGTACTTTTACTCAAGTGAAATTAAAGTACATGGTTTGTGAATATGAATATGTATTTATGAACATGTAATTATGCTTTCATGGCCATGTATTAGATACACATTGAAATTTTTTTTTTCTATTATTCATATAGTTCTACACAAATCAATGCCACATTTTCTGCAAAAAGAATTTTGAACCTGTAATATGAACTTAAGTCTTTCTCCCTCACCTTAGCCGTCTTGTCTGCTGATGCGGTGGAGAAGACTTGTCCATCGAGAGAAATGTCAGCTGACAGCACAGCACCATGATGGCACTCTAGATCCTGCAGCTTCTTTCCAGAGCTCAATTCCCACACCTAACACACACATGTAAACATTGTACACACACAAACATATACAGGTTGGAAGAGCTAATATGTCCACCAAATCTTCACAGAATCTGACCTTTACATAGTCTGGCACTAATGTTTTGCTTTCAGCAGATACCTGCACTTTCAACAACAGTAGTTACCTTGGCAGTGCCATCAAATGACCAGGATAAGAGAGCAGGTGAGGAAGAGGAGAAACCGACAAGATGAAACTTCCTGACTGGCTCCTTATGTCCTTTTAACACCAGGCACTCACCTGTCCTCCACCTCCACACCTGCAGGGAGACACGGAGAGCCTTTAAAAGCCAGATACTTCCCAATGGAATGACCTGCTCTTGTAGAAGTTGCCCTGTTTAAGCTGACCGGAGACCATCTTTTACCACTGTTGTTTAATGCTAAAAAAATATGTAAACATCAGTGCACTTCCTATTTCTCTCATTATATAAACAATTACTGCAAAACACTGGGGAGCACCCAAGAGCAAGTCTTCAATGAATAATAGAGCTCACCAGCTGAAAATGAAAGAACTTAAAAAGAATGAAAAATTAAACAGTTCTACAAAATTACACAGAAACTTTTCTTAATTTTGGATAGTAGAAGATGTATTCCTTAAAAAAAAAATTTAAATGTTCAGTCAACAAAAAGTTTGGGTAGTTGGACACTAACATTACTGCTACTGAGCCCCTTGAGCCCTTCCCATTGGTCCTCACACTGTTTTATCTGGCCATTCTTCAAGGTTTGTTTCAGCCAGCCTCAGTTCCGGCTCGCCTCAGGAATATAGCAAGTGAGTTGGCTCAGGTTTCATGAGAATGACTGCTTTTGTGTCCCCCCTCTTGTGTAGTACGAACCACTTATGGAGAAGGAACTTATCACAGATACACGCATCACCACATTTTTGGAAACCTCACTAATAAAGCACTCATAATCTCTTTAAGAACAGGTTAGTCTATAATGTAGTCATTTTTGCCAACATTCAAATATAATGTTAGCAGTAAAGACCTCTAAGTATTTAAGTTTAATTTACATCTGTGCTGTATTCTTTCTCTGTTGAGCCCCTGTTCCACAAAATGTCTATGCACAGACCTGCTCAGAAACCACAAATGAAACCGTTTTGAGATCACAAAACAACTCCACATGGTTTGAGGTGAGTGTGTCATGATTTAGTCATGCAGTTTGCATGATGCTTATTAGTTAAGTATAGATCCATCATTCTTTAACTACATACAGTAAATTTGGTGAACTATTCATTTAGAAGCCATTAAGGATCACATCTGCAGTAATGTGCAACCGAGACAATTAAAGCAACTAATGAAGCTTCCCATAGAGGAAATCCTTTGATTAATAAGCATGCACACTATGATATACACCATATGTCCAAAAGTTTGTAGACACCTGCTCATGTGATGTTTCTTCTGAAATCAGCGCTATTAATAGGGAGTTTGCCTCTCCTTTGCTGCAGTAACAACCTCGACTCTTCTGGGAAGACTTTACACTAGATCTAGGAACATTGCTGTGAAGATCTGATTGCATTCAGTCAGAAGAGCACTAGTGAGGTCAGGTACTGGTGGTCAATAATTCTCTAACTTATCCCCAAGGTATTGGATGGAGCTCCTTCACTCCACTGAACATAGCTCCACTACTCCACAGCCCAATGCTGGGGGACTTTATATGCCATATGGGCATTGTAACCGTAGACTCATAGACAGCTCTAGAGTGTCCCAATCTATTAGCAACGCCTTTCTAAAGAGAATAAACAAGCTGTGTGTGTATAAGTGACACTTGCACACACATCAGCAACAGGTAGCTGAATTCACTATAAGAAGTGGTGTCCAGACACTTTTGGACATGCATTGTATCATCATCATTTCGTATCGTTATGGACAAGAGTGGGAATTTAGTACATCAATTACCCTCACTGTAGTATCTTCTGAGGATGTGATCAGAGTTTGTCCGTCCTCAGTGAAGAGACAGTGGTGGACAGTTTTGGTGTGACCAAGCAGTGTAGCTAAAATATTACCAGAAGGAACCTCAAGCACCTGCATGGAGAGGATGGAGATCCAGTGTGAGAAAGAATGACAGAACAATAAACAAGCCCATAATTAAATTGTGACTAAGTGCAACGAGCATGAAGCAAACGATTGAAAGAATAGCTACTCATGATAAGGCATAGCTCTCCAAAACACCCTCAATACTCAAGATGGAAAAAAGCGTCAGTCACTTAGGGGACAAAAAGTCAAGGAATGCAGACAACTGACGGGATAGGTAGGGAGAGAGAGACAGAGAGAGAGCAAAGTTGAATAGAAGGCATGGTGTGAAAGGCTGACAGTGATAAGGCACATCAAACAGAGCCTGACTCCGTGTGAGATTAATCAGGCCTGTCTGACAGATCAGGACTGACAGCTCTGTGAGCGTCTGCCATCCACCTAAATTCTCCCAGAGAACCACAAGTGAGAGAAGAAGAAGAAATTAAATAAATAAATAACTTACCATTCAAAGAATTGCCATCAGGAAATGTTCTTTTATCACAAAACAACAGTTAACTAAGCCAATTCAGACAATCAGTGCAAATGTTATTATCAATATTCAAAGGCAGAACTGTCCTGAGTGTAGTTTCAGAATACTTTACAACATCTGAAGGTCGGAGATTACATTTAATTTCACCCCACACACTTCACAGAAGTCATTTTGGGTATTTAAAGCTTATTTTAAGCTACATGAACGTTACCTGTTACCAGCCAATGTCAGCCATCATCTATACATAAAGGTAAACTTCACCAATTAGGCAAAATTCAACTATAAATCTACCCCAAAAGGAAAGTGCTGGGCATCAAGCTCATTACAATGTTTGCAATTTTAGTTTGTAATGAGAGTGAATGGGGCCTGTGGAAGCAGAATGGGTAATGCAGTGCAGTAGCTCGAAATGAGTGTGGCCTTACTGAGCGGTCAACACACCCCGCTGACCGAAACGACACCAAGAGCTACACTTTTACGCTTATTTGCTACTTCCCTGCTAAATGGGAAGGTATGTGCACATATACGGGGAACTTCAGCTGCTTCAGCAGAAAACGAACAAGGCCATATTTATAGTTGCAGTATTTACAGCTTCATAAGCAGCCTCAGGCCATTAGAGCACGTATTGCTTCAGGGGAAATGAAATGTAGGTGTTCCTTACACTGTCTCAACCACATTATGGTAGCAGTCCAAAGTTCTGCAAATGGGAACCTTGATCATCTGCATGGTAAGGATTATAAGCCAGTGTGAGAAAGAACAACACGCGAGGCTATAATCATAAAAACACACGCTACCATTCAAGAGTTTGGAATCACTATTTTCAATAATATTACATTACATTACATTACCGGCATTTGGCTGACGCTCTTATCCAGAGCAACTTTGACAATTTGATCATTTTTACACAATTGGCCTGACTGCATGTCTTTTGGACTGTGGGAGGAAACCGGAGAACCCAGAGGAAACCCACGCAGACACGGGGAGAACATGCAAACTCCACACAGAGAGGACCTGGTCGCCCGGCCGGGGAATCGAACCCAGGCCCTCCTTGCTGTGAGGCGACAGCGCTACCCACCACGCCACTGTGCCGCTGTTAAACTACATAATATTATATAATATAAAAAAAGTTATATTTACATTTGTTTTCTAAGACAACAAGGAGAAAACATAAAATGAGGCCTGTGCAAAACTTTTTATATCTCATTTTTATTATTAAATTTAAATCCACAAATAAACAGAAACTGTGCATCTAAATTTGCAGAAAATCAACAAAACATGGAATTTGACCAGGGCTGTTAAAACCTTTGTATACAGCTGTATGTAGGGCAGCCACAATTATGACATAAACACCTGATTGCAATTATTTGAACTGTTTGCAATTATTTAAGCTGACTGCAATTATTTTATACACATCATGGATCTTAAGAAAACAACAGAGGTTCTAACTTGGTGTCATAACACCTTCAGAGGGCAGCATGCACGGAGTAATGTTTGTTTATTTAATGTTCTTCAGAACACCTTTTATTAGGGGCAGTGAATAATGTTTGTTTATTCAATTTCAGTTTATTCAGTCAATAACAACTTTAGGGGTAGCTGTCCTGCCATCATTTGGGAGCTACCAAGTATCAATGGCTAGAAAGCAAGATAGCTAATCAGCCAATATGGCCAGTTTAGATGTGTACTTTGATAGTGACATATAATGAACACAAAAGACAATGAAAATGTTAACTGCAATTCTTTATATAACAATATAAAGATAACATTTTGTGATTCTCCAAGGCCTACATTTATGGTAGAAAGTTAATATTTCTGACACAAAAAATTCTAAAACATTCGAAAATAAAGAAAATCTTTCAATAAGTAAATGTATCCAAACTCTTGACTGCTACTGTCAGTCATCGCTTGCTCCTGCATGCTGCTCTCTCAAAACTCCTCAGGTGGTAGTGAAGATAAATGAATACACTTTCTCTCTATCCATAGTGTATTTACATGAACCACTATATTGAGATATATATATCTCTAGCTGCTCACCTGTGTAATACACACACATAGACACATGCAGACAGACACCAACACATCCTACTGTACCTGCACTGTGCCTAGCTCTAAGCCTAGTGCCAGCACTGATGTCTGCTGAAGGTTTAGCAGCTGCAGAGCTTTCAAACCGATCCTCCTCAGGACCTGCCTAGCACTCATTTTTCCTGCCTGCGATGGAGTATAAACACACATGGCTTCAAATTTCTTTCATGACTATCAAGTAATATCACAATGCTACACATTTCGAATACCAAAAAATGAAGCCATGCAAGGCCACAAATGGGACAAAGCTTTCTAACTGCTGTTGAAAAGCTTTCTAGTTTTACAGTCTGTGTGGATAAGCTTCCCTCTACTGGCGCCAGACGGTACTGCATGCAAGGACACAAGCCAGCAGAAACAAAATGTGCTTCATTTTCTTACTAGGATGATGGTATTTATATTTCTACTGCTATGCTTGGTGCAATGCAAAAATCTGCAAGCAATATTTACAACAATACACTAATTTCTTCACCCAAGCACTCAATATTAGTAAAACAAGGACACACAAGCTGAGTTTCAAAAGCTAGGCTGCAGGCCAGGAGGGCTGCATTTCTAGGCCACTTTGCCATCCACGGCTGTTCCAATCAGTAGTATGCTTTAAAAGTAGCCTGCATTCTGACAGTTTTGAAGGACGCTACAAGTCTATCCTTCAGTCTTCTGTTGCCCACAATCCTGCATCAGACCCCATATAAGTTCAAGAGAAATGCTGGCAGATGAAACTAGCAACTACACCTTGTTAAAAAAAAAAATAGACCAGTAAAGATAAAGTAAAATATACAGTAGGCTATTGCTTTAGCTGCACTTCTGTTTAAGAGAGTGCAAAATGAATGCAGGTACATGAGAATTGGTGAGTTAAACAGTTTTGAAGCCAGAGCTTGTTCTACCTGCCACACTGCATCATTCACATCAACACTTCGCTTGATAGCTTACCATCATTTACATTACAACAGTATTTTCTCCATTATATTTTCTGTGGCAACTCATTTCTGATGATGTGACAAAGCCTGCTTGTAAGACTCTTGAATTATGTATGTACAAACAAGGAGTCTTCATAGGACAATTCCTACCGAGGACTCACCACTGCAGCCTAGCTATCAGAACGCAGCTACAGTGTCCAATATTCTTACTCATAGTTAGCACCAAAAGCTACTCAAGAACTAACAGCACCCCCTTGTGGAGAATATGTAGCCTGCTGAATGCGAGTGCGTATGTGTCAGTAAGTAATATTTTGCTTCTGTCACAATAAACGCATGGTTTGAATATCATCACAGTCATTACAGCCAACAGCAACTAATCCTGCCATGATGGATGAATTTAATGTGCCACAACATTTGTCCTGAACTCCACACCTGCACCTGAAAGTCAACATATGTTCAATTCTGACACAACATCAACTTCTGTCCAACTCTCTCCATCATCTTTCCCTCCGCCTGTCTTTGCCTGGAAAGAGGAGAGAGTGTTGTGGCACGAAAAGGGGCTGATGCTGAGGCAGAGATAGAGAGGCGTAATTAAAATGAAGAAATGCTGCTGCTGGCTGAGGCTAAAGGGCCTTTAATAAATGTGAAGAGGAGGAGCAGCTCCAGCAGGGGAAAAACCTGGTCCATCTGGCAGCAGGAGCTACTGCTGGGTTTTCCCTCGACTCACACAGGTCACAACCACTACAGCATGACATAACTCGCCCCAAGCAGAGAGAGAGAGAGAGAAACACAGAGAGAGACAGAGAGAAAGAGGGAGAGAGAGAGCAGACTAGGAAGTGTGCACGTCAGTGAAAGGCAGAAACAGTAAGATAGAGAGATATGGAAGGTCAACAGCCCTGTCAGATCCCATTACAGAAAGTGGAAAGTGATATCCTCAAGCAAGGTGAGAGGTATTTTTGCCAACACATGGGCATACGGAGGCTCTCAGGCACTCAGAAATAAAGCAGCATCTCTCTGAGGCAGCACAGCGCATATGGCAGTCCAGAGACAAGGTGTGTGTGTTACCTGCACCGTGCCATCCTCCGTCCCCAGAGCCACAGCAGGAGCCTGCCTGCAAATACACATGCAGCGAATCCTCGACTTCTGCTTCACAGACTCAAACTCCAGCGAACCCGTCACCCCGGAACGCACCTAACACACAAACAGTAAATACATTTAAATATTGGAAGGAGAGCGTGGGAAAGACTGTAATCTCACCACAAATTAATGAAATGTGCAGCTGAATGATCAAAAAAGGGCACTGACCAAAACTACTGCAGGTATGAGTGTGTATCCATGGCTGCGTCTCAATACCTAGCAAGCTGTCTTCAAGGCTGTTTTAATTATTTAAAGGGGCATTCTGACCTAAATCTAACATATAATATACTTTGTCCTGTTATGTGACGTTCTGCGGCTCAGCATTGCATCTGTCAGCCTCACCAGATTGACAGAATTCACAGTTTGTGCTTAGTGAAAAAAAAAAAAATCTACCAAATTGCCTGCCCCCAAGTATTCCCTCCAAAGCACCTGTAGTCTTTCAACATTTACTTCTACCTTCAAGATATTTCATCAACATTCAAACAAAAAGAAATCTCACTTTAGAGGAGAATTGGCATGTTTTCCAACAATGTAGACATGTAAGGTGTTAAATAAGGTATTTTATTCACCTAAGATTAATCTGATTGAAGTTTAAGGTAGCATAATTTTCAGCTTTAATTTACAAGAAAACTACACAATTTAATTAAATAGCTAAACTTTAGCTGGACACTTCATTCTACACAGTGTATGAAAGTAATGTGCCAAGCAGCGAGGTCACCCTTCTTTGTGTGGTATTTTTTTACGTTTAGAAGAATGGCCATTGATTAGATATGTCAACGGTCATTTTAGAGTTTCTGTTTCACAGATTAGCTTTAGATTATTATCTCAAGCTATTATTTCAAACGACCAGAGAGCCAAGGTACTGCTTGACTCTTGTGATCTTGCCGTTGAATGTTACTAGATAAATAGAATTAATTAAATAACTGTTCCAGCTATGTATGTGGGGTATTTCTGCTTATCTGGCTAGAATTGTAAGGACCTACTGGTGTCTATATTTTGCTACCCAACTACTTATTCACTCATCTGCACAAATAGTAAACGTTGAAGAAGCATGTAAAGGCTTTGATGGCTAAATGTAAATATCGGTTGTTGGCAGGAAAACTAGTGCTATAGTCGCTCTCCAACTTGAGCATCTCAATAAACTGCTTTATGAGGCACTTTATAAGGCTCAGTTTGGATAAAATACTGCCTACCTGCGCAGGAAGCAGTGAGTATGGCAGCTCACTTGATGTTGAGACACAACTCACACGTCTCTTGTTTAGGTCATATACCTATTCTAAATTTGGGGCAGTCGTGGGCTGGTGGTTAGGGTTGCTGGTTCGATCCCCAGGGCCGACAGTCCTTGACTGAGGTGTCCTTTAGCAAGACACCTAACCCCCAACGGCTCCCCGGGCGCCGTGGATAGGGCTGCCCACCGCTCCGGGCAAGTGTGCTCACTGCCCCCTAGTGTGTGTGTTCACTAGTGTGTATGTGGTGTTTCACTTCACGGATGGGTTAAATGCGGAGGTGGAATTTTCCCGGTTGTGGGATCAAAAAAGTATCACTTAACTTACCTGTAACCTATTCTTGCTGTCAGCTGCCACCACTGTGATGTCATCCTGATTGAAGACAACATCAAAGTCCCTCTTCAGAGCCACAGCTGAAGATGTGTGCACACGCTCTGTCTCCCACAGCTACAAAAGAAAAAACACACACGGGAATTAATGGACAGAATATAATTTTTCTTAGTAAATACAGTCAAACATGGATTAGATTTCAAATATGTATGGATGATTCATAATGTCTATCTTAAAACAATTTTGATTAGTGGTAAAATGAATTTCTATGCTAAAGATGATGAATCGTCACTTTTGGTTAAGTGTTCTAAAACGACTTTAAATAATTGAATTATTTAATGCAAATTCAAATGAACTGAATAATGGTTTATTTGTTGTTTAATAATGTTTTCATTTTATTTTAATTTCTTTGGTAAGTCCTGCCAGATATCTTTACTTGAAAAAGGTTTTTTTTCCCCATAGCTCTTGTCACAAGCATGACTAATGAGTACCTATGGAAATTTTCAATGGAAATTCTATTTTTTCCATTTATAGATGCTAAAGGTTGCCAGAATCCATATACTGGTGTGGGAGAATACATTCTATAAAAAAGACGGATGATGGATTCAGACGGGACTAAAATAAACGCAATGAATAATTACATTACCCCACCATCAAATGTAAAACTATTCCCACACAAACAGCACTTCAGAGAAAAATTCCGCATGAGACAATACAAAGTAAAAGTTTGCAAGAATGCATACTCTGATGGTCTGATCATCGGAGGATGACAGGAGGAGGGAGCCTTTAGGAGAAAACTGCACACAGGGAACCCAGCTCAGGTGACCACTGCATTCAGCCATCCTCTTATTAGCCTCAAAGTCCCACAGCTGGAAACCAACAAACACACACACACACACACCCCCCTCAGTGCTTTAGGCAGACGACCATGGTCCACTCTTCTGAATTCCATTGTAGCTCCACTGATTGAGTGTTCTAATGTGAAATGGTTAACAGTAGAGAAACCTAGCAACTCTGCATTCTACACAAGTGGTGGTGATAGGAACTAGAGCTGTGTACATTGAAATACAACCATATTATTTATTAACGACCAGCGAGTTCTTATTTGCAATGTTGATAACGTTAAAAGTGATAAATCTCAAAAAAATGATTTGAGAACTATCCTGCCTTACAGTTTTCCCTGCATGTACCTCTCCATCATGAATGCATTTAGGCCAAAAGCTTATTGTAAAACTCTTAACTACGTAATTATGCCGAACATTTTCTTTAAATCATGTCGACTCTGCTGTGTTAGTGATTTAAGCTGCTTTAGTAAGTTTTGATAGCTGTGAGAGTATATATGAAAAGTGCTGGCTACGAGTTGTCAACTGAAACTCCTACACAGTCTAATCAAACTATTATTTAATTGCAACTGCAACTCGTACGAGCCGTGGACAGGTAATACAAAGATGCTGCAGGTGAGCTTACCTCCACAGTGTAGTGGGACAGTGCTAGGGCCAACAGCTGGCTGTTAGGACAGGCCTGGCAGTACTGTACTGTGCTCAGACGACTCGTTCGGATCTCCAGCATCATGTCCTGTGTTTCTACGTCAAACATCTAGCCAAACATGTATTTTTCATTCTAACTTTCATTCACAGCATGTTCTGCAAGTGTATTAGTACAATCTTAGCTTCAACCAAAACATGGAAACATTTAAAATGCCTTACAGTAAGAAGAGGTTGATGGTTTATATAGCTCAGAAACAAGTGCATGGGTCATTCTCACAATACAGCCTCAAACCTGATTTCAACACTCAAATATTTGAGTGTTGAAATCATCACATAGATAAAAAATATTCATATTATTTAATAGATCAACTGGAGCATTTTTGGTACAGCAAAAAGTTGAATTCTTTCTTTTTCTGTTTTATAGTTTCTTGGCATTGTTTCCTCGAAATGTCACTATCACAATGCACCTACATATTCACAGCAACAAAATGGTATCGTGGTAAGTGAAATCATCTTAAATCAAGTTGATATGTCTAATATTTCTAACTTTGAGATGTGAAAAATACTGTAAGACACCTTACATACACTATATTTCCAAAAGTATTCACTCAAATTATTGAATTCAGATGTTCCAATCACTTCCATGGCCACAGGTGTATAAAACCAAGCCCCTAGGCCCTTCATGGAATGAGTTTCCAAGGCCAAGCAGCTGCATCCAAGCCTTACATCTCCAAGCACAATGCAAAGCATCAAATGCAGTGGTGTAAAGCGCCGCCACTGGACTCTAGAGCAGTGGACAATCCGATGGATGAGTCTGGGTTTGGCGGTTGCCAGGAGAACGGCACTTGTCTGACTGCATTGTGCCAAGTGTAAAGTTTGGTGGAGGGGGGATTATGGTCCTGGGCTGTTTTTCAGGAGTTGGGCTCGGACCCTTAGTTCCAGTGAAAGGAACTCTTAATGCTTTGCACAAATAAACAGAAAATCCTCCACTGTGTTGCAGTAATAAGATTACTTTGTAAAATACTGTATTTTGTAGAAAATATATATTTCAATAAACAACTTTAAAATGCTTAGTCTGAGAAAAGTTCACAGATTATTAAAAGAATATTTTGGGGAAAAAAATGTTTTGCCATAACGAGAATTTGGCACATAAATAGAAAACCATCTCTAAAATCAATTAAACTACAAACTCATTTAGGTTTATGTTTAATTATTCAACCTGGCATCATTAATTTTTTTTGGATCCCAGTATTTGTCATGTTTATGAGAATAACCTATATGCACTGCCAGGCTCTTATTTCACCAAATACACACATAACATCCTTGGAAAAGATGTCTATAATATATATCTACGTACATATAAATGGCAACTTACAAAAACGGTATTCTTTGCAGCACAGAAGATGCGAGCGCCGTCTGCTGACCACGTGCTGCACTTCACCATAACACCTGTTTCGTCATCATTATCTGGAAAGAAGCTGTTGATGTCGATGGATTTCCACTCGTTTGCAGACTGCACTTCAAAAAGCTGAGAGACACATAAAACTAGCATAAGAACACGAAGCAGGAAGGACGAACACCAATAGGAAGCTGAATGTTCATGAAGTCACACCTTCAGAGTGCCATCATTGGATGAAGTGGCAAGGTAGGTGTCATCTGGCGAGAAGCAGCAGTGATTCACTGGTTCCATGTGTCCAAACATGGTGTTCTGAGAAGTTGGCTTGTTAAGGTTCCATAGCTGCAGGTGAAGAGATGGAGACACAGAGGAGATGAAGGTGAAAGTGGATGTAGTTGAAGAAGGGGGCAGGTATGATAGGGAGGGACAAGAAAGCGGTCATGTCTGAATACTGGTTAAATTTCAGGAACAGTTTCTAATCAGTTGCTACAGTAGAGGTGATATCCAGCCACAACTTGTGGAGCTATAAACAGGTTCTCTCCTGGAACTCATGAGGTTGGCCTTATTCACTGTAGCTTGTCTGCTGAAATCACAGAGAGTCAGGGTACAATAATACACAAAATTCAAAGTCCAAAATGATTGAAGTTTACATGCTTAAAGATCTTGAGGTCAAAATTCAATTCAATTTTCAATATTTGTTGTATTAAAACTGCTTTGATTCTACAGAGCTCTAATGATCAATATTAACCACATGGATTTGGCTCAGCTATCTTTAAATACATCTGATAAACAAAAGTTCTCAAAAATCTTTCATCTCACGCTAACAAAATCAGTCAAAATAAAAAATTCCAGTCATTAAGGTGTGCATGCAATACCTAAGCCCCCTCCTTGCCACTTTACTCTGATAGGATATGTCCTGATGTCTAGTTTTGCTAGCTTTGATGTCTAGTGTTTCACAGGGCTTTAACCCCCAAGTGAAAAGTTACCCTTTCTCACAAGTAGGGCTATAATGAATAATTCATTTAATAATCAACTCTTTTAATGAAAATGATTTGATTAACCGGGCGGAAGGCAGGGTACACCCTGGACAGGTCGCCAGTCCATCGCAGGGCAGACAGACAGACATACACAATCACACACACACTCACACCAAGGGGCAATTTAGCATGTCCAGTTGGCCTGACTGCATGTCTTTGGACTGTGGGAGGAAACCGGAGAACCTGGAGGAAACCCACGGAGACATGGGGTGAACATGCAAACTCCACACAGAGAGGACCCCAGTCGCCCAGTGACCACTGGGATAGGCTCCAACCCCAACCCCCCCCCCCCCCCCCCCCCCCCCCCCCCCCCCCCCCCGAAGGAGAAGCGGATTAGAAAATGTGCGTGTGTGTGATTTGATTAACTACCCTTCTATTGCTTCCTCTCACTCTCACTGCTATCCTTCAGCACTACAGTGCATCATTCATACTGTAGTGCACAGCAATTTGTCAGAATAACCACATGTATTATGTGAACATCAAAGACCATTAGAAAGCTCTTTTTTGTTTCTGAGTAAATGGTGCATTGACTTTTAGCAATGACTATTCATCTTTGTTGACTGTTGCAGCTACTTATGAGCCTCATCGCAAGAAGCACACTGAAGCCAGCAATGTACAGAGGCCTAACACACACACTAATGCTGCGTTTACATGTTGGCGTTGTCGTGTGTCTCACCGTGGTATGCTACCAACAGCAGCATGCAGCCATAAAAAACGTTGCCACAGTGACAGGTGAAGTGATTTGCAAAGAAAAGCATTAATAGTGTTGACTGTTTAAAAGGCGTATATAATGGAAAACTGAACCTCTGTCACGTTTTTGAAAGAAAAATTTGAAATAATATGTAAACTTTATTAATGTTTCAAAATGTACCAGCAACAAAACATCCTGTTTAATTCAAAGGAATAAAGAGAAAACAGTTGTGAAACCATTTCTGGTACATAAAACCTCATGTTATAATCTGACATAATAATAAGTTAAAATAATAACAGGATATGGACCCTTTAAGGAGGAAAAAAAATCAGGAGAACACTCTGTGCTCTTAAATTTTGGTTGTATAATACTGAATGCGTTAGGACTGGATGTGTATAAAAATAAAAATAATAAAAAAAACAAATCAACATTCGGTTTATTATATCGCTGTGGTCCACCACAAAAACCACACAAAAAGGAAATTTAATGTCTTGACAGAACATTCCTTTGACCACTGCGATTTGTAGCCATTGTTGCTGACACTGGCAGAATTTTCTGTTGCTGATCCACTGAATACATTTTAATATCTGGTTTGTTGTCGACTGTCTATGGCAGGGGTCTTTAACTAAAAATCAATAAGGTCCTGAACATCATGTCTAACTTGCATTCTGATTCAGTACCATATACTGTTTACTGAAGTAGCTTAGTAGGTATATCAACATCTTATGCAGTCAACAACTGAATTTCACAGTAAATAAGTACTTTATTTGATTTGAAATTCAGTTGTTAACTGCATAAGTGCATAATTCAGTGATATTTCAACAATATTTATTGTGAGCATGTAATAACCTCCATCTGGCTCACTTTCTTCTCTGACTGCTGTGTCCCTCCCCTGTGTGTGCAACACTCACTCGAGTCTCGTTGCTCATTGTAATGCACAGATCTGATGGCTGTGTGTGCTTCACGTGTGATATTTACAACACATGCCATTAGTCTGCGAGTTTCCAGGGCCACTAAAGCTGGAAATAGGACCAACCAGTCAAAATTAAACAATATTCCAGTTTACCGGTTATAGGTTCAGGTCTGCATAGGACAGTGTCTGGATCTGGACTTGGACCGCCTATTAGTGACCTCTGCTCTACGGTTAAAATGTAAACATTTCAGTGGTTGGTTAGTGTAGTGGTTAACACCTCTGGCTTCTACACTGTATACTGGGATTCAATCCCCACCAGGGCAAACACCCTACACTATACCAATAAGAGTCCTTGGGCAAGACTCCTAACATCGCCTTGGCCTACCTGTGTAAAATGATCAAATTGTAAGTCACTCTGGATAAAATCTTTGTCTGCTGCCTGGGTGGATGATTTACTATTAACTGTGATACAAATATGATCCTCACACATTCAACACTGTCAGGCTGTAACTCTTTCAGGATTAATGGACCTGCTGTAGGACGTAATGCAGTAAAAGGATCATCAGTCTTTCTCACCTTGGTGTTGGTGATTTTGTCATTGGAGCAGGTCGCCAGCAAGACACGCCGGTTTGTGTTAGTGAACTGGCAATGGTTGATCTGCTCTTCATGCTCATCCTCAAACACACGCAACAGAGTGCCTTTTTCTACATTCCACACCTACACAACACACATAAAACACACAGTAAACGAATGTACATTCCTTCATTCGTTTAAAAAATATCACTTTAAACTACTATGTACTGCAATACATAATCTAGGAACACAGAAGGAAACAAAGGAAGCAGATTTTTTTCTCTACACAGACGAATGAAGCAAGAAAAAAGGGACATTTTTAGACACAGAAGCATATGAAAAGACAGACGAAGCGCCTTGGGGGCAGACTGACCTTAACCTTTCTGTCACTGGAGCAGGTTGCTATGTGACGGTCATCAGGGGAAAAGGCACAACACAGAACTTCATCATCATGAGCCAAGATCTCCTGGAGCTTCTCCCCAGAGGTACTCTTAAACACCTACAGCAGTGAGACAGAGGGGGGAGAGAGAAAGAGAAGTCATACATAAATGAGTCAGTTTTTGTAGTATTACACAAATAAAGTAGATACAATAAACAAAAAAAAAGACAGTCAAATCATCACCCGTAGTGTTTTGCTAGCCCCACAGGAGGCAATCTTGCTCCCGTCTCTAGAAAAGCAGGCGTAGTACACAGAGTTCTGGTGAGGGTGGAGCACCAGTCGTGACAGACTCTCCTGATTACTCTTGTTCCTACAGCCAACAAATCCAGCACAATAATAAGTTACATTAATAAAGAACACGCAAATGAATAAACACAAAGTTTACAATCCAGTTCACCTTCCAAATCTATCAAGCATGTTATCATTGAAAAAAAAAAACACTAACAGGAGGAAAAATATTTTTAATATAAGACAATGAGGTTTTACTATAAGTAATTCTGGAGCATTTCTATTTGATCCATTCATCATGAAATATTCAATGGAAAAGGCAACTGTTGTGTTCAAATGCTGTAGAAAAAAAAACAAAAAATTGAAAAAAATGAAGAAACCTGTTTTTTTAAAATAGTAATTTGACAATAAAATCTACACAGTAGAGTTTAGTCATTAAACCTGTATGTTCAAATTATGTAAATATCAGGAGTGTAAATCTCTGGGCTTAAAGTGATTCTGCTTTATTATAATTCTTTAAAAATACATGGAATATACAAATGTGACTAGATGTGACTAAAGTGTTTAAACTGTTTTGGGGTTTATGTTTGAAAATTTGAAATGGAAAAGGATCATTTTATTTTGGCCTAAGTTTAAATGCACTATTTTTAAATATTTCTAAACTACCAAAGGTGATGCAGTTGAATCAGCACCTTCAGTTCAACACATCATGATACACTAATGGTTTTAAACCCCTAATAGGTATGAATGCCTCCAACTGCTATTCTTGCTCCATTAGTACATACACTATAATTCCAGATGTATTCACTCAACCATCCAAATTATTGAATTCAGGAGTTCCAATCACTTCCATGACCTCAGGTGTATAAAGCCAAGCACCTAGACCTGCAGACTGCTTCTACAGACATTAGTGAAAGAATGGGTCGCTGGAGCTCAGGAGCCTAGCATGGTACTGTGATCAGACGCCACCTGTGCAAGTCCAGCCGTGAAATTTCCTCACTACTAAATATTCCACAGTCGACTGTCAGAGGGATTATAACAAAGTGGAAGCGATTGGGAACGACAGCAACTCAGCCACGAAGTGGCCAGCCAAGTAAAATGACAGCGGGGTCAGCGGATACTGAGGGGCATAGTGTGCAGAGGTCGCCAACTTTCTGCAGTCAATCACTACAGACCTCCAAACTTCATGTGGCCTTCAGATCAGCTCAAGAACAGCGTAGAGAGCTTCATGGAATGGGTTTCCATGGCTGAGCAGCTGCATCCAAGCCTTACATCACCAAGCGCAATGCAAAGCGTGGAATGCAGTGGTGTAAAGCGCCGCCACTGGACTCTAGAGCAGTGGAGACGTGTTCTCTGGAGTGACCAATCACGCTTCTCCGCCTGGCAATCCGATGGACGAGTCTGGGTTTGACGGTTGCCAGGAGAACAGTACTTGTCTGACTGCACTGTGCCAAGTGTAAAGTTTGGTGGAGGGGGGCTTATGGTCCTGGGCTGTTTTTCAGGAGTTGGGCTCGGACCCTTAGTTCCAGTGAAAGGAACTCTTAATGCTTCAGCACCAAGAGATTTTGAACAATTCCATGCTCCCAACTTTGTGGGAACAGTTTGGGGACCCTTCCTGTTCCAGTATGCACACCAGTGCAAAAAGCAGGTCCATAAAGACATTAATGAGTGAATTTGGTGTGGAAGAACTTGACTGGCCTGCAGAGTCCTGACCTCAACCCGATAGAACACCTTTGGGATGAATTAGAGCGGAGACTATGACCCAGGCCTTCTCGTCCAACATCAGTGTCTGACCTCATGAATGCGCTTCTGGAAGAACGGTCAGAAATTCCCATAAACGCACTCCTAAACCTTGTGGAAAGCCTTCCCAGAAAAGTTGAAGCTGTTATAGCTGCAAAGGGTGGGCCGACATCATATTAAACCCTTTGGATTAAGGATGGGACGTCACTCAATTTCATATGCGTGTGAAGCCAGACGAGCGAATACTTTTGGAAATATAGTGTATGTCATGTGAAATGAGACTTAGTGCTAACTCATCTGGGAGAGAATATGACAGAATGAGCAATTAACAACATACACCCAGTCCAGGTAGAGCTGTCCCCTGTTAGCCCTTTCCTTCGCCTGCAGTAAGGCCTGCTTATATACTTCTGAGCTGTGAGGCTGGGAGAGGGCCAGCTGCACCACATCAGGGAAGGGCCTCTGCTCCAACTGATGACCGTTCAGCGAAAGAAACTCCTGAAACTGTAGCCTCACCTCACTGTTCTAGAGAGTGGAGTACAGAAAGAACATCTTTAAATGCACACCTCAGGTGACCAGCAAACTGTGACCTCATTCCCCTCCTTTGTCCATTTCCTTCAGAAAAGCCTTACATGCAAAGGAAATATTGTTCTACATATTGTTCAAAAAGGTACATATTTCCATATCAGTGAATATTAAAAACAGATTCTATGTCACCTACATATGTTTATGTATATTAGCATGATGGCATAAATGGGCATACATTTAAATATTCCAAAATAGCACAGTTAAATATATTTATTTAACTTAAAAATAATATTGCACATACATCTTTCCTCCATGCAGGCTGACAAACAAATGATCAATCTTTAGGGAGTGTTTTGAGGCTCAACTCTTTCATAGAGCGCAGCGAAAAATATTTTAAATATTTGTATGATACTAAAATTGAGTGTTGTATGAAAACATAGCAAAGTGTGAACTGAAAACGAAAAAAAACAAAAAAAACAACACAGCTTACAAATCTCTTATCAGACCTGTCTGAGAACTGTGTGGGTGTGGTCCTAATATTCTGATGAATACACATGATTAACACTCCCAGCCTGCTACACCACTGCAGTAGAAGAACACAACAGCGCGAGTGAGGAGAAATACTACAACTACAACCTCCTACTGTGTCCATGACTCGCTAATACAATAGTCGGCTTTTACATGCCAACATTTTAGCGAAAGTGAGGTTCTTCTTACTGCTGGACATGCATTCAAGGAAGGCTGTTGAGCCTGGCTGAACAGACAGACAGCTGACAAACAAAGGAGCTAGCTTGCCAGCTGTTCTGTTTGCTAGGTTAGCTTTCTGTTTGTGTGTCTGACTCAAACAGAGAAAAAGACTACAGTTTTGTTAAAGCTGTGTGAGTGGGACCAACCACATCAGCCATGTGATTGGTGAAGGTACGGCTTAAGTAGTATTGATGTAGTAACTGGTGGTTGGTTAGTGTAGTGGTTAACACCTCTGCCTTCTTCACTGTAGACTGGGGTTCAATCCCCCATCAGGGCAAGCACCCTACACTATACCAGTAAGGGTCCTTGGGCAAGACTCCTAACACCGCCTTGGCCTGCCTGTGTAAAATGATCAAATTGTAAGTCGCTCTGGATAAGAGCGTCAGCCAAATGCCATAAATGTAAATGTAAATGTAGCACTACCAAGATTAGGGCCATCCAGTTTGCTCTGAAAGAGGAAAAGTTTAGCAACAACAATCAGCCATTTGGTGGGCATTGAAAAAGGACACACTTTGGACTATAATATCCTGTGTGCCCACAAGATCAAGGTTAATCAACACAGATTTAGGTTCTCTGGGGCTTTAAAGTGAAGTCATACTAATTTCTGGTTGAGGGTGCACAAAAAAAAAAAAAAAAAAAAAAAAAAAAAATCAGTGTTACATAAGAACAGCACACATGTAGAAGCTGTATACCTCTTGGTCAAGAATTGCACCATACTCCACGTAGTCGTTGATTAAGTGAGCAGATCCCATTATCTGGGCCTTATTTTTTACCCAGTCCAGTGAAAACATCAGAGAATACAGCTCCTGAGAGGAGGAAGAGATTCAGAGGGAGAAGTAGACAAAAAGCTTCACAGAGATAATTACCTACTAACGTAATTACCTACTTAACTCAGCTTTCCAAAAAGGTTGTAATCACTAGTGTGTATGTTTGTGACTGTGCCATTTTCCCACTAAAACTGCAGCAACAATTGACCAAAGGGCTATTCCATGAATAATGCCAAACACCCTGCATTTTATCCTTGTGATATCAAAAAGATATTGGGGCAGTGTTGAGCTGGAAGGGGCAGTTTTGGGCTGGGGGTTAGGGAACTGGCCCTGTGACCGGAAGGTCGCCGGTTCAACCCCCAGAGCCGACAGTCCATGACTGAGGTGTCCTTGAGCAAGACACCTAACCCAATTGCTCCCTGGGCGCTGTGGATAGGGCTGCCCACCGCTCCGGGTAAGTGTGCTCACTGCCCCTAGTGTGTGTGTGTGTGTGTGTGTGTGTGTGTGTGTGTGTGCTCACTAGTGTGTATGTGGTGTTTCACTTCATGGATGGGTTAAATGCAGAGGAATTTCCCCGTTTGTGGGATTAAAAAGTGTCATTTAATCAGTACTCAAACCTTTCAACTAGATTTCCAATATGCGTTTTTAACAACAGCTTGGAGAAGAAAAATGTCCAATCATTATTTAGGCAAATGCTACTTCAGACCAAAGATAAACACGAAGCTGAGTGAAGCAGAACACACCTGTTCTGCATGAAAAACCATAACAGATACTGTAAATTTCTTCCTTAACTGAAAAAGTAACAGTGAAAATCTAACAATATTCCGAAACATTCAAGAGCAAAGTATGCCCACAGCTCTGATGGGCATTAAGAAGGCATTCTAAAAGTTACCTTGGACAGACCGGCTCGGGCCATGTGATGTGGAAGAAATCTGTACCAATATAAGCACTCCACATCCACTGAAGTGGGTAGACCTTTGCTGTACGCCTGCTGATACTGCCGGATCACTTTACTGTGCAGCTCCTGTGGGAAATGTAAGTAACATAGAGAGCTTAGGCTGCCATTAAGCAGATGCACTGTGAGGAAACATTTCTCCCTGTTCAAAATCCTGTGCAATCGAATGAGTGCTTTTCAAATATACAATAAGTCATAAGGTTGTCAATAAAAGAAAATAACACAGCAGTTCAACACAGCTGCTTGTCATTCCACACAACTGAGGACGAAATGCCTGCTGCACCTCCTGATTTCACACCGCACTCTGATATGCTCCTCTATTGATGAGTTTAATGCTAATTTATAATAACCTCAACAGTGACAGGAATAGCCTCAACAGTGACAGGAGAACAGCAATATGATCTTGGAAAAGGCATCAAAATGACTCAGCATATGAGAATCTCAAATATTCAACACAAATTGGAATTATTTATTATAGGTTAGTAAATATGTATAATTTAACATATTTAATTCCTGCGACATCACAAATTATGAATTGTGCAGTTATGCATTATGCATTACTGTGGATGACTGAGAGAACCCGAATACAATAATAATAAAAGTGTTTTAAGGTATTAAATAAAACAGAACCATTTTAATGATTTGTTTACAATGAAGTTTCGTCATTTGACCCTGAATTCAACCATTGCATTTGAAATGACTTCAGCCCTCATTCCTTTCTCAGGCATTTGATATTGATCTGCAGCTCTGTTCATTTTTACAGCCTCAAAGCTGCTACTTGTTTGACATCTTTAAAATCTGCAAACATATTGTTTTTAACTATTATCATCAAAAACTTCAGTTCCAAACTCCCAATATGCATTATTCTAAAGGCCAAAAGGGTATGATGGTGTACAACACTCACCGCTAGCTGACTGCGGTTTTGCTCGGTAAGGAAGTCGAGCTGTAAGTCGTGGAGGTAGTAGAGATATGGCCTCTGGTTACAGTCTCGAAACAGCAAAGACTTATTCACAAACTCCTGCAGGACATCCTCTACGTCCTCCAGCTCTTTGCCCCACAGCACAGACAGCACCTGCAGACACAGCCAACCATGAGCACGTACATTCACAGAGCTGCTATTCCCCTGATTTTCACAAACAGATGCTCCTCAACTTAATTAGCTGTGCTAAACTAGGAATTTGTAAATAATTAAAAACAGGTAAATGAAAGAACTGTTATCAACAAAGAATGTGAAAGCTTTTCCTGTACATTAGAATTAGAGCAATGCAAACCATTGCTCAAATTCAAAAAAAAAAAAAGTTTAAGGTTTAAATTAAACGGCAATGAACATATTGTGCTGTGTAGGTTAATTGCAAGCTCATTTAACTAAAATATTTTGATACTTATAATCATTGCATTTTACTCAGAGACCGGGATGACGTTTCTAGCAGCACGCAGTCTTTCACTCTTCACTGCTCCTCAAAAAAGAGGGTCATTTTGCTCTTCTGGCTAAAAAAAGACATCCTCTAACAAGAACAAAGGAGTAAAGAACTGAGCAGAATGGAGTTTGCTCCACTGGCTGACCTTGGCAGGCACTTTGACGTCTTTCTCCAGTACACTCAGGTCTTTGTACAGCTCACGGTGTTCTTTTTTCAGGACCTGCAGACTGGCATCCATGGCCTGATCCAGAGCTTCGTAATCATATGAGGAAGACTTGCGTATCCGCTGGAACTGCTTCTTCTGCAGCTGCCGCAGGTAGTAGCCCCAGCGCTCAGGAAACTCTCTCAACAGAGCACCAATCAAAGATACCACCAGAGGAGAGCCTAAGAGAAGAAAACAAACAAATGTATCCATCACCACATTTTGAGTGGTTTTGGTTTTCATTTCTCGTTAGCTATACATTATGTATATTAGCCCGCTTGATGTGGTGCAAAAATGCCCTAAAAGCCTGTCTTTGATTATTAACAATAGGGCTGAAAAATACATTGGATATATATGTTTATTCATATTTAAAATATTGCTTAAATAATTCAGTAAATAAACAATCAAAATTGCAATTTCAATAATGTTTAAGGGTTCTATTTTTGTAATTACAGTGCGAAAGAAAAATATAGCAGTGCTGAAGCAAGCGGTTGTGACAGATAGTGTTGGTTATTTCGTGTCAGTCAGTGTAGGCACTAAACTGGCACAGAGAACAGCAGCTGTAAAAAGGGGCATGTAATTAATTCAGTGTGGTTGGGAGAACCCCAGGGATAATAAAACTTCTCTCATCTCCTTTAAAAATCAAGCATGCTTACAGCAATATCCAAATGATGCCCTTTCATTCTCAGTATCTAATCAATATAATCAACCAAATAAATAGCAAGGTTCTAAAGTTTTGCAAACTTTGCAGAGTCCATCTGTGGACTTCTTGGCTAAAGTCAGGAATATGCTGCTTTTGCTTTGGAAAGGCAAAGCTTTGATGCAAGTATCTAACTGTATGTTTAACAATGAATATACAATACGTTGAGATGAAACAGATAACACTGCTGTAGTTGAGATATGGCTTCTTTTATGAATACTGGACTGAAAAATCTTTCTGAAATCATGGAGTGATTAATGCATCACTGTGCATCAGTGGTTTATACATTTATTTTGATGTGGTACCTTTGCATTCTTTCACTATGCTGCGAGCCTGTTCTGGAAGATTGTGAAGCTTCCCGTTTACATATAGTGCAAGAATTTCCAAAGCCTTCTCTTCATCCAGACCACTCTCCACAGGCACACTGAACCTCTGACCTGCAAACACACATATGCACACACAATTAAAGCTACATCCTCAAATTAAAAAAAGAAGAATATCTGTTCTGTAACTTGTTCTGTAACTACTCTATAAAACTAGGAGAACAGGATATATGTTACCCCTATACTCACATCCTACTAAAATGATCATAAGCAGGACATTCAAAGACTGAATGCAAAACAGAATTTACTGGCCAGTCAAATGTTAATCATTTATCATTAGCTACCGTTACTGATGTACATGAGGTCAAACAAAACTAAAGAATGTGAAAGCGCTTTGTACTGTTTATCAGAGTCGCCACTCCGCAGTTTCAGTTTCAGTTTCAATTTCCCAAACACTTTAGCCAACCACACTAATATTATTCCACCTAATAAACAGACACATGTTCAGCACTGTCTCCTCATTATTCACCACCATCACTGTAATATTTCATCTGATGAGTTTTCATCAACATTAACACATAAAGCTTATATGAGGGGCTGGTGGAGATCGTGTCTACAGTGTCTGAGGCTTTTAAAACGTGGTTAGAAAAAAACCTCATAATTCAAAGCACAATTTTCAGCATAGATAAATGTGGCATCATTATGCTAGTTACATATATAGTGAATGACACCTGTCATGGCATAAAACAATAGAAACAGATGGCTAAAACAGTTTAGAAGGTTTGGGGTTGTCTTGGAAGTTAACATAGACTTTAGGAAATTTAGTCTAGTTAGGATGTTTCTATAATAAATGTTATCTGGAGTTAGGATAAGATTATGAATGGTTGTTCTATAATAGCTTCTGTCCCAACTGAAGTTGTTCTGAAGAACTGAAGATTCCAGAGTTAAGATGCTTCTATAATACAGCCCCTGATCACCAAGGACTTTTTAAAGGGCTTGTTATCGATTTTTCAGAGTAACAATAAAGGATGACTGAAGTGTCAATTACATTCCTGTTCATATGTCTGCTGTTCAAAAAGCTAGTTTGTGGCAAAAAATAAAAATTAAAAAATTCTGCCTTTGTAAAATCTTTACACATTAAAAACATGTTATGTCATCAATGAGATATCACAACATTAAATGGAAAGAGTAGACAAACGATTTCACCTAGTTCTCTAGACTAGACACACTGACTCAGTCAGCCCACAGGCAATAGCAATACAGATACCTACCACTCACAGAGTCAGTCAGACTCCGGTTCCGAGTGGTCAAGAGGACTCGACACTGGATATCAAAAGCCCTGAGAGTGTAGCTGTCCCACACATCATCCAGTATCAGGAGAGCCCTGGGACATAAGGAGAAACATGGTTAGCAAAAAGGAATGAGGTTAAATTAACATTAGTCCCATAGGGCAGAGCAGATAAACTGTTGTTTTTTGCCGTGAGAGTTCAGTGCTCCGAAATAAAAGGGTTTTCTATTGTTGCATGCTTGATATTGTTACAATAGGACAACACTCTTTGGAGCTATACAGAACCATTTTCAAAAAGATTCTATATAGAACTATATAAAACACATTCCTCATCAATCCAAAGAATCAGTTCACCATGCAAAGCAAAACTGTAAAGCTAAAAGGGTTCTTTGAGTGTACCCCTCTCTTTATAGTACTATTGCCTTTACTAAAGAATATTGATGAACCATCTTTTGTGTGTTATGTAGTGTAATGTAGACTGTACAGTGTAACGTAGATTCCATCTCAGCATTTCAAAAATTCCTGTAACCTGTGCCATAAATTTGTTACTTGAATTCAGTTTTTTCACTGACAGTTGATGTAAATTAAAGATTCCCAGAATTAAAATGTCTTGTTGCATTTACATTTACAGCATTTGGCTGACGCTCTTATCCAGAGCGACTTACAATTTGATCATTTTTACACAGGTAGGTCAAGGTGGTGTTAGGAGTCTTGCCCAAGGACTCTTATTGGTATAGTGTAGGGTGTTTATAGGTGGGGATTGAACCCCAGTCTACAGTGTAGAAGGCAGAGGTGTTAACCACTACACTATCCCAACCACTTGTAGTATTGTAGTATGCAGGATAAATCATAAATAAAGTACAACATGGCCTAGCATACAGGAGCAAGTGCCCTAAAACAAGCTTCCTCAGTAGGGCGTAAGAGAGAAGAAAAACACTTTTTAGGAAGCGAGTGAACTTATGAACTTCTCAAGGCCAAACAGCCAAGATGGAAAAATACCAGCGATCATGCTAGAATGTGTTGGGATGTGTCTTTTTTTTAAAAATTATTCAGACTAGGCTTGGAGATAATGTTTTCCACATGATCCCATAGGATAGACGTATGGATGTCTATTGGGATATAATGGTGGCGTCATGAGATCCGGAGATAACAAAAAGAGGTGGGGCGATATCACCCCACCCTTACTGAGGGTATAAAATATGTGTACAAACCCTGTATATGTGTGAGTGTTGCCCGTGGGCCCTTTGGGAAAACATTCTCCATGCTCGAAGAAGGAATAAACGACCTGCACTTCTGAATTCTGAAGAGTCTTCTCGTATTTTTCAGTTCATTCTTTTATTTTCTTACAACAAACTATTGAATCTGTTTTATTTTACCAACCATAAATAATATCTAGGCTTGGTAGTCAAATAAGTGTCGACCCCTGACACAGTGTTGGCCAGTCTTTACTAATTTATACTATATTTTACAGATGAAACAATTAAAATTTGTACCCTTCGCATGACATAATTGTTTTCAAATACAACTTCTAACATATAAACATTCCCAATGTGTGTCCAGCACTAAATGTTATTGTATGGCGTGTAATTTATGGATGTAGTCTTCACTACTGGATTACGCATTTCAGTATTTGATTTTTTTAAACACTTCCCTATGAAAAGAACGAGGGAGTTGTCTATTAGCTTCTCTTTTCTATCAGCTAAATTGTTTATCGTTTTTACCACCTTTATTTTTTATTGTTCTTTCTTTTTCAACCTTTAACATTTATGTTTATCTGCTTGTGTTCAATCTTTATCCCGCTTCATTTTATCACATACTCATGACTTCTTTATTATGCCTTAATTTACTTTTCTCATCTTCATACAAGAAAAGCCAGTAAGGTTCTCTTACTCCACAATGTTTAGGGTTTCTGATCTTTTGTTCATAATTTTGGATGTGAGCGGTTTCTGGATTACCTGGGAAACCGGCGGAGCATGAGGAAGCGCAGGCGCTCTTTGGCCTCCTCAAGCGAACTGGGGGGCCTCAAGGGCGCTTCTGAAACTTGACTCTGCTCCAACCTAAAACACAGAGACTGCAACCTAACCAGCAGATCTGCTCTCTCACACTGCCCCACAGACAGCCAATGAATGCCATCGGGAAAGCACTCTTCAGAGATGAGGGAGAGAGAGAGGGGGGAGAGAGAGAGAGAGATCCATTACTGCCAAGGCTACAAATATATTTAATTAATTAACAACACTGATATTAATTTCACTGATATCATTAAATTATAATAGGAACTAAACAAAAACCTGTGTCAGTATTCATAAGCATCTATGATCAAATCTTAGATCAGATGTATTAACATTAAAGCATGTTAATTGTGCACTGCTATATTACAACAAAATAAGAAAAACGATTCAGTTTAACTTTCAAGCCAAGACATAATCCATACACCAATGACCCCAATGTTGGCTGCATGCTTTAGACATGTGCCAACAGATCTCACAACTAAACATATGTTTGTAAGCACATATTTTACCTATATGAAGTAATAATCCCAAAACCATCAGAAACATACAGCCTAATGCAAAAAGTTTGAACACTCCCACTCAAATAAACATAAAATGATGCTTTATTGATTTCCTAAGTAAAGAAAGTCTCTACAAAAAACACACTAAAAACTGGCAACATTCTACAAATTTAAGTGCATATTTTATGTTTATGCTTTTTTACCCACCATGTTAAACTCAGGAGACAAAGAAGCTGCGCACTAATGCCCTGTGTTAGCACTTACTTTCTCAGACTGTGGTTTTTTTTGGGGGGGTGACTTTTTTCCAATTTTCTCCCCAATTCCACCCACTAATTAGTACTCCCCAATCACACAATACCACTACGAATGCTGACTCATAAAGGCAAACACAAGCTTCAGAAAATAAACAGTAATTGTGCATTAAAATGTGTAGGAGTGTTTTCTGTGTAGACGATGCATTAAGTTATTTTCACTCAAAACAAAACATAATTTGATCAGGGGTTTTCAACCCTTTACTTCGGCTGTATCTTCGAATTGATTCAAAGGAAGCTTGTGTTTGCCTTTGCACTTATAGTCCTGGTGGTATCGTGAGATTGGGGAGCACTAACTAGCAGGTGGAATTGTATACAATTTAAGTGCTAAGACGGGGCACTGCGAATCCTCTAGGAACACCATAGTGGTGGTGTTTGGTTAAACAAAGGCTACATATAAATGAAAAAATATTGTTATATGATGATATGCACTACTAGTGCCTGTTCATAATTAAAAACTCTACAAATGAACGGGAAATCAGATTTTTGTACAGTTCGTTTATGTTTTAGTGCAGTATCATGATAAAAGGCTGTGGCATAGTAACACTATCAATTTTATATCAGATTTACAGTGACAAAGGTAACGTGAGCGCTCCATTAAAAAAAGGTTTAAATGTTTCTGTCGGCATAAAATAATAACACCTTGGGTTTTCCAGTCCAGGAGGCAGTTTTTTAGATGTCATAGCATTTGATGTAATATTTTAGTGGCTAAAGAAACAATACATACTTATATAATTACATTGTCTTAAATACTACCCCATACCTTTGATTAGAGTGTGGTCTTTCACTGACTCTGCAGCCAGCACAGACTTCCCTGAACCAGCCATGCCAAACACAGTGACCCAGCCCACCGCATTCTGCAGCTTGTACAGCTTCTCCCGGACCTTGTTAAGCAGAGCAGGACGGTTCACAAAAACCACAGGCCTCTGGGGCACCCCGCCTTCACTCAGAATAGCCTGCACTGAAATTATTAGAGCACAGAGACATTAGATATAACCTCAGCAAATATTATAATACCCTAGCAAACACTTTTTTTCATTTTAATGCTACTGTATGGGAGTTCGCATGTTCTCCCAGTGTCTGCGTGGGTTTCCTCCAGGTTCTCCGGTTTCCTGCCACAGTCCAAAGGCATGAAGTTAGGCCAATCGGACTTGCTACATTGCCCCTAAGTGTGAGTGTGTGTGTGATTGTGTACGTCTGTCTGTCTGTCTGCCCTGCGATGGACTGGCGACCTGTCCAGGGTGTATCCTGCCCTCAGCCCAGGGACAGCTGGGATAGGCTCCAGCACCCTCCATGACCCAGAGGGAGAAGCGGCTTAGAAAATGTGTGTATGTGTGTATGGGGTGCTATTACAATAAAGGAAAGGGCTAGTTAGAAGTATCTTCATCAGTTTCAGCACATCAGCATATTACATATTACTTAGTAACCTATGCATACTAAAACTTGGTAAAGCCATTTCACCAATTTTTCAAATTGCCTGCATAATTTAATCTTTATAATGTAAACAAAGTTATTTAGAGTAGTGTTATGTGAATTGATCTGTTCTGGAGGAAAAAAAACTTACAGAATCTGAATTTTTGTGGTGGTTATAGGAACCAGATGCCTCTAAAATGTCCCTCACAGAGTGTTATTAACATGAAATGATTTTGAATAAGCTACTTGATACATCATTTTCTTTTTTCAGATTTACTTTTTTAATGTGATCAACATTTTGGACTGTAAATAAAATGGCTATATGTTGCTGTTGTCAGAAGAAAACCTCGTATCTCCATTTCAGTTTTTGACATGATTTGAAAATACCTTTTGCCCTTCAGATTACGTGTAAATTTCATGACGAATGGACCAAAAGAAACGGCCTAAAATGACCTGGTGAAAAAGTCTTGATTCCACTGACTTACATTAAAAGTAGACAACTTAATTTAAAACGTTCACAGGAATTCAACAAATGTTAAATGTTAGAGCAAACGTTTAAAATGATATGAATTTTTCTTCATTTCATTATCATATTTATCTGCTGTAGTCGTAGCCATCATTACAATTCAACTATAAAAAAATGTAGTATGCACTTAGAACTTGACTGACAGCTTAGGAGCAGTGAACTGTGATTGTTTTTTTTTTTTTTTCAATTTTGATGAGCACAATTCATTTTAGAAAAGAAAATTTGTCTGCTGACTTCAAAGCAATGAGTAATGAGAATATTCATAGACAAGCAGTGGAGTACAATCTTTGTCTTTGTAGTGAAGTGTCATTGTAGTCAAATGTAGTGAAGCAAAAAGTCCAAGTTTCCAAAAAACGACTCAAGTAAAGTACAGACACTCAAAAAAATGTACCTAAGTACAGTACTTGAGTAAATGTACTTTCCACCCCTGGTTATGCGAGCTGCAGTGTCTAACTGTACATCAGCAAGGTGGTGTGACAAGCTAAACAGCGAATGTATACTACTGAAGCATTCGGTAGTCACGTCAATACTGTTGTTTTAATATGAAAGAAGTAGCAGACATCTGGAGTTTACCAGTGGGAGAGATTCCATTGGAGTAGCTCTTTTCACCCTCGGGGCTAAGCTGTGGTAGGTCATTGTGAAGCAGACTGGCCAGGTCTCCATAGCTCTCTCTAATAAGGGCATTGTAGAAGGAGATGTAGGCTCTGTTGTCTTTCCACAGGAGGACCTCTAGTAGCGCCGCTGCCTGTTCCCTTCTGGTGGGCTGGACAGAGAGGAAGAGAAGCAGCAATGTGAGGGCCATAAACAGCTTTATACGTTCAAAAACTTAGCTTCCTCAGAGCTTCCTCTACCTGTTTATTATAATAGCCATTCTGACAGGCCAAAAAGGCATATTGTAAAACATATATTTTTACCAAGTCTATATACAACCAGTCAGAAGTTAAATACACTTAACTGAAATGTTTATTTTCTGAATATTCCTGAAGAATTTTCAGAAAATCTAACATGTAAAACAAATTATTAGAAGAAACATGAAACTGTGCCTCAATCTTTGGAAATCACTGACAGTTTCAAGAACCAGTGCTGTAACCTCTGACTGGCAGCTGGTGTTTATGTTTAACCCATATCTGTGTCCTTTTGGCAGACCTTGCTAAGTACCCTCTCCTCCTCAACCCCCGTGAGGACCCCGTCACTGATCATGTGGTCCATGAGGTAGGAGGCCTTTATATCCTGCTCCAGAGTAGCTCTGGAGCGCAGCAGACAGCTGCGAGCCCGCTCCTCCATCTCCACACACACACCGTCACCTATGATCACAACAAAGATGGACAAGCAGAGCCATTTCAGGTTATTTAGCCTTCTCAGGTGTCACAATCAAAGGGGTTCTGTGAATAATAAACCTAGGATTATCTATACCTGGCACTAAAGCTACTTTAAGGGCATGTTAAACTTGGGGACCAGATGAAACGGAGAACAAAGGAAAGCTGATTACAATTGCTGGGAAGGAACCTGAACCAAGCCACAGACACATACCACAGCTTCCTGAAGTCTTTGAATAACATGTGTTTCATCTTATCTTGAACAATATAAAATGTACAGTATATGTCTGACGGCTGACAAACTGTGGTCAGTGCATTCTATCTGTGGTACAGCACATTAATGTTAGGGTTAAGTGATACTGTATTAATCCCACAAACAGGGAAATTCCACCTCTGCGTTTAACCCATCCGTGGAGTGAAACACCACATACACACTAGTGAACACACACACTAGGCGGCAGTGAACTTGCCCAGAACGGTGAGCAGCCCTATCCACAGCGCCCAGGGAGCAATTGGGGGTTAGGCGTCTTGCCCAAGGACACCTCAGTCATGGACTGTCAACACTGGGGATCAACCCGGCGACCTTCCAGTCACAGGACCAGTTCCCTAATCTCCACAACTGCTTACTGCAGCACCCCAGAATTTGCTCTCAGTACAGTTGTGGTCCCAGAATTATGTAACGTTACTAATTCCACTGTGGACCTCCAGATATCACCACCACGTCCACGACCCACTTTCATTCCCAAATAATATCCAGGCAACAACAGTCCTGTGGTCAGAAACTGTCCACTGATGAATGAGGCAGACCCAACTAATCGTCGTGTTATAACAGCCTCTTAGGGACACTTATAAGGTGTTTAGCAATCAGGTTTGAACTGTGTATGTTAAATTATGGACTATGTAGTCCATTAATGTACTTTACTGTTCTGTATTTTACATTATGGTCTTTGAGCAGACTCCTTTATATAATTATTAAAGAGGAGAACCAAAAATAAGCCAAGAAGCCTTTTATTCGGTGTAAAAGTCTCAAGTGAAACTGAATCTGACAGCGATAAACTGTGACTCACGTCTCGGAGAAGTACAGTAACGTTACCCCGACAGACACCGCCAACACTGACCGTTTAACTGGGGAAAGAAGCGATATTCTCACCGACTTTAGTTTTCCTGCAACATGGAAGATGCACTGAAGACTGCTTTGCTTGTTAAGATTTAATTTAAGGTCATTTTTAGTGCCGTTTGCCGCTAATCGTTGCCCACACCTACTTTCGGACGCCGAGGTTTCCTCGTTCCTAACAAAAACAACTTCCCCGGTGCCGCAACGGCCAATAGAAACACGCCCCGCGGTCACGTGACTGGATGAGCTCACGCATTCAGTAACTAGGCAGAGAGCACAAAGTGGAGACATGGCTTATATATTCATACTCTATTAATAAACCCGATCATTCTGTATGATACATTATCATGTTTGACTAGGCACCTGTATATATTTGTATATTTCCATATACAGTGGTGGACAGTAACTAAGTAAATGTAATTCGTTTCTGTACTTAAGTAGTTTTTTTTCTGTATCTGTACTTAAGTTTTTCCATTCTGGGCGACTTTTTCCTTTCACTCCACTACATTTCAGAGTTTAATATCTGACTTTTTCCTTCACTACATTTTGAGAAATCTGTCGTTCCTTTTGGTTTTTGTGTGTATAAAAACGTAACATGTCAAAACAAAAGAAGCGCAAAGCCAGAGCACCAATGATGAACTAACCTAACCTGTAAATAGACCACAATATAGAAATATGTCCACATATGCAGTCGTGACTGGCGTGTTTCTTTTTCTCTGAATTCATACAAACACTTTCATTTTATAGTAAATTAGTTTGGGTTAGTTTATGTTTATGAACAGAGGCCTACAGATCAACACAGTAAAGGAAAACTTATTTGTGATCCTGAGTTTAAAGCCAGTTTTTATTCAACTTGTAACTAATTTACAAAGTAATCTTAAACGGAAACTTTGCTTGTGTGTAAAAAGTGATTTCAGAGCCAGAGCAACGTCAGTGCAGCAGCGTAAAACTTTGGGAGCACATACGTCACCTAAATGATGAACTAACCTAACTTTGTGTAAATAGACCACAATATAGAAATATGTCCACATATGCAGTCGTGACTGGCGCGTTTCTTTTTTTCTGAATTCATACAAACTCTTTCAACTCATCTTTAAAAATGCAAGAACACAAGTATTTCTTCTGCTGCAGTCAGTATCTACATAACTGGTGTAGACAAAACTTAAGTTGGCAAAAATGACATTAGAACTTGTGGGACAAAGATAAATGTTCACCTTAGTAAAACATCATATTACTGCTTTTCCAAAAACATTGGGACACTGTGCAAAAAAAAACGGAACGCCATGATATGCAAATCACCTAAACACTATATTTAATCTCTGTATGGAAGGGACACACCAATATTGACTGGCCATAATCGTTGGGCCCTCATGTGGTGCTGCTTTAAAAACATACATGATTCTATAGTGGAAATCACTGCATGGGCTCAGGAAAACGTCTGAAAACCACTGTCTGTGCATCACTGCGTCCACAAGTGCAAGTTAAAACTCTACCATGCAAAGAAGAAACCAAATATAAACAGGATGCAATAACAGGCCACCTTCTCTGGGCCTGAGCTCATTTAAGATGGACTGAGGTGAAGTGTCCTGTTGTCTGACGAATCGAAATTTGAAATTCTTTGTGGAAGTCATGGATGCCATGTCCTCTGGGCTAAAGTGGAAAGGGACGACCCAGCTTGTTATCAATGCACAGTTCAAAAGCCAGCATCTGTGATGGTATGGTATGGCATTAGTGCATACGACATGAGTAACTTGCACATCTGTTGAGGCACCATTAATGTTGAATGATATATACAGATTTTGGAGCAACATATGCTGCCATCCAAATGATGTCTTTTTCAGGGACCTTGCTTATTTAAGATGCCGAACCACATTTTGCACATATTAACAACAGTATTGCTACATAATAAAAGAGTCCTGGTGCTAAACTGACCTGCCTGCAGTCCAGACCAGTCAGCAGATGAAAACATTTGAAGCATTATAAAATGAAAAATATGACAAAGGAGACCCTGAAGTGTTGAGACGCTGAAATTCTATATTATGTACAACTGGAAAAACATTTCCAAAATAAGAAGAGGAGATGCAACACAGTGTGGAGTTTGCATGTTCTCCCCGTGTCTGTGGTTCCTCCGGGTTCTCCGGTTTCCTCCTACAGTCCAAAGACATGCAGTCAGGCCGATTGGACATGCTAAACTGCCCCTGGGTGTGAGTGTGTGAGCAACTGTGTCTGTCTGTCTGCCCTGCGATGGACTGGCGACCTGTCCAGGGTGTATCCTGCCTTTCCACCCGATGACCGCTGGGATAGGCTCCAGCACCACCCACCTACCCCCACCCCGCGACCCTGAGGGAGAATGGAGATGCATCACAGTGGTAAACATTCCCCAGTCACTAAAACATTAAGGAAAGGATTTCAAATTAGTTACAGTTTCACAGAGATTAGCATTTTCCATCTGAGTTCAACTCACAGAGGCCTTGCTAATTAGCTGATGAGTTGAATGAAGACTGTTATACAAGAACAAACACTGAAGTCTGCAAAGTTTTGCCCTGCCAGGACTGGCATCTGATATGCATTTTAAAGTTATAGGCCACTCACATTCAACAAGAGTTGAGTTGTAGGTTGAACTCGAAAGTCAACCAGCACTGTGCAAATGCAGTCAGTCTCCAATGGCGTCTTTCATGAACAACACAACTCTTCTGTTAGATGATTTTTGTCTGTAGTTTGCAGAAAAAGAAGCTCAAAAGCTATGCAGACACTGTGGTGGTTCTCAAACCAGTCCTCCGCCCTAGTCAACATTTTTCTAAAACCCTACTTGCAACGTATTTATACCAGGTGTTTAGTGTTCTTAAAGGAGAATTCCTTTCATTTTTCTCCATCCATCCATCCATCCATCCATCCATCCATCCATCCATCCATCCATCCATCCATCCATCCATCCATTTCTCTCAACGCAATTGACACCATCTTCTCGACGAGAAGTTCTGGATCGGGGGAACCAGCCTGTCCTGCCGGAACGTTTGCAGCTGGCTACACGATGGACACATGGGAGAGGTGGCGTGTCGTGTGCCTGGCGGCTCTCTCCGTGGAGGATATTGAGAACGTCTACCTATTCGGAACCATGTTCACAGGTGTTTTGCTGATTGAATTAGGCATTGCCCTGGTGTATTGCAAAATTCCCCTTGAAGCTGCCCGACATGATTGACCTGTTGGGCAGAGCTGTCAACACTTGGCGGCTTTGCAAAGGAAAATGGATCGTTGGAATGACCATAATGGACTTGGTGAGCTACCGTAAAAACTACGGCTACTCGCTCGAAGCCTGCAAAACCCTTTATCTGCTTTCGGCTCCCCGTATCAGCGCAGACCTTGGATTGGCTGGTACATCACATCTCCCCCAGAGGAACACTGCTGCGAGACGCTCTCTTTATCCTCCTCCACTTCCCTGGATTTGCTGATTGTTGACGCTGCCTGGGCCCGATCAAGGTTGTCTCCATGGCAATTTTGATCTGTTATCGCCATACCACCTTGTGAACTGAGATACCTGGACTGGGATGCCGAGCAGGGCGCCTTCTTCAGGCCCTTATCCCCCCCTCCTACCCCTCCCCCTTCCCAACGCCTTCGCCGCCGCTTTTACGGTGTGGTATGACGGGGGGTAAAAGCGGCGGCGAAGGCGTTGGGAAGGGGGAGGGGTAGGAGGGGGGGGAAGGAGGGGGGGATAAGGGCCTGAAGAAGGCGCCCTGCTCGGCATCCCAGTCCAGTCCAGGTATCTCAGTTCGCAAGGTGGTATGGCGATAACAGATCAAAACTTGCCAACGCCTTCGCCGCCGCTTTTTCGGTATGGTATGACGGGGGGTAAAAGCGCCAGCAAAGGCGGGAGGGAGGGATAAGGGCCTGAAGAAGGCCTATCACAGCAGTCTTCGGGCGGAAGGCAGGATACACCCTGGACAGGTCGCCAGTCCATCGCAGGGCAGACAGACAGACAGACAGACACTCACACGTAGCATGTCCAATTGGCCTGTGGGAGGAAACCGGAGGAAACCCACGCAGACACGGGGAGAACATACAAACTCCACACAGAGAGGACCCCGGTCGCCCGGCCGGGGAATCGAACCCAGGCCCTCCTTGCTGTGAGGTGACAGCACTACCCACCACGCCACCGTGCCACCCATTAATTTTTCTCATTTTCTAAATGATCAAATCATTATGATGTAAACAAAGTTATTGAGAGTGCTTTGACATGAAATGTGCCATTCTAGAGAATTGTACGAAGTCAGAATTGTTCACAGTGGTGGTGATGGAAGCCAGACGTCCAGCACATTTAATGCCCCTGAAAGCTCCCTCACAGATATTTATTACATGTAATTGGTTACTAATACAGTGCCTGATGCCTGAGGCTTTGTTTTAGACTACTTTTTGGCCTTAAGCAGGCATATCAATTATCTAACACTCTGAATTCAGTTCATGAAGGCCATGCTGATTGCTGATGAGCTGAATCATGTGTGTTTAATGAGGCATTACCATGTTGTGGCCCACAAGGATTGGAGCCTGACACATGTGGCCTAAAGCGCATTTTAAAATCCTTTGGCAGAGGGCAACATGCAAGTTATTATAGGGCAAAATAGAAGGATCATTTGTTATTTTGCATAGCAAATAAAATGGATATATTTGTTTTGAAAACATGGCAACACCTAGTTCCTATCACTACCACTGCAAAGAAATCTCAGCTGGTATGTCCCTCTAGGACACTTTATTTACATCCAACCACTCTGAATGACTTTGTCTACACTCTTAAAGACTTAAGCAGAAAGTTAAATAAACTTTTTAAAGGTAAACATACACATGCAGGGCCTTACAGCATGAATTACAGCACATAGTGCCACCATGTGGCTATACTTTTTAATTGCTGGCAGGACAGATATAACACAATTACAACGGCATACCAGCCAAAACTGTTTGTTACTTTAATTCATCGCAAGTAACTGTCATTTGAAAAGTTTAATAATGGAAAATAAGACAACTTAATAGTAGACTTGATGGAACTCATTTGCAATGATGCAGTAATATGACAAAGAAGGTCATTGCGCTTGATCCCTTCTCAATGACTGTGCCTTGAAAGCCCTTTTTAGGGCTGTAATTAATGCAATCATGATCACCACAAAGCTCCAACTTCAGCTCATAAATTCTGGCTGCAAGTCATTCTTTCTCTAAGCCAAAGACCGTCTTGCCTGCTGAGTGGAAGTCATTTGGCTCCTCTTTCTGTTCTGACTTTACAGGGTTATAATCCAAATGCTGTTGTTGCTCATTAATAAGTTCTTCTAGAGTCACCATCCATAGACTTTGTCTCTGAGAGTTCTTTATATATGGGATATGTGCTGATCACAGCTGGCACTGACTAATCCAGCGGCACATTCTTCAGTGCACTGTCTGTCGAACCTTCCAATTCAGTCCTGGGGCGCGGTGAGGACTTGATGAGCTGGACATTTGTATCCAATGATTTCTCTCAAAAGAAGCGCAAAGCAAGAGCACCAATGATGAACTAACCTAACCTGTAAATAGAGCACAATATAGAAATATGTCCACATTTGCAGTCGTGACTGGCCCATTTCTTTTTTTCTGAATTCATACAAACACTTTCATTTTATAGTAAATTAGTTTGGGCTGGTTTATGTTTATGAACAGAGGCCTACAGATCAACACAGTAAAGGAAGCTTATTTGTGATCCTGAGTTTAAAGCCAGTTTTTATTCAACTTGTAACTAATTTACAAAGTAATCTGAAACTGAAACTTTGCTTGTGTGTAAAAAGTGATTTCAGAGCCACTCGGTTCTCCCTGATGGAAACTGTTTACCTTCAGTGTTTTGTGCTTCTGATCATTTTAATAGACGTCAGCGTCACTAATTAATGACGTTCTATTAAAAGACTGGTTTACCAAGAGAGACACTGAAGGACTTTCACCTGAAATGAGTTCATGAAGCCAGTCTGGTTATAAAAATGATAACAGGACATCAGAGCCAGAATTACTCTTTTAGTACTTTTACTTTATACTTAAGTACATTTGACGGCAAATACTTTAGTACTTTTACTCAAGTGGAGGTCTAGAGTAAGGACTTCTACTTTTACTGGAGTTATATTTTACCTTGGGTATCTCTGCTTTAACTCAAACACATGATGTGTACTTTGTCCACCTCTGTCGAATTGTCCAGCTCTCCATACAACAGCAGCAAGCAGCATTTCAGTTCTCAATGCGCTGATATATTTTCAAATTAATGCTAATCGTTATATGTTAAGTACAGATAACCGCCTATTCTTAGTCTTAAACCTATTCCCCCGCTGTTGATGCATAATTTGACAGCACATTACCCGGCAGTCCTGAGTCAAACGTGTTATTTTGAGTTTGACAACACCTGCAGTCCTGCAAGAACAAGCGCTGTGTCTCAAATCGACGCCTAATTCCCTAGGTAGTGGACTGACAGCGCCCTGTTATAAAACCTGAAAGAACGCTCGCCCCCTCACAACGACTGACAGCCCACCGCGAAATAAAGGAGGACGCGTGTGATCTCAGCAGTGTAGCCCGGGATGCATCGTAAACTAACGTTAACGTTGTACAAACCGAAAACATTAGTTAACTAGCAATCCACTACGCAGGGCAGTGTGGATCGATTTAAGACACAGCCAGTATTTTCTCGGCGCCGAAAAGGACACGCGCTCGCTGCGTGAACCAATCAAAATGCTGCTAGTCACCCAATCTGAGATTCAACCAATAGCATTACGCGTCGTGGTACAGAACTTCTGCAGCGTCACACACGCGATGTTGGGCGTCCGAAAACGGATCAGCTGTTCTGTCAGCCGGCCGATGCAGCCCGAGGCCGTCGAGCACATCCGCGCTTTGGTGAGGCTTTTATTTAATACTTGCTTAATATGACGGTGTGAACATAACTACGGTTTGAATGTCTTCACAGCCTGAGGGAGATGTTGTAAAGTAAATAAACGCCAAGTGTGTTGTGAGGAAGACGTCAAGCATCTCTAACTTTAGGCCTGCGGACGCCTGACGTAACGCTGTCTAGTCCTGACGTTAAGCTCTTTTCTTTAACTTAGGTTTGACCTACCTGGCCAACGCTTAGCGCTTTCAGTAACTGTGAGAAGAGTTTGTTGAGACATAGAAAAGAGAAGAGCTGATTGGCTGGACGAGTCTAACTAGTCTAACTAGTCGGAGCAGTGTTGAAACCACAACTTTGTGAAAAGTGCCAAAGCAAACTGTTAGAGCAGTTGCCCCAGAGCAGTTGAGCAGTTGCCCCAGAGCAGTTGAGCAGTTGCCCTAGAGCAGTTGCACCAGAGCAGTTGAGCAGTTGCCCCAGAGCAGTGGAGCGGTTGCCCCAGAGCAGTTACCCAGAGCAGTTGAGCGGTTTCCCCAGAGCAGTTGAGCGGTTGCCCCAGAGCAGTTGCACCAGAACAGTTGAGCGGTTGCCCCGGAGACGTTGCCCCAAAGCAGTTGAGCGGTTGCCCCGGAGCAGCTGCCCCAAAGCAATAGAGCGGTTGCCCCAGAGCGGTTGCCCCAGAGCAGTTGCCCCGTGATGTTAACAGCCACTGTTTCCTTTCTGTCTTAAGGACTGACCGCAGCCATGGCCACAGCTCAGTCTGTGTTCACCCTAGCTGTGTGCATTCTGATGATCACAGAGCTCATCCTGGCTGAGAAGGACTACTATGAAGTCTTAGGTGTGCCCAAAGACGCCTCTGAACGCCAGATCAAGAAAGCCTTCCACAAGCTCGCCATGAAGTATCACCCGGACAAGAACAAGAGCCCAGACGCTGAAGCAAAGTTCAGGGAGATTGCTGAAGGTGCGTTTACTGCTCAGCTGACCACACCTGCGATGACCCACCACCAGAGCCACATTTTTGCATTTGCTATGAATCAGCTACACTCCTTAAAAAGACGGTTCTTCAAGGGTTCCTTAGTGAATGGCAGATGGTAGATGGTTTTTGAGATTGATGGAGAATGTATTATGTATGAATTATATACACAATTCGTTCTCCGTCCATCTGAAGAGCCATTTCGCCAGGCATAGAACCACTCAAGCATGAAATGGTTCTATATTGAGCTCATGGTTCTACGTAGAACCTTTTCCTTTACCGAAGAACCATCTTTTTTTAAGAGTGCATGGCTGGGCAGGACAGTATGCTTTTCTGAACACTAACTGCCTGCTGCTTTATAAAGTTTCAGTTTAACTGAATTTAGTTCAAAGCAGTATGTGAAATATTGAATAAAAATCAGTGTTCATAAAATTTGATCTTTTTTTTTTTTTTTAATGTAGTGCTTCTGCTTTTTTCCCCTTTTTTTCCTCTGTTCTAACTGATTAGATGTCTGAAAAATTCAATATCTTTACATATCGTCTATCAGGGACGTTTCTTGAAGTTTTTGCCATATCGTCCACCTCTCACATCTACTGCCTCCAAATATTTTAGAGAAGTGAAGCTGATGACTTTGTAACACTTGTATCAACAACTTTTCTCGCCTCGTTTTCTTCCTCAGCATACGAAACGCTGTCCGACAGCAAGAGGAGGCAGGAGTATGATCAGATGAGGAATAGCCCTTTTGGCCGAGGGGGCGCCAAAGCAGGTGGCGGTCATTTCCATCAACCATTCAGCTTTAATTTTGAGGACATTTTCAGAGACTTTGATGTTTTTGGACAGTCGCCACACTCCCAGCACAAGAGGCACTTTGAAAGCCACTTTCAGTCCCACGAGGAGACACATAGAAGACACAGTAGACACTTCCAGAGTTCTTTCGGCGGGGGCATGTTTGAGGACATGTTTGCAGATATGTTCTCGTTTGACGGACACTCGGGCAGCGCTGGAAGCAGGTTTCAGGGCTCTGCAAGACAGCAGCACTGCAGGACAGTCACTCAGCGCAGGGGAAACATGGTGACCACATACACCGAGTGCTCCTGATCCAGATTCAGGCTTATGCTTTAGTTAGGTTCTAATTAAATTTCTTGCTGTGGCTCCCTATTTTTGATTTGAATCAGCATCAGTGACGGTTTTCAAAAAGTATGCAGAGTAATGCAATGCAATACAAACACTTACATGAAGGGCTTTATTGCAGGATAAACTCTGGGATATTCCCGATGGCTTTTGTAAAGGGGGATGCACATTTATCAGTAGGCGATTGAAGTTCAGCAGTTATAGCTGCGGCTGTTAATAAGGTTAAAGGAATAGTTTGATTAAAAAGATTTTAATCGTTATTTATGTACTAAATAATAAGTAAGCCAGCCAGTATATAAACCAGATGGTTTTTTTTATGCATGGCCTCAAAATTCATTATCTGGGAATATATTACGCCTTAAAGAAAAATGCAGAAAGCATAAAGGTGCCTGGCAAGATAATAACGAGAGGATTTTCACGGTTTTGGACAATCATTATTTGAAATTATGCTTGAAGAAAGTGTGTCATCAGTTCTGGCTAGGCTTGTTAATTCTAGTTTATCAATCATAACTTTTCCTAATCTAACTATCCCTTTTAAATGTTTATTTTGTCAGCTCTCTTGTTGTGTGACCTGCATAATAGATATGTCAGTTCCTGTATCTTCCATTCATTTATGCCCAGCAGGGTCTCTGAGCAGTCCGTGCTCTTTTCAGGGTTGCCATGCTGGTGTGGGGGCTAGAGGAGACATGGTTGCCATGTTTGAACACCAAGGGGTACTTTGCTGTTTTTCAGCCTAGTCTCTCTCAGCCGCATCTGTGGCATACAGTTGATTACCATCGATGATCATTTTCACGTGGTATGCTGCACTTAAGTACATGACCGTGTAATCAACTGTAGGATGCAGCTTGAAAATGCTGAGTTTTTCATTCTGTGATTTTACTCACGGGCGAAAGAGCAAGTTGGAGGATGGATGATTGAATCTACACTCCTCTGAAACTAGGCTAAGCTACTGCACTTATCCTGAGGTTGAACCAGTCTCTACTATGTTCTGTAGGTGGAGCCATAGCCTACTGAGCCACTGCCACCCATTGTTACCTGTAGTTCTCAAACAGCTTTTGGGTTCTTAGCCTGGGGTAATCCCCTAAATGTGCAATAATTACCTCTACCTTCTTGCTTTCTGGGAATCTTGCTAGGTAACTTTAGTAATATTACACCATCACACAATTATTTTCAGCCCCTCAGGCTTAACAGCAACATCCATGGGGTTTTCTGACAGGGACTGTAATTTGCATTTGGGAGGAAGCAGATGAACGGTTGTTTATTGTAATCGAATATAATTTCTGTCATGTTGTTGGAAAATGTCAGTGTCCTTTAACATGTAAGTGGTGAAAGAAACAGATTATTGTTGGCTGCCAGCAGATGCTTTATGATTGTGTAATTGTGGCTTCCTTAAGAAAACCGCCGAAGCCTTTCATCCATACTGGCAATAGATCTTCTTGACTGTAACAGGATTACCCTAATTATGTTCTTCAGCTTCACCAACTGTTACCTCATGTCATAGCTTTGATGACATACAGAATGACGTGCAATATTGGGACGAGCACTTTATGTGCCTTTTTTTTTGTGTCTGCACACCTTAATAATTTATGATGCATGAATGCCTTCCATAGCTTTATGGTTGTATCAAATGCTCTTCTTTCGTTGCTTTGATTTCATAAAATATGCACTGCATACAAATGTTTTCAGGTTTCTTTGGTGGGTTTATGCACTACATTCATACACCAAACCCATACACACATAATAACCCTTTCTGATATGATAATCATATTTCTAATCATACTGTATAAGTCAGAAGCAGATCTACATGATTAACATCATCATTCATAAGCTTAGCAAACGAGATGCAGGTGTTCTAACAAGTTGTCCTACCTATTGAGCTGCCCTACGCAAAGGTAAGACACTGTCACTGGGGCAGTACCCCGCTTGTCACTGTGGTGGTACCCTCAGGGGTACATCCCTGTACCTTTAGTCAGGGAACATAACTGAACCAGGATCCACTGAAATGATATTTTCTAAGTTGTTTTGATTCCACACACCCCGTCTCGTCTCCAGGCCTTTTATTTTAAAGCTCTGATTTAAAACATTCGGTTATGAAAAGGTACAAACAGATACTTTTCCACTAGGAGGAACTCATGTAAGGTACACCATTGGACCTTAAAACCACTGTTGTACCTTTTGAGGATACACTTTATGAATCATGTACCTGTATAGTAGGTTTATTTCTAATGGTGTACCAGACACAGTATTAATACCTTCTATAACATTTAAAAAATGTTTTTAGTGTTAACTCAGCTTTAGTCCGAGTGTATTACACAGACTCTGCTAAATGTTATTACTTACCCTCTGATGTTGTGATTAAGGCTATCAATATATCCTACGCTCCAAAAAGAGATGGTTCTTCAAGGGTTCTTTAGTAAAGGCAGCGGTTCTGTTTAGAATCAGGAGTTCTAAATAGAACCATTTCATGCTTCACTGGTCCTTCAAAATTATGGAGAATGTGTTCTGTATGGTTCTGCATTGCACCAAAAAGGGTTCTTCTGTTGTTACAAGCTTGCCATCATAGTAATAGTTGAACCATCATATACAACATGTTCTCCATCCATGTGACGAACTCTCACAATGCAAAGAACCCTTAAATTATGCAAATGGTTCTTTGAATGTTCATGGCTCTATATAGAACCGTTTTCTTTACTAAAGAACCCTTGAAGAGCCATCTTTTTAAGTATGTAGAAGATGCTGTGGTCAGTGCTGTATCTGGAGTTCTGAAGCTGGTGAGGTAGCTAGCTAGCTTAACAAATCCTAATTTTCTCTGAATCTAGTGTTGGCTTGCTGTGCTATCACTGCCTAAAAGTTGGATAAATTAGTAAAAAACGATCTAATATTTTTTAAAAGAACTGGCATTTGTTCTTAGAACTTGAATGATGTTTTGAAGTCAATGGCAATTTATGTGAACTCTTCTTAGGCCTGAAGTTAAAACAAAGAAACCCACACAAGTCTAAGAAAGTTTTATATCTTCTATTTTGGCTGCTTTGGTTCAAGAAACTAGACTTGCTTAAGTAGAAAGTGTGCGTGCCTAAAGTTGCAGATGAAAACTCAAACTAAGGGCATGTTAGCCTAGAACTGGTGAATAACTCAGTATTAAAGCTTGTTGAGCCAAATTTCAGTACATAAGTAGATGATGGGGATATTTTTGGGGATACAACTGGGGCAGTCGTGGGCTGGAGGTTAGGGAACTGGCCCTGTAACTGGAAGGTTGCCGGTTCCATGACTGAGGTGTCCCTGAGCAAGACACCTAACCCCAATTGCTCCCCGGACGCCGTGGATAGGGCTGCCCACCACTCCGGGCAAGTGTGCTCACTGCCCCCTAGTGTGTGTGTATTCACTTCACGGATGGGTTAAATGCGGAGGTGGAATTTCCCTGTTTGTGGGATTAAAAAAGTGTTGCTTAACTTAACTTTTAGTTCTCATCCCAAACCGAACCTTGGGGCAGTCATCGGCTGGAGGTTAGGCATCCAGCCTCGTGACCGGAAGGTCGCCGGTTCGATCCCCATAGCCGACAGCACATGACTGAGGTGTCCTTGAGCAAGACACCTAACCCCCAACTGCTCCCCGGGTGCTGCGGATTGGTCTGCCCACCGCTCTGGACAAGTGTGCTCACTGCCCCCTAGTGTGTGTGTGCTCACTAGTGTGTATGTGGTGTTTCACTTCACGAATTCGTTAAATGCAGAGATGAAATTTCCCCATTGTGGGACTAATAAGGGTCACTTAATCTTAATTAATCTTAAACTGATATAAGTTCAAAACTGAATGTGTAGCTGGATGCTATGCACTGAAGAGGAATTAAATAAGGACATCTAAACTGGCTTATAGCACAACTGAAAAGTGAGTGAAAGTAAAACAGTGCTCAAAAGAGGAAAACACTGTTTGCTGTAATAAAGATACACAGAGGAGATATGCTGAGCACAGTGCCCTGTGTCAACAGCAACGGTTCCACCATAGTCTCACTCACAAACAGTAATCTACATGCAGTATACAGTAGCTTTTTACTGCCAAAGCCCCTTTCACTGATACAGGCACGAGGCACGCCAGGCACTTTGGGAACTTATTGTATTTTCACTAAGCGGCAGTAAATAAAGAAGTTGAACATGGTTGTGGTTACATAGACCTTCCCACATTGGCTTTGGTATTAATGGTCCTTTTCAATAGGGCTTGCAAAGAAGGGGAAGGAAAGTGGTTCTTTGTTTGAGAAGATAAAATGCTCACTACAGTTTGGCCTGGAAAATGTAAATACTTTGGCAAGATGAAAACCGCCACGCATGCGCACAAGCACACACTCTCGCCAAGATATATACCCTCATACACTCACAGATAAACATGAGCAAACTCTTGCATGCAGGATCAGTGTTCCGGAAAAAAACCCCAGGGAAATGTACAATGTACAATTCATAACAACTCATAACAAAGTATCCATTGCCAGGTGTATTAATAACACCTGCATGCTGGTGAGATTCACCCGGAAGTTTTTCAGCAAAACACCTCAGGGAGGCCTTTTAAACTTCTGTTTTTTATGAAAAAATAAGGTGATGTTTTTTTATCATAATAGAGAGAAAATAAAACAAACATGGCCTGTGCAACAGTTATGCAACACTTTATTTTTCCCACAATGTTTACTCTAAAAAAGAATAGCATTGTGTCCAAAAATATGAATCAATATCACGTAATGTCACTGGAGGTGTTCAAACCTGTGCATATGACGGGAAGGCAACTGCAAAATGAACATAAATAAATAAATAACCATCAGCGGCAAGAAATTATTCAAAGCATTTCAGAAATGTTCGTTACAGCTTGCTGACCAAAAATGAGAGAAAAAGAGGAACTTGGACATTGGTAAAACATAAAAATCAAGATAAAGATACAAGCAAAACAATATATATATAAATAGGTTTAGAGTAACTGGTGAAGGACACGCCACCTAAATAAAGAGTGACGGTTGGCCAGTATAATGTGGTATTATGTATAATGTACAAGGTCACATAATTCACTTTGTTATATTACAGCGTACATTATACTACATTACACAACACAGCCTCGATCCCTGTGTCATATAATCTGACATAATACCTTTAAAAGAGTTTAAAGTCTCTCTTCCACTTTTTAAAAGCACAAATCAAGACACACAATACGGAGACAGAACTAAATATAAATATTTGAGCATGATATCCGGGGGTCTGTGAAAAGAAATATTGAAACCAAAGCTGTACTGCTTGCTTTATGCTTTTTGAAAAGCCAAGCTGGTTATTTGTTTCAGAAAAATGAATCACACACAGAATCCCAACCATTTAAAAGTTTACTTCCACAAGTTGAACTTAGCAGCAGCTTCATAAACACATGAAGGCATGGAGTATCAAGCTTAACCGTGCCACTTTACCAGTATCCATCCTAACTACAACCCAGGGATACAAATAACTCCAAAAAGTCACTTACAAAATTGACAAAAATGGTAGTACGGTGCAGTTTATTCTCAGTAGAACCAGCAATGTCACTAATAACTAAGACAGTGGCAGTGCTATTGCCAGATTTACATCCTAAGTGAGACACATCAATAAAATTTTGCTCCCCTTGTACAGCGGATGTACAGCTTATATTGTATTTAGATCAGCATTCAATTTTTGGTTCAGGTATTTGCATTTTTGTGATTCTAGAATAAAAGAGTTCCTGGAAATAGATTTTTGAGTTGCTTTTTGAATTCATCCTCCATAAGAAACGACCCCTCTCTACTCTGAATTTCCAATATTCTTGTAGTGTTATTTTTCATAATGGCGCTGAAGTAATCTGGACAATAATGTTGAGGGCTTTAAGCTAAGCTGAGTGATTTATAGCTTTATCTGACCATGAGGGAACACACAGAGAGGAAAGGGAAAGTTTTACAATGTCCCACGAACCTGACGTTTTATCAGAGAGTGCAGACAGGAAGCAATACCACAGAGTGCTTTAATCTTTTATCCTCCAGGATTACACAGGAAAAACACATACACCACACACATGTACGCCACGTATAAATACATCACACACACTGTAGTTAGACCCTTACAATCCCAGACTTATTCCGCACTAAGGCTTATTATTCAGTAACTACAGGGGTTTCAGTGCAAACTTCTTGAGCTATTCTTAGATTATAGAAGTGTGTAATAAAGCTTTGGGCTTTGGCCTGTTAGGGGGCTAAATGTACAGTAGCAGCACCTTTCGTGTACAAGTCCCTGGCTCTGAGTTTATAATTGTTTTCTTCTGACTGACTCACTGGGTTCCTGTCCGTCACGGTGCTGAATGCCAGTAATCTCAGCGTGCTTCTCTAATCTCACTCTGCCCATTTTATCGCAGCTCATCTACTCTTTTACACTCTGCAGACCTGAAAGGGGAACTTCCCCTGTCAGTCGGTTGATATTTAAAACTTGTGTATTGATAGCTTGAAATAAATTGACCGCTATCTTCTTAAAGTATTAGATTACATAGGGAAAACGATCAGCCCCTGAAATGTCAGTCACGCATTAACTTAAAGGACAGCTGAATTCATTTGACTGATTAAAGGATTGATAACAGAATTGTTCAATTAATCTAATCAAAGCAGGCCTGTTTGTTCTTGAAAGCACTGATGATTAAAAAATGATTAAGTTGAACTATTACCATGTACAGAGGTGGACGAAGTACACAAATCATGTGCTTGTGTCCTTAGTCCTTACTCTAGACCTCCACTTGAGTAAAAGTACAAAAGTATTTGCCTTCAAATGTACTTAAGTATAAAGTAAAAGTACTAAAAGAGTAATTCTGGCTCTGATGTCCTGTTATCATTTTTATAACCAGACTGGCTTCATGAACTCATTTCAGGTGAAAGTCCTCCAGCGTCTCTCTTGGTAAACCAGTCTTTTAATAGAACGTCATTAATTAGTGACGCTGACATCTATTAACATGATCATAAGCACAAAACACTGAAGGTAAACAGTTTCCATCAGGGAGAACCGAGCGGCTCTGAAATCACTTTTCACACACAAGCAAAGTTTCAGGTTAAGATTACTTTGTAAATTAGTTACAAGCTGAATAAAAACTGGCTTTAAACTCAGGATCACAGATGAGCTCCTTTACTGTGTTGATCTGTAGGCGTCTGTTCATAAACATAAACCAGCCCAAACTAATTTACTATAAAATGAAAGTGTTTGTATGAATTCAGAAAAAAAGAAACGCGTCAGTCACGACTGCATATGTGGACATATTTCTATATTGTGGTTTATTTACACAAAGTTAGGTTAGTTCATCATTTAGGTGACGGATGTGCTCCCAAGTTTTTACGCTGCTGCGCTGACGTTGAACCGTGTGCTGCACTGGGTTGGTATGACCAACAGGTCAAAACCAGCTCAGAACAAAGTGACCGCTGTGCCCTGATTGGTGCTCTGGCTTTGCGCTTCTTTTGTTTTGACATGTTACGTTTTTATACACACAGAAACCAAAAGGAACGACAGATTTCTCAAAATGCAGGAGGAAAAAGTCGGATATTAGACTCTGAAATTAAGTAAAAATTTGCCCAAAATGGAAATACTTAAGTACAGAAACGAATTACATTTACTTAGTTACTGTCCACCACTAACCATGTACCACTTTCCAGGGAAAATGCATTTTGTGCTTGCTTACAGCTAAACCATAAAGAATCTTATTGAGGACATCTTCATGTATTTTCACTGAGAAAATCAGCAAAATATGTCATTTGTTCTCGTTTAAACTTTGGTATATGACTGTAAACAATGAGATAATTGTTTTTTTTTATCCACTGTATGTAAAATTGTGACAAATGATATGCACATAAGCCGGTATGAAGGCTGATTTCTTCAACAGTGCTGATTATTACGTGTTGTCATATTAAAACATATTCAGAACACACCATATACAATAACCAAACAATATGCATTATCGCTCTAAAGCAGGGTGTGGTGGTCCTTGGCATTCCGATGCCATTATTTAAGCAGCAACAAAGAGCAACCTTGACCCTTGTGTCAATGAGTTTGAGTCTGTTAGAGAAGCTCAGTGACACAATATGTTCCTCTGCTGAATTAAATGATTTTCAACAACTGAAAAAAGTATTACATCCTTCTAGCTTTTAGAAAGATTCCCAGGCTGCTGCGTTGAAATAGGTAATCACAGCAGTTGTTGTTCGATAGCTCACACAGCATTTTACAGGCGTGATACGCACAAGTGCCCCAAAGCATCTAACCAGAAATGCAAATACGATTCCTGAACAAACTAATGGCTTGGAAGCTTTGCTTTTTTTATCGATGGAGATTTAGAGATAATGTGCGAGCAATTGTGGTAGTCCTGCCTGGTCTACATTTCCAAAAAGAGAAGTACCACAGAGAATGGGCAGCACGAGGAGAGGTTTGACGTTGTCACATTTAAATGGGCCTACATTTAAATGGACCCAAGCCCATTACACGGCATTTGTTGGGGCAGACTATAAAAATCAGTTGCTCATCTGAAATCTCTTAAATACCTCTTTGAATATAGCGTTACCTGCTGAGCCACACCTGGTTCTAACAGCCATCCCATGACACATACTCAACAGGCAACATGGTGAGTTTTAGAAATGAGAAATTTTAGAAATGAGAAATTATGAGCAATTATATGAAGTAATGTACTTATGAAGTAAATCATTATAGTAAAAAGTGAGTTTGTTAGAACATGACTTGCAGTGGTAATTGGGTCGTTTGTTGTACTTTGATAGTGATAAGATTAAAGAAATGTTTCTGTGTAAACTAATCATACTTTGTAAATCCTACTTTGTAAAAATGTAAAAGCTTTGACTTTTTACAGGGATCTCTAGATACGGACATCAGCCAGGACTTTCAGGATGCCATTGATGTGATGCAACGACACTCTGAAATATTCTACTGTGACGCAGGTGAGCAGCTAAAAACGTTTCTTTTTCTTTATATTTTGAAGCTACGAGGTGTTTTGTTGCTTTTTAAAACAAATGTAGATCTGAAAAGTAAGATTTATAATCAATGTATAAGAACAAATGCCAAAATATAGTAAATAAAAAGCTAAAAATCTCTACAAAATTACAATATTTAATTTAATACAATTAAATAATTAACATAACTATTATTATTATTATTGTTGTTGTTGTCGTTGTGGTTGTTGTTGTTGTTATTATGCTCTTTCCTTTCATGTAGACACTAAATACTATGAGTCTCTGCGGTGTCAGGACTCTTCTGTGTCATACCCTGCTTCTTGTTACCATTCCTTTTACAACCCCCATGGTGGGGGTCCAGGAACCACATGTGACTGGGGGGAAGCATCAGTAAGTACACAATGCTTGACATTTGCAACACAGAAATTGGTTTGTTAAATATGTTGTTTGCTGCGGTGCTTTTAAAAACTGTTTTATAATTGAGCTCCCCTTCATTGTCCTTTTGAGTCTTGGTCTCATGTCGTGCCAGAGGCATCTCCATGGGGAACAGCTGAGCCCCCAACACTTTACCCAATCCTACCAGAACGCATCGGAAAAAGTGAGCAGTAGCTCTGTTTTATCTTTGTCGGTCAGCCTTTTGTCCTGTACGTCACAATTCATTCAACCAAGAAAAAGATTGACTATTTTGCTCTATTATTAACTGTATTATTAAATAAATAAATACAGTAAAGTGTAAGAAGAATTTCTTGTTTTCATGATGAACTATTCAGTAGCCATTACAGTTACCATTCAGTAGCTGTTAATACTGGACTTCCTTGAGGAGAGCTTTGGAAATGATTTGGCTAAGACTTTGACAGATAAAAATTGCCCCCCTCTAATATTAGAGCAAAATAAACAACTTTTTATATAATTTTCCCAGTACTGTATGTGGCTACAATCCTAGCTCAGAAGTAAAAATAAAGAAACTAATTTTTTTGCCTAACTTAGCTCAGATGCATCTTCTCCTTTCTTCTTTTTTCATGGGCAGCCCGTAAGAAGCTCCGTCTGTACGAATACTTACATGAAGCCCTCCATGATGCCAGCATGGGTGACTCCATCCAGTGGACAGACCGTGGGAATGGCACTTTCCACTTCATCTCCAAGAACAAAGAGAAGCTGGCTGAATGCTGGGGACAGCGCAAGGGCAACCGCAAGGCCATGACTTACCAGAAAATGGCACGTGCCCTACGCAACTACAGCCGCACTGGGGAAATCATCAAGGTGCGGCGCAAACTCACCTACCAGTTTAACCCACTGATCCTACAGAGACTGGGCACCGTGGCAGCTACCAGCTCTGGGCCCTCAGTGCAAGACCTGCTCGCTCACCAACAAGTCCCATCTGACCAGGGTTATTACTGCTCAGCTGGACCTGACTGGCACAGCTGGTACGGGCAGTACCCTTACCAAGGGGAGTATGACCTCACTTCTGTACTGACATCACGGTCTGAAACGGCCTGAAAACATGTTTCAACTGAGCGAGCCATTCCAGACCCTTCCATTTTGCTATATTCACTTGTATGAACTCTTATGGGACAGTTAATGCTATGAATAAACCAGACCAAAAAATAATGGCAAAGGTGAACTCCTCTGGGGCCACTGATGCTATAAGATGAACCAGACTGAAAAAAGTAGCCCTAACAATGTAACATATGAACTTCTGTTGGGCGCTATAACATAGACCACAGTGAAAAATAATGCTTTATCTAGTTATCTTCTTACGTATCCACTGATACAATGAGATAAACCTGACTAAAGAGTGTGTTATGTAATCCTCTAAAGTACAGTGATGTAAATACTCAGAACATGCATCTTTTTTATGTTGTTTTCATTTAGAAAGATCCAATAAATTTGTTTTCTCTTTGCTATTGTCTGATCTTATTTTACTCATGACACATGATTTCCCCAAATACATATATATAAACTGAATGTTATCATATTTAATTAACATGTTTTACTTGACTGTTTTTATTTTAACCCCTTACCAAGCCATGGACCCACCAGCCCAGTTCTGTTACACACATCTACAACCTAAGAAAGCTCCATTAGTTTGCACTGAAGACCCTATAGTTAATGAATAATAAGCCTTAGTATGTAATACACCTAGAATGTTAAGGGGTTAAACAGGACTCAGGACTTGATGGGTCTGCTTTTGGTGCTTGGGTGGTTGGCATAGTGTAGTGGTTAACACCTCTGCCTTCTACACTGTAGACTGGGGTTCAATCCCTGACCAGGGCAAGCACCCTACACTATACCAATAAGGGTCCTTGGGCAAGACTCCTAACACCACCTTGGCCTACCTGTGTAAAATGATCAAATTGTAAGTCGCTCTGGATAAGAGCGAATGCTGTAAATGCTTGATTTTTTAAATGGTAAAAATATCGCTCACACCTTTTCCATTTCTCTAAGAGGAAAATAAATGTTTACTTAGGAAAATGAGTGAAAATCACATTTCATGTTCAATTGCTTGGCTGCAGGTATACTCACACATACAAATATGCACTCTTATTACTACACCACGGTAATGTGTGACTGAACAATGACAGTTTTCATCTTGAAATTCATGACCCAGCGAGGTGTTTTCTGCTAAAGAATCAGACACTTGGGGTGTTATTGTGTGGTGGCTGGGCTCCTTATCTTGCTCAGTTAGGAGGAGGATGTGGTCAAGGGAGTACATAATGTTTACAAAGCCAGAGAGGTGTGTAAGAGGCAGATCAGGAGCTGCTGCTGTTATGGTGGTTGTGGCTTTGCATGTGTGCAGGACATAGGCGAGCTCAGAGAGACCGCTCTTGTCATATGGGTCGTAGATCACGATAGGGAGGCCTGTCCAGTGGTCTGGAGATACCTCAATAAGAGTCGGCCAGAAACACCATGGATCATTAGCACTGCTGCAGGGTTAGAAACGAGTCACCCAGTCTATTTTTTTAGCATGTGTGTCTAAGGTCTTGATAAATGGTAATTTTCTTAGATTAGCAGAAAAGTGCCATTTGAATTCAAGGGACTGTTCCTGTTACAGAGCAGCAGAGCAGGATGGTAAATGTTCCTGGACATGACTTACCACAATGAACTCAACAGAATTTCAGTTTATGTCTAAAAGATAAATCTGTGTCTTGTTGGACAGAATATCTCACAGGCCTGTCAGACAGATTTGGAAGTTATCTTGGAGTTTCTTGAAGAGCACTGGAGACAGGAGACTAGAAGAGGGGACTTGTGGGAAAACAGTGAGTAATGGCATTCCTCCTTGTAGCCACAGATTGAGAAATGTAAACATGTAACATGTTAAATTTGCTTTGTTTAAACGTTTCCAGAAAATCTCCAAAAATGTAACTTTATTTGAGAGGGAAACACGTTATTAACCTTCAGTGTGAGTTGAGGTAAGAAGATTATATGTAATTTTTGGGCAATTTTTGTCGGTCCATTTGTGACACTGTGTAAAGCTTATACTTGAAATAAAAAAAATAAAAACGACCAAAATGGAGATACAATGGTTTTTCCTGGTAGCGACAATATATTACATCAATCCAACTTAGCCTTTCAGCTTTCTAATTTTGGCATTAACTGTTTTTTTTTAAGACGAAACTGTCATATTTGAGTCAACATGTCACTTTTTCCTGTGCAGTAATTTTTCTATAACTAACAGGGATGCACAATGAAATCATATCTGTATAGGCAGATAGTTGATATAAGATGACCGATATTTCAAGCTTATATTTGATGGCATTTTTTTTTGACTGTTTAGATGATGCTGGGCTTTTGCTCTAAAATGTCTGGATCTTACTAAATTCTGTACTTTATGGAACAGAACCTCTTATCTCCAATTTTGACATTTTTCACTTTCTGACACAATTTAAAAATGCCCGTTGTCCTTTATATTTTCTGTAAATCACGATGAATGGATCAAAGCAAACAGCCCAAAATGAGTCAGAAAAACACCTGGTTCCATTGACTTAAATGAAAAGTAAAGTAGGCTTTTTGTTTGTCCTATAAAGTTACTATTTTGGAGTTTTTTTCCGACAACAGCGATAAACTGGAATAAAGGCAACAGCATCGATAGATAAGGACATGAGAAATTGAATAACAGCATTGGCCTGAAACTCCCATTTAGTGCATTCTTAGAAGTTACATTTCAGCCGATTGTCCATTTGTGTATTTAACCAACAGCTAATTCCCATGAGCGCGCACAAATTGTCGGTGCAGGTTATAGTGATGCATCAAACCACTTGGATTCCTTACAACTGCTTTCTGCACCAAAGACTCAACAGGTAAAGGAAGTCCATCACAGCTCAACTCAAAGGTCAACATGTTTATGCTACTGCCTTAAAAGCTTTCCAGCTGCTACCTAAATCTATTCCAATTGCACTGTTTTTCTATTATATAGGATGCAGGACACCAGCTGAAGATGACTGGATTTGATCCAGGTGTGCAGTCTGGAATGAGGGAATCGGTAATCCAGAGTCTTTGCACTGAGCCGGTTTTAAACCCCCTTGCTTCTCCAGAGAGGCCTTTAACTCCACATGTAAAACCTGAGCAGAGGCCTGAATCATTGCCCAGCTCTACACCTGCAAGCAGAGGTAAGTTCTGCTTTTGTGGTTTAGTAGATAATATCAGAGCAGCTAGGCACGGCCTTTGGGAACAATAGCTTAGGAGTGGCCTGTCCTGCCCATAACTGCCACCACACCATCTACTATTCTCCCTTATCTCTCTTCTGTGTGTCATTACCACTAATAATTTCTCCACAGAGGCTCTTTCCATTGTTTCTTTTAGGAGAAATGCTTAGCCTCTGCCAAAAAAGGTCACAACCTTCCCACCCACACACACAATGCTTGTATACAAGTCTGTTTCTATGATTGCAGGGAAAAGGCTGCGCCTCTTCCACTTCTTGTTTGAGATGCTGGAGGACCCCGGAATGGCACACTGTGTGTCATGGGTTCCTTCTTCAGCAGGGGTTTTCCGGTTCTCCTCCACACACAAGGAGCGTGTGGCTGAACTCTGGGGCCAGCGCAAAGGCAACAGGAGGCCCATGACCTACCAGAAGATGTCCCGTGCTCTGAGAAACTATATTCACTCGGGGGAAATCATCAAAGTGAGGAAAAAACTGACCTACCAGTTTAGTGGAGCCACCCTCACTACATTAAGGAATCAGCAGGGAAAGAAAAATGCCCTACACTGACACAAGATATCTTCCCTAAAGTACTGCATAGTAGTATGATTCTGCACCTGCCATAGTGACTCTAACAAAACCCTGCTTGGGTTAGCAGTTAAACCAGCTATGTGGTCTCAGTCTATTCTGTATATGACGTATATCAGTTCTTGATGTTTTAAATGATATCAAGCCGTTGTATTGAATGAAACAACCCAAGAGCAATGTTTTAAATATTAGACATTAGATTCAAACGGTCAAGAATGTAAAAACAAAGGAAATTCCCTTAAACATCTTGTTCTGTAAGGACACCTATTGCTTCTATGAACAGCACAGCTCTGTATATTTCAAACAACAACATCTTACACTTGTTCAGTCCTTTACTTAACATCGCATCACACCCTGTCATTGAACGTACCATTTCAACACAATAAACTCATCTTTACTTTGTATGTCCGATCTAATGGTTCTCTTATGCTTAGGGATGTCAAATTATTTTTATCGGGTTGGGTAAATGAGTAACATTGTGCCTCATTCTGCAATATCTTCAAGCTTTGTTATTGAAGCTCCTAAGAAAAAGTCTATGGCAGATTCATGGCGTGTTTTTAAAGCACAGCATTATTCTCACCTCTTGAGTGTCTGCAGATTCTGTTCTTATCTAAGAACAAATCCCAAATAAGAAAACACTGGTGCACTTCAGAAATTTCTTCTGAAGATCGTAAGCCAACAGCTATTCATTTGCTTTATTTAATGAGAAAGCTTCTACGAAAACCATGTAGTTATGAATATTTATGGTTGTGGCTTTGTTGATCCCCATGACATTAATCACAGAAACAACAGTGACAAATAATAAGGCTGTCATACATATAGTTTTATGCAAAAGTCTGCCTAAGTTAACACCACCTTTGCATGGAGCAAACTTAAATATGACATATTCATGCATGTTATCACGGACAACTATTATCTAGTGGTTGGGATAGTGTAGTGGTTAACACCACTGCCTTCTGCAATGTAGACTGGGGTTCAATCCCCACCTGGGCAAACACCCTACACTACACCAATAAGAGCCCTTGGGCAAGACTCCTAACACCACCTTGGCCTACCTGTGTAACAATGATCAAATTGTAAGTCGCTCTGGATAAGAGCGTCAGCCAAATGCTGTAAATTTATATGCTGAATTTAACATAATGGGAAAAAATAAAACATGAAATGTGGCATGTGCATAAGTTTGGACCCGCCTTAGGTCAATACTTTATAAGAACCCCTTTGGCAAAAATCTCAGCTTCCAGATGTTTCTTGAAGCCAAGTAACACTCTTTACTTGATTGATTTAGAAGTTTGTCCCTACATTTCTTTGCAGACGCTTCTAGTTTGGAGACATTCATAGGTTTTCTTGCATGTTTAAGATCTATCCTCAGATTTTTAAAAATGTTCACGTTAGCGAATTGTGAGGGCCATTTCAAAAACTTAAATCTTTCATTTCTTGAAGTAGTTCATGGTGGATCTTTCTTTATGTTTTGGATCATTATCTTTTCTTCTTCAGTTTCTTTACTGAATTTTGGACACTTGCCTACTAGGATCCTTTCTTCCCTCTGTCTCCACAAACATCTCCTGTGCCATTGGCTGCCATGCAACCTCAAAGCATTACAGATCCACACCTGTGCTTAACAGTCGGCAAGACATTGTTTACTTGAAATACTTTTTTTCTCTCCAAGCATTACAATTTAAATACATTTTTTTATTTATAACTGCGGCACCAAAATGCCTCTGGTTTATTTAAGCATTGTTTTGCATACTTCAGATGCTGACTTTTGTGATGAGATCAAAGATAATATTTCCTGCAGTAAATGGTGTTTATGCAACAATTGCACAGTGGGCCGGTGTATTAAAATTTTTCTGCCAGCTAAATTTTCCTTGGCAGTGATGTGGGGGTTTTGCTTTGCATATCTAACCAGTATGTGAGCAGTTTTTGAACGGTTCTCCTTGATTTTCATTTTAATGACATTTTGGATGCTTAGTCAGCTATTTAGATGAGCCCATGGCTGTTGAGGGTAAGCACCACACCTGAGAAGCGTTAACTGGTCACAACATTTATTACGCTCTGGAAATTGTGTGCATGACTTGGATTTAGGCCTAATGAGTCAAGTAAAGTAACAATAATGGATGAACTGAAAGGGTTTGTATCAGAGTTGGTGTCACACAGAATAATTACATATATTACATATAACATATATAAAACATTCGAGGATGACTTAGTATTAAAATAAGCATTCATTTGTTTGGTTTTCTTGGTGGACCATTACAACATGACAATTAGAGTGTTTGTGCTTGGTTGGCAGGCAGTAATGCACATGCCCTCCAGGTGGCAATATTGCTATAGGATTTGTGGCAGAGGGGCTTTTCCCAAAGTGTTGTGCAAGAGAGAGTGAGACAGAGAAAGTGTATGTGTGTATGACCTTACAGTGGTTTGTCTCTACTATGCTGACATTGCACTCATCGAGTACAACATTGTACATTCACCATTGTACTCACAGTGGCTTCTGATTTACAGAATTAGTGCAATTATACCGTTGAGATGCAACACTTTTGTGTTTGTCCTGTAGCCATTCACTCATAAACAGTCTGTAAACAAACTTTTTCATTGTTGTCATTTCTCATGTGATTATGATACTGTGAAATGACTCAATAGGTTTTCTTCTGTAGCATTTAGTCCCAAGAAAATATATCATTATCACAGAATGAAATGTATCCCATTAGACACATTGTGTACTGACCTATAAGTGCTCTATATACAGCTCCACAGCTGCTCCAGGATTAGCTCAGCAAGCGTGGTGGACATTCAGGTTTACTGCACAATTTTGTACCCAGACTTGCCTATTTCAGATTTTGTGCTCATTTGTGAATTCTTCACTGATGGATATTAGTGCCCACTTGGTTCTTCACCTATTTTCTTTCTGTCTCTTGGCTAAAGGGTTCCCCTACACATCTTTTTGATATCTAAAATTAAGAGCTGGGAGTGGCTTTTCCATTCCCATCTTTATAGAGGCAAGGCTCTCTATTTATACACCCATTGTCCATACCTTCCACATTAGGTCACAGAAGTCCAGAACTGCCCCTGTTCCACAAGAAAATGAGTCTTTATGGGTCTGAATGATGGTTTAAAATGACTGTAATGCTGCATTAGGGCAGGCATCGCTTCTTTTTCACTCATGTGTGTGGTGAAAAATGTGTGCCTACGTGAATGAGGACATGCTCATACATGCAAGCAGATGGCACTGTGCTGGCCTGTTCCATTCTTTCTCAGCCCTATGCGGGTGACCTCATCGCTAAACCCCCAGTGAGATGTGAACCCATGCCGAGCCCAGGCCATCCCAAATGGTTTTGTTTGCTCTTTGTAGCAGGCCCACATGATACTGCCCATAAGCCCAGCATTTACCACTGGAGCCCACTCAGGGTTATAAATGGGCCAACTAACAGAAGTGCCTGTCACCAATAAAGGCCACATACTTTAAACTCGTCCAGCCACCCAACACTGCAGCAGCAGACCACTCAGCACTGGTCTGTGAGCAATTCATGTGTCAACTCAGTAAAACATCCCCTTGTCAATAAGGCTGTATCTCATAATGCAGCAAGTGAGCCAATTGAGATAACTAGTGTGCCATTTATTGGCTTTACTGTCCTCATTCCAATCTGCCATGCTTTATATAGCATACTTTTTTGTCTAATACAAAGTTGTTGTTCTGGGAAGAATGACAGTTTACATTTGGCGTATGTTCCTATTTTGCTCCCATATGACTTAAAGTGAAGACTTTAATTGCGGAGTGGAACTGTCCTGAATGTGAATATGACACATCAGTTATCCACAGAAGAGAAGAGATTACATCAATACGCCATCACACATTCTGAGATGCCTAAGACTTTTCCAAAAGATGATCATGCAGACCACCTTCAGTTTTCTCAGCAAATAAAAATGGCAACAGATCTTCTTTAAGTATTGTTTGAATTGCGTTTAATCACTTCACATTATAAGGTCTGTCTTTTGTTTTGTTTAAATTTGCCTCGAAGACCATTTTCTTCCATGGAATTAGGTCCTCTAATAAATGCCGAGCCTTACGCATGTAGCAGTGAGTAATGTGGTTGCGCATTACGGGTTTTTTGGCTGTCACCGAAAAGTCGTACGGTAGCTATTAAAAAGATATTTGCGGACAAAATCCTCTACCCTTCACAGCTTAAAGCCTTGCTGAGTGAATCCTCACTCTCTATGGCTATGAGAAACCGAGGCCAGTTTATCGTAGGAGCGTGTGTTAACAGCTTAATTAGGGTCTCTGCAACATCAACCATCAAAAACTCTTTCCATGTGAGATATCTCAAATGTCAAGGTTTATCATGACTTTCTATGTATAGACTGTAAAAACATCGCTCAGGCATCTCATCAGAATTTACTGCCAGAATTGTTTAGTTAACTACTCTTGGTTTACATCCAGCCAGGATTAACTTGATCTCTGCCTCTTGGCAGAAAGGTAGAGAAAAGCTTTCCTTTTTCGCTCACTGTGCGCTAAAAACACCCAGATCCCTTCTAGTGAAATGACAGAGCTTCAACTCTGGGAATCCTACAGAATGGCCACACCCAGTAATATTGGGAGAGTGTCATTTGTGTTCTAAGCATACACCCTTAAAAGTGATTCTTTAAGGGTCAAATTGTCCTGCTCTGTGATGGAAAACCTGTCATACATGGTTCTTTTTAAAATGGTTCTACAGAGCACCAATAAGGGTTCTGCTATTCTTACTGTTCTAAGTCATAGAACAGTGTTTTTGGTAGCACATAGGATAAGATCAAAAAACGGTTCTGCTACTGTTACAAATTATAGAACCTTTTTTACTAAGCGTGCATCTCAGTATGTGTGTAGACTAATAAGAGTCTTCTATGGAGAATCCATGCTGGGATTAGGTGAAGCACATCATGGAGATGTCAGAGATGTTCAGCTACACCTGAAAACTTTCCTCCTTTCCGTCACCTTTGCAGTGCTTAATACGTCTGAGCCATCTTCATAAAAAGAACTATCAAGGCTTTTCCACTGTTACAAAAACAGTGTTCTTCCCCCTTTTTGAAGGTGTACAGGCCTGTGGATAGTTCATCTCTGTTCAGTATGGTACACTGAATTGAAGCCCCTCCTCTGCCATGCCTCTGTCCTCGTCTGGCTGTCCCTCAACAGCAGAATGGAGGAGACAGGATAGAGAGCCACCTCTAATCCCTTGTACTGTGTGGGGGGAGAGTGGGGGCACAGGGATGCTTTTGAGCTCCGTGGAGGAGTGGCCCAGATCAGTGGTATATAAACCCTCTAAGTTCATCTTCTCCAGGTCTGTCACTTTGTCCGTCACTGTCCCCTTACCAAGGGACTGTCATAGACAGGCTGTCTCATCTCACCTCATCGTCATTAGCTCCGCTATCCCTTGAAGAGTTCTTCTTGTCTATTCCTCCTTCCAATCCACAGGCTGAAGAACCAGAGCACCATCTCCAATCCCGCACGCTAATTCAGGGCAGAGGGCCCCAATTTGTGCCTGTACCCCTCATCTGGTGACACTTCTAGTGGAGCACAGCTCAAGATGCCTGAGCCCACAAAGAAAGGTATGAGTGGTGCACTTTACATGCCACAGCTCTGAAACACAATTAAACTGTGTTTTTTTTAAGAAATAAAGGGTTTTTATGAAGAAACTGAAGGCGTAGTATAACTGCCTGTTTTCTGTCTTTGACATTTCATATGATTTGCTAATGTGATCAACTACTTCTCTGTCAATAAAAAAACAATCAGTGATGCTAAGACTACAAATGAATGATGCTAAGTCTGTAATTGCCATATATAATGACTATATAGTGCCATTGTTTCTGTTTCTAGAGCTCTTTATACGTTTTTCTTTACTGTGAAATTGTTTGCAGCAGTCCTCTGGAAATCATATGGAAAAAGTGATCTTAATGCCATTCAAAGCTTTGAGATCAACACTTTGGAATTCAGAAAGTGACTTTGGCATGGGTATTGTATTACTCAGAGCTGGCCCATTGGGGGGGAGAGACGAGACAAGAGATCCACAGAGAGCTTTATAAAAAGCTGCTATTGTTGTGGGTGCTGGCTTGATGGATAGAGTGCAGTCAAGGTGATTAGAAGCATGGAGGCAGGAAAGCCATGCATGCCACCAGAGGAAGGAATGGTGCTGAGTCCTGGGCCTGTGAGAGGAGGGATGGTATCCAGGTTTGCTGGGCAACCTGGGCAATCTGTGATAGATGATGCAATGCTGCCCCTGGCAGGGGACTGAAGGGCTCAGAGTGTGCATGGGATGCGATGGATATGTCAAGGGAGATGATGTGGAGGTCAAAAGAGATCATCTGCTGATGGCTGATAGATGGAGTAACAGGACACACCATTGTAGGCTTATGTGGAGGAATATGAGGAGAGCTGCCCTGCTCACTGATAGCTCTTGTACGGCAGTGGTTCCCTGGAATCCTTAATCTTCATTATGCCTGCTCTGCACATTTTAGATCTAGTTTTCACTTCAAGTCAGAAAGGTTTTAGGTTAAAGGTTAATGAGCTGATGGATTGGGGTCTGTCTTCACAAAGCTTCTTAGAGTTGGGATTTATGGGAGTTGTGGTTGGGATAGTGTAGTGGTTAACACCTCTGCCTTCTACACTGTAGACTGGGGTTCAATCCCCACCTGGGTAAGCACCCTACACTATACCAATAAGTGTCCTTGGGCAAGACTCCTAACACTGCCTTGGCCTACCTGTGTAAAATGATCAAATTGTAAGTCGCTCTGGATAAGAGCCTCAGCCAAATGCTGTAAATGTAGAGTAGGAGCACTGATTTAAGATCAGATTCCTCTCTGATCATCACTCCTAATCTGATATGCGTCGAGAGTACAGGCCCAGGTGTGTTAGAGAAGGAAAAATACCAATATGCTATTATCAGTGCCCTTATTTATATTATATATATTCAATCTTGTTGGATTCATGAGTGTATCTGGTCTAAACAGTTTCATTTACAATCAGGTTGTCTCCCTCCAGCAAGTGTTTATGCACTGTCCTTCTGTTCATGATATTTTCCAGTGGAGGTGGCAAAGCAAGAGTGCACTCCATCTCTAAACAATGGGGATTACATGGTGGTATGAGGGGGATTTGCAGGACTGCATGGCAGTCAGTTATTTTAATGATACTCACAAACATGGCCCAAACCAGCGGCGATTCCAATGTCCATTTCGGTACATTTGGCGGACAAGTCACAGACTCGGGGTAGCAGTCTGTGATGGATAGCACAGCTGGCATGCAGAATGTACCAGAACTGATGCTTTTCTAATGCATGAAAAAAAGTATTACACTGGGCAAGCAAGTCGCAACACTCATGGATAAGGCTAAAGTGCCATTACGTGCTCAGAGGACAAGTAACACTATGATTGGAAGTATAATTTACTGCATTTCAATGACAAGGAGGCATGCTATTATTACTGTGCAGTTTTCTAGCTTTCTTAATCATGAACTGCTCAAGACCTGGATGCCTTTTCTCAAAGCTATCTAGTCTAAACAGCTTTGGTGGATAGTAAGAGAGAGTCTTGGCTGTGGCTGTTTGAGAAAATCTTGCATTTTCATAAAAGCAAGGGACAGGTGAAGGATAGGAGGTTTAGGCTGGTTTAGCTTTAGAGGCCAGGCTTTAAAAGGCAAGATGATGAGATGAGTTGAGCATCAGGCCCTTGGGAACTGGATGCTTGGACCCGGGAATAGTTCAGAATGAGCAGACTTTTAATCCCTCTCTCTCTCTCTCTCTCTCTCTCTCTCTCTCTCTCTCTCTCTCTCTCTCTCTCTCTCTCTCTCTCTCTCTCTCTCTCTCTCACTCAAACATCCAATTTGTTCACTGTTCTTTTGCTCTCCTCCAGTTACTCTAAGAATTTTGCACTCTTATTTGTTTGAACTTTGAATCCAGTGGTGTTCCAGTAAGGGAGAAATATTCCATGCCAGTATCAGTGATATACAACTGACTACAAGCCAAAGATGTCAGTCAAAACAGTGAAACAAGCACGTATGCATAGTCTTTAGTGAAAGTCATGTGTATGGACACTCACCTATGGCAGCACCTCTCCTTGTGAGCATCGTCTAACCTCTGAGACCCCACTCTCCCTGCTGGGGTCAGAGATTAGGGAAAGCCCACGTCTACACCTTTCTCTATTTACAGTCAACTATCACTCTCACTCCCTCTCCTGTCACAGACAGCATCCTCCTCTCATGCCATTCTCTTGCTCTTCATAAATCAATCCAAACACAAACAACACTTCAACACTTCTGTCTCCCTCCCCTGCCTGGCTTCTTCTAATCCTCTTTGTCTTGCAGATCTTGGGGCTTCCTAGTTTCTTCACTAAATAAAAATTTTTAAATAAAACTTAGCTTTTCTACATGAAATCTTCCTTCAAAGTTTTCTTGACTTCTTCCATAATGCCATCTCTCAGAAAAACAACAAACAATTGTTTAAATAAGAACTAACTGGCTTCCCACTATCAAAGGCTAGCTATGATTCATTAGGCTGACATGGAATGACAATAGCATGTGGCTGAAAACGTTCTTTATTAAGTGGGGTCTGCATTAAAAGGTCTATATTAAGCTGGCGAGGCATGGACAGCAGTTTGGCTTGACATGGAGTCAATAAGAGCCTGTCTGTCCTCACAGCAGTGGCAGTGACAGCTGAACATACCTGTGGGCTGCCCTGCTCCACGGGGATGTAAAACAATACTTTTCTCTACTCGCATTATTGCTGTGAAGGGATAGAGGAAGCCTGGGCATCACTCCACCGCAGAGTTCTCTGCACTGACAACAACATAAATGGCTCTTTGATGGTGGAAGGATCCATATCACAACAAGTTCTCAGATGTAGATTGCAGGGGGATGAGTCGTGCTTTGCTGGCCTTACATAGGGCCTTGAAAAGAAGGTAGGGTTAGGGGTACTAAGCATAGCTGTAGTGCTGGTCTGTGGCAACCATCTCATTCAAAGCAGCTCATTGAATAGGCTAAATTTCTGCACAGTGTGGTAGAGCAATTGTCCGAAAATACCCCCGCCCTTTGAATTGTTGTGTGTTTCTAGGTCTAACACACACGCAGGAACTTAGTTGTAACTTATTACAAGCCAAACATTTCACAATACTAATTGGAATATAGGTTGATTTGATTTTTAGTACCAAAAACAATTTCAAAAGGAGTATCAGCCTTCCAAAACTTAAACCAGAGAAGGGTCTGCAGAGATGAAGCATGCCATGATAGGGAGTGATAGATAGATGTTCAGTGGCAGATGAGAGACTTGAAAGCTGAGAGAAGTCAAAAATATCTGATGACTAAAGGAGAAGGGAAGCACAGGTGTCTCTTCTGGCTCTCTCTCAGCAGTAGCTTTCACATGGTCTTTGAGGCGAGGGGACAAAAATGGAACAGTCAGGCTCTGTATTCCTTCAGGCAATTGATAAAGGGGCTGCCATGCTTGGCGCTTTCCTTGCCTGGCGTTTTTCCAGAATTCACAGGAGACTGGGCCAGAGAGTGGGCGAAGGGAACAGGATGCATATGATGTTGGACAACACCATGTAATATGTGTTTCACACATCCGTAACGTGTGTTTCACGCGTAAACAAGCACCTATGCACCCAGGGTTACATCATCTCAGCTGCCTAAAGTGGTGAAGTGATTAATGGAGTAATATGGAATGTTTTACCACATGACTTTGAATAGAGAAGAACCAAATAGCACTAGGCCTGTCACAACGATGGCCTTTCACGATATGTTCAATTTCTGGTTAATTCTATTGTAATCCATTTCTAATTTATCATAACTAAAACCAGAATGTGAATTGGTGTATGATTTCATCCACTGGGTTGAAGCAAAAGCATGTAAATAAAAGACAGCGGAAAACATTTATTTTGAGACACATCATGCGCATTGCACTCTAAATTGTAAATGTTCGCTTGAGTTTACTTGAAAAATCTATACATTTATTTTAACTGTGTAATTGTTGAACTGTTAATTGCAAAGTAAGGTACATCAATTCTGAAGTTCAGGTTCAAAAGTTAATATATCACAGTAATATTTGCTAGAAATCTGTTAATATATCCAGTACAGTAACATTTCTTGCATGAAAATTATCTGATAAAATTACCTGTAAAATATCAGTGTATTCAAAATTGTTTCAACTCTTAAATGGCCAGGGTTCACCAGCAGGCCCAAAGATTTATTGGGCACTTTTATAACCTGAGAATAGCTCAAGTCCCTGTAGTTTCTGAATAATAAGCATATAATAAGCCTGGGATTTTTTTTTTGTTGTTTTTTTTTTTAGCCTGGGATTTTTAAAGGGTTTAGTAATACATATTGAATTCTTGATGTGTTGGAGCCACTTCATATATGACCCCAATAATATGTAAGTCTTAATATATAATAAGGCTGGATTTCCAAGGGGTTAAACACTTTGCAGGAAAGTAAACACTATTATTATGTACAATGCACAAAAACATCAAAAGTTCCAACTTCTATGGGTCTAAATGTGTTATGACATGCTTAGACAACAACAGGGAGTAATGCTTGCTGGTTACACTTGATAGTGAGATAGCTGACAGCTTGGAACCAATATAGCTAATCAGCCATTCAGGCCACTTTAGGCTTTTATGTTAGTGGTTACATTCAATGAACAAAAAATTAAAAAAATGAAAATTCCAGTTGTGTTCAGAAGCAAATGTCTCTTGTGAAACAGTGCTGAAGTGAAGTTTCATGAGCGTTTAAAAATCCATGCATATTAACTGTGAGAGCCTCACTACGCCATCCGTTGCCTCCAAAAGTGAACACAATACATGTCGTGACCTCCGAATGCATAAGACCGTCATGTTGCTTGATAAAGTTATCTTTCCAAAACTTGATTATGTGAGTCTGTTGTTAGTAACTGGTTTTCTTGTGTGAAGCTCTTCTGGAGGGTTTACTGTAATGTGTGAAGACCCAATCACAGTTATAAAACCATGGATTTATAGGTGAGAAGATCAGGCGTCTTTGTCCTCGGTAGGAAGAGTCAGGTGCTCTCTCACGTGTCCATGCTCTGCTAACTTAAAATAACACAGCCAGTTTAATTTAAACCCTCCCGGCTTGACCATACGAAAGCTGTATGGGCTCATTGATCCAGTAGGGCCAATGCCTAAGTCCCCTAATCGGTTTGAGGTTGTGTGGAGTCCTTTCATCTCAGCACTCTCTGCATGCTTCGGTATAATATTGTGTCAACAAGGCCCTCTGTAGGCAATTAAGATTTATTGGGTGTCTAGACATATGCACCAACATAGACCAATTTGGCAGTGGAGAGCAATGAATTAATGCTTTAAAAGATGAAGTGGTGTTTCAAAAATGATGCTGTCCTGATGAAACGACTGAGGAGAAACCAATGAAGTGCTAAATGGAGGGTTAATGTTCTTTTAGTTTTGAATTTTGAAATGCCTTTTACTTTAAAAGTTACTTTAAATGACTGGACTAGATAAGAACCATTCATTCAAACAAACTCGGTCCTACATTTGTAGTTAGGCATGTAGTTATAGGTGTATAATAATGTGAGGTTATGCTATTTAACTGTGATCCTTAAACTAGCCACTGAAGTTACTATACAATGATATGATAGTACAATATCCCAAGGTCCCAAGAGCTTATATAGCCTTAAATGCTATTTTGGAGGCATCAGTTATGCAAAATTAACATTCACAAGAGCTCAACTTCTGAACAGATGTCATGGATCACGCTTACGTGTTCATGATTGTGTGCTCAGTTCACTATCAGTTACTGAATTTTGCTGTGGTCCACTTTCAGAAGAAAATTAGGATAAAAATACAAAAATGCCTGGAGCTCAATGTTGCATAGTATCTTAATTAAGTCAGCTTTGAACAACCTGCACCTTCAACTAAAAGTAGGCCAGTGGTTCCAGAAATATAGGGTGAAAAACTGAGGTAATTCTTCTGACACTGTAATATATCAGGATGTAGAGAAAAGAAAGTATTGTTTTTTTCTGTAATTAATATTCTTGATTTTGTTGATTAGTCATTGCAGCCCTTAAATTCAATGTAATTCATCATTCTTTCTAAATAGGCTACATATTAAAGATGAACTGCACTGTAGAAGTCAGTCACCAATCTAATCCTAATGATTTCTCTCTTTCTGTTTCTACAGAGGATGGTCAACCTGAAGGTGAGTAATAAAACAGTTTCTACACATGCCTTTATTTACCTGATGTAGGAAGTGGGTGTAAGCATGTGAATGAAGGATAGGGGTAAAAAGTAAGCTGGGAATGAAGGAGTGCTCCCCTGAGAAGATTTATATTGCATCGAATATCAATTTCAGTGCAAACCAAAGATTAGTAAACAAAAAAATCCTTGGCTGAAACCAAAGCTAAAGTTCATTATTCAATAAGCTCAAAACTACAATTGGATTATTTCATTAACTTTTTTGCACTGTTTCATAAATGAGTTATAACATAAAAAGAAATGTTTTTGAATGAAAGTTCACTGAAAAGCTACAAGGTAATAAAAACAATAGAACATTATTTTGAGATGCAGCGATCAAGGCCAAGAGCTAGCTTACAGGGTTCTAGTTTTTGACTCCAGTAGTACTTGAACACATTTTAGAATAAATCAGCGATGATTATTATAGGGCCGGTATCTTTGCAGCATGTCTAGTTCTCATTACCACTGAGAGTCAAAGTAACATGGACTTCTTTCTTTATGGTGCCACAAATCCTTCTACACTTGCTGTTGTTCTTTTTTGTTCTGTTAAACAACTACGTGTATCATATGAATACTACAAAGTGCCTTTTTAAAGTAAATGACGTATTGGCCATAAAATGCTAAAAAAAAATTTGAATCAGTAAGTGACATTGTTCACTTTGTTGTCTTTGTAGCACTAAGAAAAATCAACATTTTTGGCTTATTTATTCTTTCACTGAAACCTGAAGTGTCATGTTGACCTTTTTCAGCAGAAAAATTGTGACGGCCTAAATTTTTCTGCATCCACTGCAATAACAGGTATTATTGGGCCACTTTTCTGCTGATATCAATAAACATGACCCTAGATTCGTATACCATTCGGATATCAACACATCGTTCCCTTTTCACGGTGGACGCCTGGGCTCTAGTTCTACTTCTAAACAAGTCGTAGACAACGTATGAATGTGAATATATGAGAAAATCTCAAAGTGTCCATATAAACTTACAGCCGTTACCGAGTAGGTTGTAGTGTAAATGTGCAAACATGGTCACTACAGTGGTGCTCAGGCCAGCCATGAGAATAAATGTGCCAAGTTGTCTCTGTGATGGAGTCTCACTGCTGTTCTGAGGTCAGTGATGAAGGCCAGAAGCACTGCATTCCAGTAACCCACCACCTGATTTTGGGTTGTTGATTCAGTTGCCACTCTGATCCCATGTGACCAAGCTGTTGGCATTTGAAGGCCCACCCTATCACCATTTCAGATGGTGTTTATCTTCTGCTGCTGAGCAGCAGCTAGTTAGTGATTTTGTAGTTGGGAGCAGAACATGCTCTGACTCAACCTTCAGTTCATCAATTTGAGAGTTGAGCCATTCATACCCAGATTGAGATGCCACTTTTATGATGCTCAGATTCACAATGATGAGACTGGATAGTTCAGAGACACTAGAGGTGGGGCAATGTGACGCTATTCTATAGGCATTGTGATAAATCATGATAAACGATATGTTGCTCTGAACATACTGTGTTTAATTCAGTACTTAAAGAACACTGGCCAACTGCATGTTTCATTAGAAAGGGAGCATATTTAGTTACTGGACTGGACAGCGGAACCATTGTAACCATAGCTGTTTCTAAATGTGGCACCACTAGTTCATTGTGTATGTGTGAGAATACTGTGATACATATTGTGCATCATAAAAACGTTGTGTTACATCACCCACCCCTAGATAACACTATGAAGGTGTGTTTTAAAGAAACTTGCGTGTTTATACAGTTACGTTACAATAGCCGTTTGTCAGACAGATATCCATTGACCTCAGTGACCTTTCCCCAAGTGATCCTTTTCCATGATCTTATGCTAAAGTCATATCAGCTCCATTCTTCAGACATCCAAACTTTTTCTCCTGCTCTACTTCCAAAGGGAGAAAAAGGTTTTGGTAATGTGGATATCACCTTCACTTTTGACATTACTTCTAATTCCTCTCCTTTACTGATGCTGTGTAGGTGTTTGTATGTATTTTATCCTGAATGCTGATGTGTCTACATATGTATGTGTAATACACTAAGTCCTGTACTGATGTACATTATACGTGTCAGTATGTCTATAGTAAGTCCTCTGCGTGGATGTTATTGAGTGGGTCTGTGTGTGAGGTGTTTGCCTGTATGCTGATGCTTCATGCTGTAAAAGTGGCGCTTGCATTCCCGCTGTGTTTGTCACACACTCAGAGAATGTTGCACCAGGCACTGGGGAGGCCCTGCCCCCAGCTGAGATTTCTCTTGAGGTGTCTCCACCAGGTAGGTCTCCCCCCTTCCCTCTCTTTTCTTTCTTCCTTTCCACCTCTTTCTAGCTCACTTTAATGTTCACCCGCACCACTTCTTCTTCACGCGTGCAAGGTTTACTTGGTTTCCACCTTGTTTTTTCACAAACTTTTGATCACTGCGTGTTAAACCAGACTGACCGCAGAGGTACAGGCATATAAGCTCATACGCACACCTCCAAACACGTGCACACACATACACAAAGGCTTTACACTCTGCTGGCCCTAATATTCACTTGAGCACATCACATGCTTGCTTTTGCTTCATGGATGGCAAGCTCTCCTTACTTCTGCTTGCTCTGACCGTCTTGGACACAGCGGCAATACATACGCAATGAGAGGAGAATGAGGAATTGCCCCATGTAAAGGTATAGTATGGACCAGTAAGCACAATATTTCTAAACTCAGACAAATAGTATTAAATAATTGGTGAATGTTTGTGGTAATCATACCACAGTCGTCATTTTATTAACTATAAAACTTCAGCATTAATGCACACAACTGGATGCTTTCTGAGTTTGTGTTATTTTGCTTACTTGTGACTGGAATGAGTCATAGATGAACCATGGCTAGATTTACAGTGATAAAAGTTGAAGCACATGCCTGCTTGCAACTTCACTATGCTGCAGTCTTACCATCGCAGTAGAGGCCTGCCAGATTCACCTGATGAATGATGGTGGCAGCATGGTGAAATCTGCCTTGTTTCACGGCAAAAGAGTTTCTACTTTGTGCAAGTGAGCCAGTGGGGAAAGTTTAATAAAATAATGGAAATGATTAATTCTATACATGACTGACAGTGAAGATTATAAGACTTTGAATTGGATAAAGTTAAATGGTTTAAACGAGGCCCAAAGTTTCAGTTATAAGGAGCTCTAAGGTTACTTGCCAACATAACTGGCTGGGTAGTAAGATTGCACCAGCTAGCTTTCCAGCTTCGGTGGAATATAAAACCTGTATTGAAATTGGAATTTAGTCTCATTTTAAGCATCTGTGTGACAGTTCATTAATACAGTTCTTCATTTCCATAACAGAGGTGACATAGAAAGGCCCACCAGTGGCAGACATGGATCCAGAATGTGGAAATGAAGTGCATGTGGATGCGCACTGTTAGTGTGGAGCTCGAAAAATAGAAAAGAACTGCAAAATATACAATATCAAAGGTCATCTCTTTTGTACCTTTGTATCCTTTGTACTTGTATCTAATATTTACCTTTATCTTGTACAAGTGTATAGTGTATAAGAGGGATGCACCAATTATACATTTGTATGGCTGATTCCAATTCCAGTTCCTATAGGATGATTGTTGGCTTTATTTTTAAGTCTCAGGACACAAGAAACTACCCTAGCACATTTCCGGTACTTTCTATTAACCAAAGTTCCATCTATCCATCCATCCATTTTCTAAGCTGCTTCTCCGTCAGGGTCGCGGGGGGGTACTGGAGCCTATCCCAGCAGTCTTCGGGCGGAAGGCAGGATACACCCTGGACAGGTCGCCAGTCCATCGCAGGGCATTAACCAAAGTTAAATAACAAATTAAAAATAACAAATTAAATTATGATTTTTTTAAAAAATGTCAAGCAGAAAATTTTAAAATGCTAAATTCAAAACTGTTCATAAAGCGTAAAGCTAGCCACTTTGCATCTATGCCCTGCATGCTGTTTGCAATTGTGTGCGGCTTTATGTAGATGTGTGCTCCCAGGCGGAAGGCTTGCTGTTGTAGTCGGCTGTGTTTGCTATGCCTGTGCAGAGGCTGCAGTGGAGGTCAAAGATCCAGATCCCATAGTGACTGTACCAGAACAAGAGCCAGTAGTTCCTGAGGTCCTAGAGCCACAGCCAATAGTAACTGAGGTCACTGAGCCGCAACCAATAGTGGCAGAGGCCACAGAGCCACAGCCTATAGTGACAGAGCCTGTAGAGCATGGACAGGTGGAGCCAGAGCCCAAACAAGATGTTAAGGTGGTACAAGTGTGTGAGGTTAAGGAGGAGACCCCCATTCACTCCCCTGGTGAGTACTGATTAGCCTCTGATCTTAACACATTTAAAGCATGATGCATAACACTGCTGTCACAAAGTATCTTGTAATCCAAAACAAGAGCATGACTGTATATTCTACAGGTTTGGCCTAATCAACATGAAATATCAACTGTTGTTTAGCAGCAAAATGTCACATCCCCCCAGGAGTGTAAAGCAGAGATAAAACTCAAAGCAGTTAAAAATAGCTTCCCATGCGGGTAATGACCTTTTCTTGGCTATAAAACTTAAATGTATGCTCATTCGAAAGTTCTCCAAGTGCAAGTTTGGGGGTAAGAGTCATTATTATTGGCTAGAAAATCCTTTTATCATATCCTAAGCTCACTTGATAGCACTAAAAAAAGTTAGAGAAGGGCAAACACTTTCCTAACCTTTTGTTATTGCTGTCCTTAATAACAAATGAATTTAACGTTTTGAAAGGTTTTAAATGTTCTTGACGTGCTGTTGGCTGTAATACCATGAATACTGCTCAGTCTTCAGGACCACAGCTTTCTGCATCCTATAGGCAGTGCTTCCTTTTAAATCTCTCTCTCTTCATACTGTTCATTCTGTCTTCAGTGATATGAAAAAAGTGGAGATTTGCTGTGTTTTGTTCTGGCAGATTTGTATAAGGTCATTATATTAATGATGCACTGAGCTGAAGCATTGTTTGCCATGATGGGAAAGTCAAGTATCTTTGCCGACCTGGCAGGTAGAGTATGACAGCGTATGCTGGAACTAACAAAGGAAATACTAAGCATTGTCTAATGCTTTGCTGGCAGCTAAGATTGTGCTCTTTAAATCCTGGATCCATCTGCTTCATACACTTTTTATCTCCATATTTTGCCCCATTCAAAACTGTTATATGGCTACTTTTATTTGGATTGTGATACAGACCATGGGACGTACATGGAGAACATTCTAAACGAAGGAGTGGTTTTTCAGACACTGGTTATGTGATGCTTTAAGTAATACATATTGAATGCACATGTGTTGGGACCATTTTGTATACAACCCTAATTTTCCTTCTTTATATATTATTTTTTATTTATCTGCTTATTTTTGTTTGTTCTTTTCACAAACAGCTGTACGCCAAAATGTGGTCAAATGAATTTGTGCACGTTGTCTACAGTGAACATATGAGATTCTTCTGTACATTTTGGTGACCTGTTTTTATTTATTTGCTTACAGTTGAACATATTACGGAAAAAAACTATACAAAAAAAGGTGCCATAACCTTTGAGCACATTTTATGTTTTTTTTTTCCCCCATATTTTGAATTCAGCAAATAAGCAGTAACTGTATATTAAAACGTACAGTGTGTCCTCTGTAGAAGATTTGTGGACTTATTTTGATTAACAAAATCAACAGCACATGCCATTTGACCTGCATGTGCATATGGCCATATAGTCTGGAGTTCAGTAATCAAAAACACAGTAATTAGGCTCAGCCTTTTTCTTGTTTTACATCTAATGTCCAGAAAACCACCCCTAAATGAGATTACTTGAATCATCTGACAGTGGAAAATGTTGGTCATGCTATGTACAAGATAAAGAGGCAAGATGTGATAAACTGCAATATTTTATATGTGTGTGTGAGAGGTGAGCGAGAGAGAGAGAGAGAGAGAGAGAGAGAGAGAGAGAGAGAGAGATAGAGAGAGTACTAACATTCGTTAGCCTTGTCCCAATCAGCACCACCAATGAATGATGCAGTGATGGCTGCTGATACGGTCCCGATAGTCATGGTGGTTCCCCCTCCTCCCCCTGCCCTCAAAGGTCTGACACTGCGTGAAGTATACCTGTCTGTCTGTTTTCACTCCGTATGTGCTTGTGTGTAAGTATTTTTGCGTGAGTGTATATCAGCACTTCAGCATTTGTATGCTTATGTCTGTGTTGACTGAAGACTGTGTGCTATAGAGGCTGACATAGGCCAGCCTATATATGTGTCCACTGTGTATTTGTGTGTATGGCATCATTCAAGCACTGTAAGTGTGCCACCATTCACGTCTGTGTGGTAGAAAGCTCTGCTCTGTTTATCACATCGCTTAAAGCCATTGCTCCTTTAGGTAGTTAGGCCATAAGCATAAAGCACATCTTCCTTCATTCACAACACATGGATTGCCATCTGGCTTGGCTGGCCCACAAGCATGTGTTATAGCAGTTATAGTGCTGCTGCATCATCTCATTTCACAGCTCATATTTCTGTTAGCTTTACAAAATCATGTCATGCGAAATAGGGATGTGCAGAGGTACGAGTATTCGGTTAACTGTTGGAGGTGTCACAATTTTAATACTGAAATCACTACTCTGATGTTTGCTGTGTTACAAAACAGGAAGAAAATATCAGGCTAATAATTCAGGAATTTTATGCTTTAACAGGGCTGTTCTGATTGTATTTGTGAGAACATATATATATATATATATATATATATATATATTACATACTGCTCTAATGAAACCTGAGCACCTTAACTGCTTGATGGCCAGGGCCCAAGGATTTATTACACATCTCTATAACCTGAGAATAGTTCAATCAGTTTACATTGAAGCTCCTATAGTTACTGAAAAATAAGCTTTTGTATGTAATTAGCCTGGGATTATGAGATCAATGTAAGTATTGCCTGGGACACATTGTTAGATGTGACTGGCAGCAGTAGTATGGCCAGCTCTGGCTCAGCTTTTTCGCTAACTAGGCTAGAAATAATGAAATTCTATTTCCCTGACAAATCATCGTACCGGTTAGGTATAGATTTAGCTTATTAGCTCATCTGAAGAGGCAGCCTCTGCTCCTCATCTAGCAAAAAGACATATCGATTTCCCTCTGCTCATGTTTGAATAATGAAACATGCTTTCAGATTTTAGCTACTTAACACCAGTTCTATCATCTAAAAAGTTTACACTCCGGTGTTAATTTTGTCTGAGATTTATAGATTCCTATTTTGTTGTTGCTTTTTCTTCCCTACGGTTTACCAGTAATCAATTCATTAACTCTTAAGGACACTTCAAAATGAGTCAGAATGCACATCCCTAATGCGAAAGTGTTGGCAAGTGCTATTTTCATTCTTCGAATCGCTGCCTCAGTGCTATAGTGCAGCTCTACCCTGCCAAACGTGGTCATATCTATAGACGTCATGTCTGTCATTTTGTCTGCTTTTGCATGTTGTGTTGGTGTTTTGTTAATGTGGAGCTCAGTGACAGGGGGGTGTGTGTCAATTCCACCTTTATTGCAGATAAAGATGATGATATCACTGCCAGCACTCCATCACCTCCTCCCCCATCAGGTTGGTAACCATGGCAATTCATCTACTCCATGCCACTTTTCCCTTCACTGAGGCTTTCATCATGGAAATGGTAGAGCAGCTCTGTTGTATCTGGTGCCGTAAAGAGCATCAGTAACAGGCCTGGATTGACTGAAAAGAGGAGAAGGAGGGAAACATTGTAAGGCAATTCAAACTTGAAGAGTTTTAGCCTATTGATCCTACTTAATGTATGTATTCAGGCATACATTCAGTACAAGTTTGTCACCTTGGACGCTTGGTCAAAAATTCCTACAAGCATAACCTTTATATATGTGCATATAAAGGTCCAGATGATCATCACACATGATCATAGCTTCTACACATATACACATATCAAAAATATTCATAGTGGATGAATATACATATATGTATGTGTAAGTGTACACATATTTATAAGTGATATGTGTATTTTATCATCGCAGAGCACTTCAATGTTTACAACACTCGTTCTAGGTCTTTGTCACACTTCGACAGTAGTCAGGTGGAAACGTCGAGTACAGTTCACGTAATTGAATTCTGAATTGATTGGAATTAATTATCTGTGAAACAGCAGCAGATGTCAATTAATAACCCTGTGTTTTCTTTCCAGAGGATGGCAGCACACACAAGAAACTTTCTGTTGATCTACCTAGTAAGAATTCTCTTATCACTTAACTTCTGACAGTGGAAACAATAAGACACTTAATTAAATCAATGCCTGCAAGTGGAACCCTTCAGATACGATTAGGGTTACGTGTGGTTCTCAATTAAGTTTGACTGAAGAGTAGATGCGATCATTTGTAATACATGTGTAGTGCCAAGGGGAATTGCCGTTTTATTTACTATCACAAACAACTACTGAACCTACAGATGTCATCTTTATATTGTTACTTTTGAACAAAAATCTTAATTTTTGTAGTTTTTTTTTTTTTTTGTGTAACTTGAAAACCCCATGGTCCCCCTATATTGTGTTTAATTTTTTGGACTAATAGAACTGGTCCTACATTACTTGGAAAAAAATATATCACTTTAACTTCCATTGAAAGTTAAGGTTTTTTTTCCTACTGTAAAGTTACCAGTTTGTAGATATGAAGATTTATTGCTGCATTGATGATGGTAAAATAGCGGTAAATCTAAAAAACGGTTTTCTTTGTGTGCAATTTGCCTCACAATGCCATGCATGTACCTACGCCAGTAATAAAAAATCGGAATGACTTTTCACCTTAATAAGGAAATGATGCATACATTTTGAAAAATTGGGGAACTTCCTCTTTAAACACTGTACTTGTAAACGCATCAACTACATATTGTCCTTTTAGACTTGTCTTGCCTGATAAATGTCTACGTATGCGAAAGCAGATCTGCCTAAAGACACATTTGCATATTTTGTGTAAATAAGCTATGAACACGGGTAAACTAAAAACCCAAATATGTCTCCAAAACCAAGAGCAAAAGAATTGACAAAGACCGTATCTTTCCCTGACTGCATGCCCTTCCTTTATGTGAGCATGTCTTAACATGTGTCTGCTACGCTGGATTTCACAGTAACCATAATATGCTGTAAAAATTTCTCTCTGTCTCTGTTTAGATGATAGCGTCCCTGAGTCAGCCAAGGGGAGAAAAGACTCAGGTAATCTTTTAGCCATAAAAGCAGCAGCAATTCTTCTTTAAGATCCACACAACACTGAGAATCTGTATTGCTGTACCCAGTGACACAAGGTGAAAGAGCAGAGATTTTATAACAATGACTTAAGTTCATTTTCCTGAATGGCTGGTTGAATGGAACCTGACTAACGCACTCCATGCCCAGGTTCATTTGGCCAGAACTAGTGTACTGTATGGAAAAGGTTTCCTGAAACACCATAGTGCTGAACTCTGCCTTTGCTTGTAGGAAGCTATGGGGCTTTTGGAAAGTCTCCCCTTTTTCATAAGCCATGGGAAAATGATCAGATTCTTGAGAGGTAATTGCAGCGTATAAAGCAAAATAAGCCGGAATTTTTGGTTGTGTGAATTAGGATATACTCGTAAGGAAACTACCTGAAGCCTTTACAGATCAAAAAGTGGAATTCAAAGACATTTCATCATTTGTTCCTTTACAGATTTCACCGTATGTCTTTGGATGTTTTAACAATGTGCCTCTTTTTTCCCCTTTTACAGGTTAATGATTCATGATTGATTGTTGCTAGCATCTTTACGCTTTCCATGTCGCTAAATGCTGTGTTCTCAGCTGGCAGCTTTTTGTGTGTATGTCTGAGAGCATCTCCATATTTGGTGGGATGAAGTATGTCTTTGTCGCCTGTGTGTGTCACCTGTGTACGGGCCTGTATCTGTCTCTCACTGAACGTTTCCTTTGGTGATAATGTTCCGGTTTCTCTGTAGTGTGGTCTTTGGGGGATGGCCAGCCGCCCGAGGATATTGACAAGCAAGTAGAAAATCCCCCCCTCTCTACCTTACTGATTGAGAAGCCCCAGGGTGGCTCCATCTCTGTAGGTTGGTAAACTTTTGAATCTAGTTAAGGTAACCTCTCCAGTGCTTTCCAGAATTCAGTGCCTGGTGTAAATGTATGTAAAGAGGTCCCAGGTTGTCCATCCTTCCATACAAAAATACCCATTTGGGGCTTTTCTCCAAAGGCTATAACCAAACCAATGTTTCAAAGGTGGAGACATTACCTTCATCGCAAAGGTAGAGGCCAAGGACTTGCTTCGTAAACCAGCTATCAAATGGTTCAAAGGGAAATGGATGGATCTGGCCAGCAAGACAGGGAAGCATCTGCAGCTAAAGGAGAGTTTTGACCGCTTCACCAAGGTAATGATATGTGCGGGATGGACGCTCTGTCAGCAGTCAAATGCTTCTCACTTTTACTGAGCAATTCTACACATTTCAACTTATTGCCGCTGCAGATTCACACATTTGAGATGCACATCATCAAGGCTAAGGAGAACTACGCTGGAAACTACAGATGTGAGGTCACCTATAAGGACAAGTTTGACAGCTGCTCTTTTGATCTGGAGGTCAAAGGTTTGTCTTCTGCTTCAAATTGTTTAGTAATATCTTCTCAGACGATTAACGAAGGGAACGTTTTGAAACGAGGTTCTGCTCTCTTCTATTCACAGACGTTCCGGAGGTGTCTCAGAGCATTGACATTCGATCAGCCTTCAAAAGAAGGTAACGAGAGACTCTTAACCTGACCTTGCTTGGTTTCATTCTCATAATAAACTGTTTATAGAAGAAGAAAACAAAGCAAATCACATCGGTTTAGTCTGATTTGCTGGGATGTGATGAAAACAACATCCAAACCTTTTTTAAGTCAATTTTTGACGCTGCTGTCATGGAAACAACCTTGAACAAGCTGTGGTTGTTAAGTTAAAATTGAACTTCTGTCTCTGTAATCCTCCACAAACCAGTGTTGGAACATGGTTTGATGAAGTTCAGGATTACAGTGTTCACTATTAACGAATTACAAATATATGAATCAACAAATGAACCACCGACCGAACAAGAAAACATCCAAACCAACGCTTGCGTTTGGAAACCTCTTTCCCAGTGATGTTTCAGAAAGCAACGCACACTATCCCGGCTCATAGCATTCTCACAAAATGTCTGCAAGGCACTCTTGTAAGAATGCGGTCATGAGTCTCTTTGGACGGCTCTTCATAGGCTGTGCACAAACCACTTCGCTCGATGCTGTTGACAGTGCTCTCAGCGACAAAGCGAAAGGCTTTTGTGTGAGCCTTCAATCATGCGTTTGCTTGGTGCTAATGCATAGATTGCAGGCAGAGGCCCTGGTTGCGTTGTTTTTTTATTCCAGTGTTTGTGACTGTCTTTTTAAATGACTGTCCATTAATCTCTCCTTGTTAACAACAGCAGTGAAGGCCAGGACGATGCAGGGGAGCTTGACTTTAGTGGGCTTCTCAAGCATAGGTGAGATCCACAGTCTGCCCCTTCAGGGGATCAAGTTTTTCCTTTTTTGTCTTTCTTATCCTATTTTTTAAGCCCTTACCAGGGTGTCTTCTTCTTTTTCGTTTTCAATTTTATTAACTAGAGAAGAGACAAAGTTAATACATGTTTTTTCATCTTTCCAAATTAGTTCTTTCAATAATATTTTGTCTCATTTTACATTTCTGTAAGTACTGTAATGACATGTTAAATATGTTCAGTACTTATATGTTCACATTATTTAGATGTGATAATGTTCATCATTATTAAGATGTAAGCAACCAATGAACATCAAACCCTGTTTGGCCCACAGCATTTTTATCACATTTTTGATTTTTTCCCCCCACAAATGAAGATTGATTTTTTGGGGTTGTGCTTTTATGTTCTTCTGTTCGGTGAATAGCACATAAGATACTCCATTCACAGAAATTAAATTCCACATTTATTTTGGCTTGTCTCTTCTTCTTCCCCACATATTCAGAAACACCAGGTTAGTACAGAAAGTAGGGAATTAAATTAGACCTTACTCTCGGTAAGTACCGTAATCCCATAGCTTACCAAGCATGGATTGTAGCTATCGAAACTGGACAAGCAAGAGTGTTGGCCTACTGTAGTCTGGTAACACTTCATTTAAAGGCAGCATTCATGAAAGCTCCAGAAACACTCAGAAATCATGGAAACTGCACTTTGCTTCTCAGATTTAAGCCTTTAGTGCCCCACACTAGTGCCTAAATGGCTTTACATCTACCCTAAGACATTTCAGTGCATTTTAGATTTTTACTAGACTTTTACAAACTGTAGCTCACACTTTTTATTAGCCAAACAAGTAGTACAAATAACAAATTTACTCTTAAATGGGCCTTAATTGGAATTTTACATGCTTCCATTCTAAATAGGCCTATTTAGTATTATTGCTATGGCATAATTTATGTTCCTCACATTATTTACATCTTACATCTTATTTCATGTTTGGAGCGAAAATGTAGCAATTCCAATTGTGCATCTCTAGCAACACCAACAGTGTTTAAGGCAGACACTCATAGAGGGGATACTGATTGATGCTTATTAGAAATAAGACCACGTAATAGCTGAAAAGTCATTAATCACTGTAAAGACTTTAGAAAGTGAGGAATCTTTCTGAGGACTAAATAGACAAGCAGACTTCCCAGTAGTGTCGTTCTTGTCCAAAAGCCTCTGTTGCAGCATTGCAGCGTCATCAGATATGAAGCTGCAAAGTGTGATGCTTTTAGACAAACTGAAGCAAAGGGCACAGTTTTCCAGTAATTTATGAGTAGTTGGTGGACCACCTCCAAATGAAGCTGCGAAATAGTGTTATCGCTACGCTTGTATATGTATAATGTATTACTATCAATTAAAATGAAAACACAAATTCAACTGCAAACATAATCTTTTTAGTGTCCTTAATACTTGCCTGACTATATGCAGAAACTGAAATACATTAGAAGAAATGAAAATAATAATTTTGTGCTGTTCGCCTCAAATCTTCCGGACATTCCAGCACAATGTCTGTGAAAGAAAGGCCTGATTGGCATGCTGATGACTAACTGGAACTTCTCACTTTCTGAAAACATGCTCTAACCCCTCTATTCACACTTAATAAACCCCTAAACCTCTAACCCCAGAGAACCCTTTCCTTAGAGTTTGTTTCAATAGGACCTTTGCAAAGTGATGGGCTTTTTAATGTGTAAAATAACAGATAAGACAGCTGTTCATAAACTGAAGATCATGTTACCTCACCATCATGAAGCCATGATAATCCACATCCACATGATCCACATGATAATGTTTTTGTTTATGTAGCTACTGACAGTGAAGTCTTCATAGCTGTTATTAATCTTACCATGAACATTCAGATAATCATGTCTTTTCCACTGACAAATCCCCTTTGATATCATAATTTAGAACTGACTCTCTAAATTTTAAAAAGATATACCATAAACGACTCATGACTGGTAATAAATCCCTGACCCTTGCCTTCTGTCAAACACCACATATCCCTTTCATGATAGGGTTACCCTGACCAGTACCTCAAAGCTGAATCCGTATGTGTCGCTCCCATAGATCTTATGTAACCCTCATATAGTTAACCAGTGACACCCACATAAGGAAAGGTTTTCTTTCGCCCATCTCTTTGTGTAACATGTGCAGAGGAACTACAAAAGAATAGGTAACGAAATAAGACCCACAGCAAGTACATCTTGATATTGAGGCCTAAAGTTCTAGTCCTCCAAGAACTCAAAGCTCCATGTTTAAACACAGTCATCCAACTTAGCGTTTTAGTTAGCCAGCATCTTGGTTCCTCAACACATGTTGCGAGAGCCTGGTGGTGGCTGCTAAACTGACACTGTTCTGCTCTGATGGTGTCAGAGAACCCAAGCAGGAGGAGGTGCCAGAGGTGGATGTGTGGGAGATCCTGAAAAATGCCCGGCCAGATGAGTACGAGAAGATTGCCTTCATGTATGGCATCACTGACCTCCGAGGCTTACTGAGGAGATTGAAGAAGACAAAGAAGGAGGAGAAGAAGAGTGAAGGTGCACTTCTCTCAGATGTTACACAACATTTGACAGTGCTCTAAAAGATTCAGTTCAATCGCGACCTTGCAGCTTTCTCATCACGCGTCACCTTACACTGTTCTCTGTAGCTTTCGCGAAGAAGTTGGAGCCTGCATATCAGGTGGACAAAGGTGGGAAGATAAGATTAGTAGTGGACATGGCTGACCCAACGGTTGATCTGAAATGGTACAAAAATGGCCAAGAGATCCGTCCCACTCCTAAGTAAGTCACTTCTTTTATTGTTCTTTCTTTCTATCATGCTGTTTATTCCCATTATTTTCACAAATGAAAGGCATTTTTGGGATTCTCCCACAAAATGTGTTTGATTTGTGGTGCGGTTCTGCTGAGGCTTCATCTGTATCTTGTGCTACTTTAGGACCCAGATGTAATGGTTCATGTGAGTTAGTTGGTCTCATATTGGACACCTAAAGAGTTCTGAAAATAAGCATTCGGAATCACATTAATTCAACGTCCTTTCACTGGCTTTTACAAGACCACCTTGCAGTGAACCATTACACACAGCCAACAAACAGTACTGCTACGATTCATTGCCAAAATGTCCCATGCATTATGCATTTCAAGGCTAATGTGAGGGTCCTGAGCTACTTTTGAATTGGAAATGTTGTGTATCATGAAAAAAAATGATCCTTTGTTATTAACGACAGGTCCTTCACTGTGCAGGAAAAGGCACTACCTTCTTTACAGGACTTTAATGGAGTCTGGCTTTGCAACAACAACTACATCTTGTTTTTATTGAATTTCTGAAGACATTTATTGCACTGAAGCCGCTGACTATGTCACTCTGTATTCAGCCTGTGTCTGAATTAAGCAAATCTGTGAACTGTAGGTAACAATAACAAGAAGATCTGGGTATTTTTTGACTATAATTTGTCGTGAAGTGCATTTGACCATGCATGGACACAACTGCTTTGGACTGCTAAAAATGGATTTTCTCATTAAATCAAACTCACAGCACAGTTCCTGAGTAGTTGTTCAAAGCCAAACTACGCTAAAGCCATCTGGATGGTTAGTGCAACTTCCTTGCCCTTTTTTCTGATGCTGTCTGTTGTCACAGGATCTGTCTATCTATCTATCTATCTGTCTGTCTTTATAACAATGGCTGCTGTAGCCTGAATTGTTCCAGGCATGATGTCTTTCTGTCTTTCTGTCCTGTCCAATTCTGCCTGTTGTGTTGTGGTGCTTTCATCTATGCACCATAACTTCCACCTCTTCCATCCTGCGCTCCGGTTCCATTCTGGGTCCTCTTTTGGCCTTAAGTAATAGGAAGTAAGTCTGCATGTCAATAAGTCTCAAACTGTTTGTGACATTGGCCCCACTTTGTACTTAGATAGTGTTGGTCCTGGTGTGCAGTGGCCTCGTCAGACTAATAAAGCATGCTGCAATCTGTAGACCTTATAGATCTTCATTGATCTATAAAATACATCACTACTGCTTAAATTGTCATTAAAATAGTTATCATTAGGTGTGTAGCTAGCTATGTTTATTTCATCGGTATTTCAGCCTACTTTTTCTTAAAATGCAACAGAAACTAACATTTTTGGCTACATTATACTGTTCTTTGCTACAACTTGTAAATATTGTAATTTCCACTGAATCACCGAATTAAGCTTTAGACCCAACAGAAACACATTGTTTTATGCAATATAGGATTTTCCCATAAACACAAGAAACTTAGAATAGCCTACCAGATGCATTGCCAGTGTCTGAAATAATGAATTACTTGGGCAGGTTTATCTTTGAGCACAAGGGCACACAGCGGATCCTGGTCATCAACAACTGTCAGATGAATGATGACGCTGCCTATTCAGTGGTTGCAGGAGATGAGAAGTCTTCTACTGAACTGTTTGTGAAAGGTATGTCTATCCATACTTGTATTCAGACTGAGCAATGAATTCATGCATCCCTTTTACAACTACTTAATGATAATTGACTGATAAATAGTGTTTCAAACAACTTTTACTCACCCCATGTGTGCAAGGTGAAATCTTTGTCTCTGTCTGGTTCTCGTGCAGTTTTGCCAGTGAAGATTGTCAAAGAGCTGGAGCCTGTGAACACTACAGTTAATGAACGGATCGAGTTGGAGTGTGAGGTGTCAGAGGAAGGGGCACAGGTTAAATGGTGCGCATATATTTGTGTTTGAAAGAGAGGAAGGCGGAAAGCTAATCACCTACAGAGCTGTGCAAAGTTAGAGACCACCATTCATTGACTTATTTTCCTGTCAAGAGGGAGATATTTCAGAGGATATTAAATATAAGATAATACAGCTATGTAAGGATGGACAAGGCCAAAGAAAAAAAGATATTAAAAAAAAAACAGACGTTTTTGACTTTTGAAGGTTAACTGTCACCATTTCTTTAAGCTTTTATTTTTGAGAGATAGGAGTATAAATAAAACTCAACTCTGCATTAGATCTAAAAAAACCACACAAGTGTTTCTGTCCATCTTTCCCCTGTGAGAAAAACAACTCTATGCACTATGAGTCTGAAAGGATGGGCAGCTGTCAAGAAGCCCTTACTGAGAAAAGGAAATAGACAAAATAGAAGAAATTCTGCAAATCAAATGAAGAAGTTGCTGGTGTTTTTAGAACAATGCACTGACCACCCCAGAGTCCAGACCTCAATATCACTGAATGTGTTTGGGATTACTTGGACTGTGAGAAACAGAAAATACAACTTCTATGACTGAACTTTGATGGTGTGAAAGAATACCCCAAAGGCTTTCTGAAGCAATGAAAGCAAAGAAGAATACAAAAAGCTGTACTTAAGGCGAAGGATGGACAAAAAACATACTGAAAAATGTTATGTTTACTTATTGAGGCTTATGTATATCGTTCCAGCTAAATAGTATAGTTGCATGTATTATTTATATGTTAAGAACTGTTATCATTTTTTATCTTGCCCTGGTAGGTTGAAGAATGGGGTGGAGGTTCCCACTGGAGTGCGTTCAAGATATCGTGTGAAAAGTGAAGGCACCAAGCACTGGCTGATCATAGATGATGCCATGAAAGAGGACACAGGCACATATTCCCTCATGGCCACTGGGGGCACCTCTGAAGCCCGTGTCCAAGTGGACTGTGCGTACCATCATCCTACTACTAATGCAGATCCAGTTTTACTGACCTTAAGTTATATAGAAGTATTCACTTTGTGAAGCTTAATGAGCCATCCATTTCTTTGCTCACTTCTTCTCCATCTCTGTTTTTGTCTACTCCTTGTCTCATGCTGTTGGCTGATTAAGTGAAGCCTCTGAAGATTCTGCAAGATCTCCAGGATGTAACAGTACTTTTGGGCCAGCCACTGAAGTTGCACTGTGAGATTTTGCCTGGAAATGTTCCAGGGCGCTGGTATAGGAACGGACAGCTCATCCAGTCCAGTGAACGCATCACCATTCTGCACCGAGCCAAGTACAGTCATTCAGCTTTCAGTCACTCAGCCTGTCTTATTCAGGCTCCCTGCCCTATTTCATTAATTTAACTAGCATTTTGTATTTCCACACACATAATGACTAATCAGAATCGCCAGGATTTGTTACACATACTCAGCTTTGGTCACACCTAAAATTTACTCTCAAAGTTTAACCCAGTGGTTCTGAAACTGGTCCTCAGGGCTCTTCAGGAGGTCCACCTTTGTTGTATGTGTTGTAAGTTGAAACAGAGCAAAAATGTGGATTAACTGGTGGGCGCTGAGGACTATCTTGAAAACCACTGGTCTAACCACATCTGCTGAACATCTGCCATGTCTACATAATTATCAAATTACCACTTAAACCTCTTCTTCTTTGTCTTTGACAGGAACCACAGAATAGAAGTTGAGAGCTGCACTCTTCATGATTCTGGAGATTACACTTTTGTGCCAGAAGGGTACTCACAGAGCCTCTGCGCCAAAGTCCACATCATAGGTACCAAATATGTCCAACTTGTTTAAATAGATTTCATTTGACCATCTCAATGCACTCGATATCTTATTGCATGGACTCTTTCATGAGAAGATTACTGAGCGCTCAAATGAATAAAGAAGAATTGGTCTAAACCCAGGATCACCAATCTTATCTCTGCAGTGTTGTTGCAGGTTTTCTTTCTAACCATTGGGAGCCTCTTATAAATAATACAAATTTAAAGACCAACTGATCAAGTGAAATCAGATTTGCTTCTGCTTGACTGGATTCAAAACCTACAGCCACATTTGCCTTATGCAGATAAGATTAAGACACCCTGCTCTAAACTACACCAGCTGCACCAGGTGAAATTCCATCCATTTGATTGTTTTTTCAGATCCTCCTAAAGTGCATTTGGAGGCTTTGAATGCTCCAGACAACACTGTCACTGTAGTGGCAGGAAACAAACTGCGTTTGGAGATCCCCATCAGTGGAGAGCCTGCTCCCAGAGTGGTGTGGATGAAGGGAGAGAGGGTAAGTGGAACTATAGAGTACAGAAGGACTTGTACTGGTGTCCTAGAGATAGTTGGGGGTAGCCGGTAGTGAGTGAACCAGCATCCGGAAGGTCATGGATTCAAATCCCTAGACTGACTGAGTATTCCTGGTTGTGCCATCCATTGTTCCAGCCAGCACTGCTCTGCTGGCCCTGCTGTGCTGATCCCAGACTGGGCATAGGCTGCAAAACATAACACATTTCCCTTGTAGGGTGAATGAAGTACATAACATAGTTGTTCCCGTTGTTGTCTTCAAACTCAAATGAAAAAACACTCATTGCCTTGGTTGATTCTATACATGTGTGTGTTTGTTTGCTGGTTTAGGTCATTCTTGACACGGGAAGTCGGGTTCGTGCAGAGACATTTTCTGACCACACCTGCCTCACTATTGATGTCACAGAGAGAGAGGACACTGGAAACTACAAGATTGTCCTGCAGAATGAAGCAGGAGAGGACACAGCCAGTGTTAAGGTCAAGGTTGTGGGTAAGGCAAATGTCTAATAAGAGGGTAAGAAGACTAATTCTTCACTGAAATGTGTACAGACCTAATAATACAAAATTGCATCTCCAAAAATTTTAATATAAATATAGAGCCACTTTTTGTTTGCTTACCGCTACATTAGTGATTAGTGACACAGTGTGAGGGATAGGGGCTCAGTTACTTAATCTGCTTCCTGTTAAGAGATGGTAGTACTGAAGAACAGCTGAGGATGGGAATCATTATTCTGGTGTTCTAGAAGTCATTGTCCATGCGATTTGGTTATTATTATTATTATTATTATTTTCAACAGAAAATTGCTGTTGGTGTTTGATAAATTGCTGTTCTTTGATCTGTAGATATCCCTGATGCCCCTGGGGCTCCTTTGGTTCCTACAGTTGGTGGGGACTGGTGTTCAATGACATGGGATCCTCCTTATTATGATGGTGGTTCGCCTATCTTAGGTATTAGGATATTAGATTCATACACCAGAGCACACTCTCATATTTAAGATAATGATATAACTGTGATTAATAAGGGAAACGTCTTTTACTCTTAAAGTTGCCAACTAAACCTTAGCTTCCCATCGTCATATCTGTATTCATTCTTGTGCGGCTGTGTTTCTCAGGATACTTCATTGAGAGGAAGAAGAAGCAGAGCTCCAGGTGGATGAGACTGAACTTTGACCTCTGCAAAGAGACCACATTTGAGCCTAAAAAGATGATCGAGGGAGTGCCGTATGAGGTGCGAATCTTTGCTGTGAACGCCATCGGTGTGTCCAAACCCAGCGAACCCTCCAAACCTTTTGTTCCCCTTGGTGAGTACCTCTTTTATCCCCCTGGCCCTGCTGTGGCCTGTTAGTTACACATGCTCCATACCTCAGTTTGCTCAACATTGTCAACGAGTTCCTTAGATTAGTTGATTAGTTATGTCACAACTGCTTTGTCTCATTATGTAAGATAATGGTGCTCAATCCTGGCAGATCACATCAAGGGAGACGGCGACACTATAGATACACCATTACACAGTCGCCATATCTGAGCTTGCCCTTGGGTCTCCCCTTTTGCAGCTGTTGCCGTGCAGACTCCAGCATCCAAAGTATTCTCACTCTGACCTCTACTGCGCAAGCCTGAGATTTAGAGGATATTAAATATGTCTTTATGATGGCTGCCAAATCATCTGAGGATTATAGGTTTAGGAGATCAGGTCCTTTCTTGGCCCCAGTCATACTTTGGGCATGAGGAGAAGAAGAAGAATAGAGAAACATGGCATAAAGAGATGTTGAAAGAAGATGCCAAAGAGATAAATGGAGGACCCCCCCACACACACACACACACACACACACGTGTGATATGGATATTAGCCAGTGGTTGTAGCCAGAATTTCATTTCTGGAGGTGTCTGGTTACAGGCTGGGGGCTAGCTAGCTAGTATTATATCCCAGAGACATTGCTATAGTGAGGTTGAGAACCACTGGCTAGCTAACTTAATTCCAAATTTAAACATAACATACAATTGCGTACCTCACATTTAACTTGCCAGTTACCACAGCACCTATCAGCACATCGTGGGAAGCACTGGTAGAAAACCAAGGTGTGGGGGATATGCTTTTGGGGTCTAAACATCAGCAAAAGTACACAGCTGAGATGCACAGACACATAACCATTATGTTGGTTACGTTATAAAAGGAATTTAAAACTAATCGAACCAAAAATAGTTTGCTGTCTTGTTTAGGTATAATAAGTAATGACAAAAAGAATGCTACAGTACAGTTTTTTGGGGTATTTTGCTAAAAAATTTATAGCAACATGCAGATCAACTTAAGAATTTTAGACACAATGGAAAGAAAAATGCCGTTGTAATAGGCAACACAATTTAATCTTTATACTGAATATGTATGGTATCATTATTGCAGTTCATTTATTTTTGTGTTTAATTATTAACATATAAAGCATGAGATATTGATATGTTAAGTGTAACTACAGCTTTTTTTTTTTAGTTTTATGCTTGAATTACTATATGCAAGGTATACCCTCCTGACATTGGCCCCCCTACTTATTAGACCAAATTTGTACCCTTGATGGTGGATACTAGCTAATTAACCACATACCTTTTCACAGCGAAGGTGTAGATGGACAATGGCGGATGGTGGTTGGTTAGTGTAGTGGTTAACACCTTTGCCTTCTACACTGTAGACTGGGGTTCAATCCCCTACCAGGGCAAGCACCCTACACTATACCAATAAGGGTCCTTGGGCAAGACTCCTAACACCACCTTTGCCTACCTCTGTAAAATGATCAAACTGTAAGTTGCTCTGGATAAGAGCATCAGCAAAATGCTGTAAAATAAAATGTAGATGTTTGGGGAGTGTGGCTGCTCAGATATGTTCCCACAACAGCTGAGCCAAGTAATGCTATGTTTAATGGCTGATGTTGAAAAAAGATTAATTCTGTGCCTTATTATATAAAATACTGAGAGTACCTGACTGATGGTGGCATGCAGTTGTGTAAATGTTGCCATGGTGATAGCAGCCGATGAAAATTTGTGCTGGTCAAAAGAGAGCTCTTAGTCTTATGTAAGGGTGGAAAAGGGCTCATGAATAAAAGAAAGCTGTCCCCCTTTAGCCATGCCCCTGGTATGAGAACATGAGTGTCTGTGTAGTCATATTTATTATTGAAGGGCACAGTTTTTTCATTTATGTATGTGTTTATATTTTTTTTTTTACTAATGATGTCCTAGAATATCAAGAGATATATAAATGCATATACAATTCATGCAGAGGATGCACACATTATAATAGAGGTTTTGTTATTTTATGTATACTGACTGCCTGTTGGGTATATAAACAGATAATATAACAAGTTTTATTGAAACTATACTATTTTGTTTGCGCTGCTGTATTACCATTGACTCTCTATCTTCTCTTCAAGCTGTCACCAGTGAACCTACAATGCTTGTAGTGGACGATGTCACAGACACAACTGTGACGATGAAGTGGCGCCCCCCAGACACTATCGGTGCCGCCGGATTAGATGGGTACCAAGTGGAGTACTGTCTGGAAGGATGTGAGGCAGCTCTAGGGATCTTAGCCATTTCTACCACATACACTTGAAAAAAAAAAGTTAAAATTTTTATTTTGATTTAATTGAACTTCTAATAAAAATAATCTGCTTTTTTGCTTGCAAATAGTCAACCTATTTGAAGTTCAATGAACTTAAAGGCAACCAGGTTACTTAGTTTTTAAGTTAAACTTAAAAAAAGCTAAAAGGTTTTTAACCTTCTCCAACAGAAGCATATCTGTATATTCATGTATAAACTGTTTGCTAGTAAATATGAGATTATTATGTCAAAATGATCAATTCAAGAAATCTGCATCAATAAAGGGGACCTATCATGCTTTTCCTTTTTTTCCCCTTTTTCCTTTAGTTTATATCGTTTTTTAATGTACGTAGACAGTCTGTAAAGTTGTAAAGCCCAAAGTAGAGGTAATAACTCTCTCCCATAGAAACCACTTTTTTCAGCTGCCTGAAATGCCCTAGTGGTGTGAGGGTGGAACGTGTAGCAGGATGTTGCTCTGCCAACCAGTCAGAAGAGTGTGGGCGAGCTGACCAATCAAAGCACTGGGCTTATAGGGAGGCAGGGCTTAAAAATACAGTGCTGAAAGCAGAGGGTTTCAGAGAGAGAGACAGAGAGAGAGAGAGAGAGGGTGAATAGAGATGTACAGTGTGAGACAAATATTGTGTTTTGAGAAAACTGAAGCCTGTAAATCAATTCTAGCAGACCTCAAAAATAAAATTATACGCATGTAAAATGAGCATTATAGGACCCCTTTAAAAACTATCATTTAATTTTAAGAAAAAATGATCAGTTATGACTGTGATAGTGATTTTAAAATCTGATTATATTAAAACTACACTGTTTTTGCCACAGCGGATGAGTGGATACTTGCCAATAAAGAGCTGACAGAGAAAACCAAGTACACCATCACAGGTCTGACTCGGGAAGCCAAGATCCTAGTGCGAGTAAAAGCTATTAATGCTGCTGGACCCAGCGCACCTCGCACCACACAGCACTCTATTCTGGTCAAAGAGGTTATTGGTAAGCTGCTTTAATCACTGGATCTACTGCTAAGCGTAATAAAAATGTCTAAATAAGGTTTGAAGAATATATTTCACAATAAGACTGCTCTGAGTTTATTTCCAATAGAGCTATTTGATGGCTGCCTATAGAAGCCTTTTATTGTTCATAGTTCACCCAAAAGTGTTATCAGAACTTTTTTTAATATGTAAGTGCTAAGTGGTGCAGCTGATATGAAGCTCGTATCTTTCAGAGCCTCCGAAGATTCGCATACCTCGGCATTTGAAGCAGACATACATGCGCAAAGTCGGAGAAGTTGTCAACCTTGTTGTGCCATTCCTGGTAATGTAGCAGTCCAGAAGTCCAGAAGCTCAGTTGAACAAGTTTTTTTTATTTACGTTCAATGTGAATAATGCTAAGGGATGCATGGTCTGTCCACAGGGCAAACCCAGGCCAAAAGTTAACTGGCTGAAGGACGGCCAGCCTATTGACCCCACACAGATCAACATCCGCAACTCAGACTGTGACAGCATCATCTTCATCCGTAAGGCTGAGCGCAAGCACTCTGGGAAATATGATATGACCGTGCAAGTGGAGAACCATGTGGACACAGCCGTTCTGGACATCCAGATAGTCGGTGAGCTAGTTACTCTGCCATTTAAGCTTTGGACAGCAGATGACATCCTGAGTATTCTTTATACTTGGCTTACTCTGATCAACCCTTTAAGAACAATGAAAAAACATGTCTGTTTCTGTTGTTTATGCATGTGACTTTTTCAGTGCTGTTGTACATTTAGTTAAAGAAAGTGATCTAACTGATTTAACTGAGAATTGATGTCACAAACTACATTTTTGAACAAACACTTGAATAGGACTAAAGGTCACATATCGGATGCATCTTATCTTTACTCCGATTAAACAAACCCATAAAAAGCACTTTGGAGCCAATCTGAACTGCACACTGAATGAACCTCGGAGAAGCAGTAAAGGAGGCCCTGTGTATATTTTACATAGTAATAGATATACACTCACCGGCCACTTTATTATTTATTATTACAGTTGCTTGTTAACACAAACAGCTAATCAGCCAATCACACGGCCGCAACTCAATGCATTTAGGCATGTAGAGGTGGTCAAGACAACTTGCTGAAGTGCAGACCGAGCATCAGAATGGGGAAGAAAGGGGATTTAAGGGACTTTGAACATGGCGTGGTTGTTGGTGCCAGACGGGCTGGTCTGAGTATTTCAGAAACTGCTGATCTACTGGGATTTTCATGCACAACCATCTCTAGGGTTTACAGAGAACGGTCCGAAAAACAGGAAATATCCAGTGAGCGGTCAGTTGTGTGGAGGAAAATGCCTTGTTGATGTGAGAGGTCAGAAGAGAATGGGCAGACTGGTTCCAGATGATAGAAAGGCAACAGGAACTCAAATAACCAACCAAAATCTCTGAGGAACGTTTCCAACACCTTGTTGAAAGTGTGCCACGAAAAATTAAGGCAGTTCTGAAGGCAAAAGGGGGTCCAACGTTTTACTAGAAGTACTAGAGTTTTACTAGAGTTGGTTATACCTAATAAAGTGGCTGGTGAGGGTATATATAATAATATAGTAATCTTTTCATAACTACCTATCATTGTTGGATCTGTAGCAGGTTGCCACTCTGCTAGAGGCCATTTCTGCAGTTGGACAATACAACAGGCTCTAAAGCTGACAAATTATTTTTCTTTGACATTCTCTCAATCAGACCTTCCTGGTCCTCCCCAGTGTGTCAGAATTGAGGAGGTCTGGGGTGAGAATGTAGCTCTGGACTGGACGCCACCCAAAGATAATGGCAATGCCCCCATAACAGGATACACCATACAGAAGGCAGACAAAAAGACGATGGTACAAAAAACCTTTCTTATTTCCTGGTCTATTCCTGGTTTATTTTACATCTGTTACAATTTTAAACAAATATTCTGTATTTTGTCTATGTGCTTGTGTGGAACAGGAGTGGTACACATGCGTGGAGCACTACCACCGCACATGCATCACTATCAGTGATCTGGTGGTAGGCAACGAGTACTTCTTCAGGATCTTCTCTGAGAACATGGTGGGCCTGAGCGAGAGTGCCACCATCACTAAAGACAGTGCAGTCATTGTGAAGGAGGGTAAGTCCTGACTCCACGGTTGGGCAGCTCTTTGGTGCAGTGGTCTAAATCTGTGTAAGTTAACTGTTGGTTTAAACTCAGTTTAAACGGCTTTGCAAAGGGTTAGTAGTATAAATCCTGCACCTAACAAAATATCCTATAGAGCACTGGATTTTAACCCAGGCTGAAGTGAATTTGAGTGGAGCTTTTATGAATCTGTAAAGTTCAGAAAAGGAAGTGTAATAGAAGTTGTTTGTTGTCCCCCTTGAATTAACAGTTCTCCGTCCCTCAGTGGTCTGCTTTGTTCCAGACAACTAACCGGTGTCCAGTGGTAGTTGTTGGTAAAAACAAGTACTCCACATCTGTAACTCAAGTCCTGAACTGTGCAATATTGAAGAAGGTCTTTAATGAGGATTAAGAGATAATAAAGGGATCATTCTTCTGAATTGGTTCAAAACACATTTGGGACTTTTAACTAACTTGGGTTTTAGACTAAACCTCTTTGCTCTGTCTTTCACAGAGTAGTGAACCCCTCCTCATTTTTACTTCTGAAAGACTCGGCCTCTCTGAGATGCACTTTTTACATGCAATCATGTTACTGACTTGTTGACAATTATCCACCAGGTCTTTTTTAGCATTACACAACTTTACCAGTGTTTTGTTGCCCTGTGCCAGCCTTTTATTGGAACGTGTTACTGGCATCAGATTCAAAATGTGCATATGTATATATATGTATAAACAATAACATTTATCAGTTTTAACATTTGATATGGTTGTAATATTTTCAATGAAATATTTTATTTTTCAATAAAACATTTTGCAAATTTTATATTTCAGTTAATGGCATAAGCTTACATAGATCATAACAGAAACCTTATAAATACCTAGGAATACTTTATTGTTTCCTTGAAATCTTTTTTTTACAGTGGGGTCATGATTTGAACTAATTAACTAATTCAGAAGAATGGCTCATAAATATTGGATTTATATATATATATATATATATATATATATATATATATATATATATATATATACCCCTCCCATCGACCCACCACCAATGGGAGGGGCAGTAGTAGGGGTTCGGTGCTTTGTGGATCGGGCAGTGTCCGAAGGCGTGGGCCTTGGCGTTCTGATCCTCGGTTGCTGAAACTGGCTTTTGGAACTTGGAACGTTACCTCACTGGCGGGGAAGGAGCCTGAGTTGGTGCGCGAGGTTGAGAGATACCGGCTAGATATAGTCGGGCTCACCTCAACACACAGCTTGGGCTCTGGGTCCAATCTTCTTGAGAGGGGCTGGACAGGTGAGAGGCGGCGGGCAGGTGTGGGCTTTCTCATAGCCCCTCGACTCGGCGCCTGTATGTTGGGGTTTTCTCCGGTGGACGAGAGGGTAGCTTCCCTATGCCTTCAGGTTGGGGAACGGGTCCTGACTGTTGTCTGTGCTTATGCACCGAACAGCAGTTCAGAGTACCCAGCCTTCTTAGAGTCCTTGGAAAGGGTGCTTGAAAGTGCTCCTCCTGGAGACTCTATTGTCCTACTGGGGGACTTTAACGCTCACGTGGGCAATGACAGTGAGACCTGGAGGGGTGTGATTGGGAGGAATGGCCTCTCTGATCTGAACCCGAGTGGTGTTCAGTTTTTGGACTTCTGTGCAAACCACAGTTTGTCCATCACGAACACCATGTTTGAACACAAGGATGTCCATAAGTGCACATGGCACCAGGACACCCTAGGCCGCAGTTCAATGATTGACTTTGTAGTCGTGTCATCGGACTTGCGGTCATGTGTTTTGGACACTCGGGTAAAGAGAGGAGCTGAGCTGTCAACTGATCACCACCTGGTGGTGAGTTGGTTCAGGTGGTGGGGGAAGATGCCGGTCAGACCAGGCAAGCCCAAACGTATAGTGAGGGTTTGCTGGGAACGTCTGGCAGAAGAACCTGTCAGATTGATCTTCAACTCACACCTCCGTCAGAACTTTGACCAGATATCGGGGGAGGTGGGGGACATAGACTCAGAATGGGCCATGTTCCGTTCCTCCATTGTTGAAGCGGCTGACTGTAGCTGTGGCCGTAAGGTAGTTGGTGCCTGTCGGGGCGGTAATCCTCGAACCCGGTGGTGGACACCCCAGGTGAGAGATGCCGTCAAGCTGAAGAAGGAGTCCTACCGGGTATGGTTGGCCTGTGGGACACCAGAGGCAGCTGGCAGGTATCGACAGGCAAAGCAATCTGCGGCTTCAGTCGTCGCCAAGGCAAAAACCCGTGTATGGGAGGAGTTTGGTGAGGCCTTGGAAAGTGACTTTAAGTCGGCTCCGAAAAGATTCTGGCAAACCGTCAGGCGACTCAGAAGGGGAAAGCAGTGTGCCACTAGCACTGTATATAGTGGAGATGGTGTGCTGCTGACTTCGACTGAAGACGTCATTGGGCGGTGGAAGGAATACTTTGAGGACCTTCTCAATCCCACCGACACGTTCTCCAGTGAGGAGGCAGAGTCTGAGGACATGGGAATAGGCTTGTCCATTACTGAGGCCGAAGTCGCTAAGGTAGTTAAGAAGCTCCTTGGTGGCAAGGCTCCAGGGGTGGATGAGATCCGCCCTGAGTTCCTCAAGGCTCTGGATGTTGTGGGGCTGTCTTGGCTGACACGCCTTTTCAACATTGCATGGACATCGGGGGCAGTGCCACTGGATTGGCAGACTGGGGTGGTGGTGCCTCTTTTTAAAAAAGGGGACCGGAGGGTGTGTTCCAACTACAGGGGAATCACACTCCTCAGCCTCCCTGGTAAGATCTATGCAGGGGTACTGGAGAAGAGAGTCCGGCTTATAGTTGAACTTCGGATTCAGGAGGAGCAGTGCGGGTTCCGTCCTGGTCGTGGAACACTGGACCAACTCTTCACCCTCTCCAGGATTCTGGAGGGTTCATGGGAGTTTGCCCAACCAGTCCACATGTGCTTTGTGGATCTGGAGAAGGCATTCGACTGTGTTCCCCGGAGTATTCTGTGGGAGGTGCTTCGGGAGTACGGGGTACATGGCTCTTTGCTACGAGCCATTCAGGCCCTGTACAAACAAAGCAGGAGTTTGGTTCGCATGGCCGGCAGTAAGTCAGACTTGTTCCCAGTGAGAGTTGGACTCCGTCAGGGCTGCCCTTTGTCACCGATTCTATTCATAATTTTTAGGGATAGAATTTCTAGGCGCAGTCAGGGGATGGAGGGTGTCCGGTTTGGTGACCTCAGGGTCACATCGCTGCTGTTTGCAGATGATGTGGTCCTATTGGGGACATCAGGCCGCGAACTTCAGCTTTCGCTGGATCGGTTTGCAGCCGAGTGTGAAGTGGCCGGGATGAGAATCAATACCTCCAAATCCAAGACCATGGTTCTCAGGCAGAAAAGGGTGGAGAGCCCTCTCTGGGTCGGGGATAGGCTCTTGCCTCAAGTGGAGGAGTTCAAGTATCTCGGCGTCTTGTTCACGAGTGATGGTACAAGGGAGCGGGAGATTGACAGGCGGATTGGTGCTGGGTCAGCAGTGATGCGGGCTCTTTACCGGTCTGTTGTGGTAAAGAAAGAGCTGAGCCATAAGGCAAGGCTCTCGATTTACCGGTCGATCTACGTTCCCACCCTCATCTATGGTCATGAGCTTTGGGTAATGACCGAAAGAATAAGATCGCGAATACAAGCGGCCGAAATGAGTTTCCTCCGCAGGGTGTCTGGGCTCTCCCTTAGAGATAGGGTGAGAAGTTCGGTCATCCGGGAGGGACTCGGAGTAGAGCCGCTGCTTCTTCACATCGAGAGGAGTCAGCTGAGGTGGTTCGGGCATCTGGTTAGGATGCCTCCTGGACGCCTCCCTCGGGAGGTGTCACAGGCAAGTCCACCTGGGAGGAGACCCCGGGGAAGACCCAGGACACGCTGGCGTGACTATATCGCCCAGCTGGCCTGGGAGCGCCTCGGAATCCCCCTTGGAGAGCTAGTGGAAGTGGCTGGGGAAAGGGAGGTCTGGGCCTCATTGCTTAGGATGCTGCCCCCGCGACCCGAACCCCGGAGAAGCGGAAGCTAATGGATGGATGGATGGATGGATGGATATATATATATATATATATATATATATATATATATATATATATATATATACACACACACACACATATATATATGTGTGTGTGTGTGTGTGTGTGTGTGTGTGTGTATACATAAATATATGTATATATATATATATATATATAGCACAAATATCGAACTGTAATGTTACATATTGTCCCATAGAGCTTGATTATAAATGAAACTGGTGTTGTCTCTTCATCATCACATAAGGGAAATTCCCCCATGATACAGCACTCGGCCCGTATCATGCACAGTCCCGCTCTCCCTTTCCCCCCTACTCCTCCTCTTCCCCCACTTCCTCCTCTTCTTCCACTTCCTCCTCTTTCCTCTCTGCCTCCTCTCGTTCTCGTTCAGGCATGAACTTGAAGAACCCAGAGTACATTGACTACGACTTCACTGAACCACCCAAGTTCACTCAGCCTCTCATCAACACCTTCGCCATCGCTGGCTACAACACCACTCTTAACTGCAGCGTCCGTGCCAACCCACGGGTAATGTACCTATTAGGTTTATGACCCACCTGCAACAAAATCTTGTTGGCCACTCAGTTGTAGAATTACACATGAGCATCATCTGTTGTAGGGTTTTACATGCAATAAAGCTGTTGAATATTGTGATGGTGACGCAAAATGTAATGTAATGTCAATTTTGATGAAAATAATTTTGATATTTTACTTTGTTTAAATTTTTTTAAACTAAAGTAATATACAACTTTTATATTCACTAGAACCTGTTTTTTCATTTAACAGTAATTATAATAAATAATGTAATAAATTATAATAAACACACACATTTTCTAAGCTGCTTATCCTTCTGGGTTGTGGGGGTTGCTGGAGCCTATCCCAGTGGTCATTGGGCAGGCAGGAGACACACTGGACAGGTCACCCATCAGGGGCAGACAGACTGACATATACATTCACCCACTCTCTCACACCTAGGGACAGTTTAGCATGTCCAATTGGCCTGAGTGCATGTCTTTGGACTGTGGGAGGAAACCGGAGCACCTGGAGGAAACCCACGCAGACACGGGGAGAACATGCAAAATCCACACTTAAGGGGTTAAGTTGTTCTGACAGGTCTATGTTTTGTCTTGGTTGTTTTCCCTTTTATATTGCCCTATCAGCCTAAAGTGATCTGGATGAAAAACAAGATTATGATCTTAGATGATCCACGCTACCGCATGTTCAGCAATCAGGGTGTGTGTACGCTGGAAATCCGGAAGCCCAGCCCATTTGATGGAGGTGTGTATACCTGCAAGGCCATCAACGACCTTGGGGAGGCACAGGTGGACTGCAAACTGGAGGTCAAAGGTCAGTGAATGTGTGGCAGCCTAAATACACGATGCTCTGTTGTATCAGATAACAGATTAAACAGATTATACATGTGATTATGTACACCCCAACAATAACAAATAACAATTATGTTTCAGGATATTCTGGAGGACCACTGTATAAAACAAGCTTTACAACAGGCTCTTAATATCAGCAATTAATTTAAGGAGAGTTAAACAGAGTTTCAGCTTATTTGAGTCATTCGGACTGGTTAGACGTGAAATGCTCTGCTGTAGAGAAATGTACCAGGTCAGAATTGTTCACAGCGGTGGTGTCGAGAGCCAGACGTCTGAAGAGTTGACTGGTGAATTTGGATAGTGAATAAAATGGCTGTAGTTGTTTAGTAGGCATTGTGAATCCTAGTTCCTATCACCACTGTACAGAAATTATGAAATGTTTCATGAAATATTTCACATCAACATTTTTTAATTCAATTAAGTATATGATTGAATTATGCCATTGAATTCTAAAATTGTCAAAAATCAGATACCACCAGCGTATACCGCACAAATATATGTCTGCCAGTACAGCCTTCAGTGCTATCATGACGGGATTTGACTTCTGTGCTTTTGGAAAGCATTGTTACAGATTAGATGTAAACACAATGTAACTCAGTCGTTGTGTCTCACAGGAAACAATGTAAACCACCTCTACCGACATCACCATGGTCCTCATTAAGTATCTGTTCACCCTTTCTTTGGGACTGCATATGTTTCTACATGTTCATATTACATCTATGAGCATATCATTATCATGAGACCATTTCTTTGGTAGACAAAGTGTCAGACATGTGACATCGGCACCTTAAGTATTCAATCTCATCAAACACGTCTGATTGAAATTATCAGCTCATTTTTGCAAATTGAATTAAGAGAGATAGAAAAGGGAAAAAAACTGATCTGTGCAGAGCTGACACCCAAACCCTCTGTATATAATTATTGCTTTTCACTTACAGATACAATTGCTGGCTTTTTCTTTGTTGAGTGTACCTGGTTTAGTTGTCCTGTTGTGAAAGAATCCAAGTATCTCCCACCCTCGAGCTGAGATCAGAAACCTTGACCGCGACCCCTTCATCCACAAAAGAGAGCACGACACTCAGGATTCATCATCTCACCTCGACCACAGTGTCCACAGTGTGAAAGATAAAGGATAAATGCTGCATCTGGGATGACAGACCTAATGTTAAGAATTTTTCTGTAACATTTCATAATGACAGGTCTATAAATAGCAACTTAATCATTGTCTAATTGTTTGTTGCTGATATGTATATAATAATTATATAATGATTAGTGACATACAAAAAATTTAAGACCTGTAAATGATTTTCAAAAATGTTTTATGTCTTATGCATTGCAAAGTCGTAACTTTATCATATTAATCTAATTCTTAATTATTAATGCTTAGAACTACATATATCAACAACTAAAAATTCCTTAAGCATCAGGAAACAAGAAAAGATTATGCACTGCCACACAGCAAATAACGATTGATAAAATAATGATTGATTATCACTACATAAATAAGTATTATTTATTCAAATAATCAGTAGTGACTTAGTAGAAAATATCTTACAATTCAGATTAATATAATAAGACTTTTGGCCAAGCTATTTTGGATAATTTCTACTAGTATTAAAAACCCAACAAGGTTGTGTTCCAGCAATGACGACACATTGTCATTAACACACTGTTAATAACTCTAAAGTAGGCAGTGATTAGGTTGCTATAAATGAGGCCTGTTATTATAAAGTGCCACCAGTTTTACTTATTGTTTCTTTCAAATCAGCATCACATGGCTTCTATTACTGTGCCATACATTTTCACATCACCAGCAGATGGAGACTTTTCCCGCAGTCTGTGCTTTAATCCTCCATGTTAAATCTATAATGACTAAGTCAGCGATGTGGCCTGACACATACATAACTCCCTCATGTAAACACTGGGTTTAACCCCTCTTCTCTTCTCTCCCCCCAGTCATCACACAGGAATAGTGAATGTGTTATTCTCATCTAAGGTAAGCTTTCATATGGTTTCGAGCATATGAAGCTTATTTATGTCATTCATTCTGCACCTCTCAATAATCCCGCTTTTGCTCTTCTGCTCAAGTACATTAATTATGTCTAGTGCCTCATTAGTGACTTTAGAAAGATGGTGAGAGCTTTTGTTTACATGTGAGCTGTACTGTAGAATGCTTTCAGTGTTTTTCTCTGCATGCTGATATAGCAAAGCTCTGACAGCTGTAGACTGATGTGTGCGTCTCAGGAAACACCCTCTGTCTCTAATCACCTGGAAACCAGGGTGTGTCTCCGCTACTGTCTCAGAGGACAATCTGCTGCTTGTAGTTTCCATAGTAACTGTGCCTGTTGCCTCAATAACATATCCCACCAAGAGGGTGAGTAAGCCTGACTAGACCCAACTGCCAAGACTGGCGTCCGTGGTCAAACATCTTTTGTGACTTGTTGCTTTTCCAGATGTTTGCAGCTGCAAGGCAACCAGTATTTTAACCACAGTTCATTTTCTGAATGTTACCTTAGGAAAATAGAGTCAGCTAGGCACTTTACAACAAGCACCGATAAAAAGCTGAATGGTAGAACATTCCACGGTCTTCTAGACTAAAAAAGTGCAAAATGAATTGTTAACTCTGCTGATTAGTGCGCAAACGTGAGATATAATTCTACAGATATGATTGTACTCACAGCTTCAGTGTGCAGCGCCTGCCCAGTACTGACGTCTTTTTGTCCTCATCTTGCTCCCGCTCCCTTTCTCTGTCATTACGGCTCTCTGTCACTCCCTAGCTTTTCTTTCTAAAGCTACTCCCTTGATATGTGGGAGACACTGAGCATCCGGCCTGCTGTATACCACAGTCTGTCCATTTTCTCTGTCCTCTTCTCTTCTTCCAGTCCAGCCCTTGACCCCATTTGTCTCTGTCCCTCAGGAGGCTTTACGTTCTTTGAGCTGATGAAGCGTGGAGTTCCTTTGCATCTTATTGACAAGTACATGAGCGACACAAAGCCCTCAGAGTCTGAGAAGAAGGGATCTGACTGACGGCTGATTCACCCAGAGCTTCCCCAGTAATCCCTGAGGCCCCATCAATGACGTGTGTGTCCAGTCTTTGGCATGGCATGTGGTGTTCGGACATGGACCTATAGTTCCCATAGAGAAGTCTGTTCATGACCAGCTGTACCCATCAACCCTGCTTTCAAGAAAGGCCGCTTTTCCCAAAGCCCCGTTGAAGCTCAGATGCATGTCTACAGTTGAATTGGACAGTAGCTTCAAAATACAAAGCCGCTGTATTATGAAAGATATTTAAGGCATTCGTTGATAAATGTGGTGATGCAGTCATGCTGTCATTTTGTTCTGGGTTCAGGAAGCAGGCCTAGCCGCTTCCACTGAATAGGATTTAGGATATTTTTTTTTTCTTCTCTTTTATTTTGCTCTTCCCAGGTGTCTCATCCTCCCTCCAGTATATGTGATGCAGTATATGTGATGAAGTAATCCACTATGCAAACTAGAAACAGCATGAATCATCTCTCTGACGATCGACATGTTGTATCAGTTAAAAGTGCTAAGCCTGCATTTCTAACTGAATCCATGCAGAAGATGAAAATATTTGTCTAACGTGTTTAAAGACGATACGTTGTTCCGTTTAGCATGGTTGAGCTGAATAAATGTCACAATGTGAAAACTACGCTTTGTGTTTTTTTTTATTATTTAGAAATCTCTACCACTTTTGCGCTGTGTTAAGAATGAAGAACAGGCCTTATTCTTCTCAGTTACCTAGACACCATTAACACCAGTGAAATGAGCAACTACATCATTATAATAATGATAACAACAGAAATAACAACAGCAAAGAACAATACGTGAGGTTTAAAACCAATGGCGACTGTAACAACTTATAAAACTATAATGTTTTGTTTATGTTAGATGTACCATATTGATTCACAAAGTATTTTGATGGGCAGCTTGAATCCTGGATAATCTTGCTAAATGTGCTAATTAGCATTCTTCCAAAAACGTTCAGTATCCCTGTACGTCTGGTGTTTTTACCAAACTGTAGAGTCCATAATGTTGTTATTACAGTGTGCCACTGTTATTACTAAAATTGACCAGCTAGCTTTATTCACTGCCCTTGCAGTTCTTATTAAAGTGTACTGTTATTACTGTTCTTACTCAAAGGTTTGAACGCCGTGGCTAAAATGGATTAGCTAGTTGGTTCGAACTGAAACGTATTCACTAAAGACTTGTTAGAAAGCACAGGACAGCGCTGCTGTTCTTATTAAAGTGTATGAATGTTTTTTACTGATATGTTCTTCTCACTAAAGCACAGTGTTGCTTGTTTTTGCTGTTCTTGTTTAAATTACTGATATGTAGCTAGTGTCGTTACTAAAATGCACTAGTGTACTTGCTAATGTACTAGTGTTTATACTGGTCTTACTACACCGTAGTAACGCTGTTGCAAAAATATAATAGCTAGAAATATCACGGTGCTTGCTAAAATGTAATAGCTGGTGTTTTTTCTCAAACTCTTCTTAGTGCAAATCCCTAGCCAGCGTGTGTATTAACGTGCTAGCTAGTGTACTAGTACAGGAACTCCAGTCCTCCGATTGGAGCGCGGCCCTGATTCCGTCCCCTTCCGGGCCGCCGCTTCCTGCTCTTCTGGCTTCTCTTGTCAGCTCCGTGAAGGAGCGAGAGCGAGAGAGAGAGAGCGAGAGAGAGAGAGTCCTGCTCCGAGCTTCTCAGCATGTCTGCGGACACATAGCCGCTTTGGGGCCGTGGTTCTGTGGGCTGTGTGTGAGTGGGAGGGTGTGTGTGTGTGTGTGTGTGTGTGTGAGTGCGCTGGCCCGGCGCTATGCCGCGGTGGCCGTGGCCGGAGCCTCTGTCTGCCGCGCAGCTCCGGCGGCTGGAGGAGCACAAATACAGCGCGGCCGGCCGCTCTCTGCTGGAGCCGCCCTGCCAGGTCTACTGGAACTGGCTGGTCCAGCAGGTGCCCACATGGGTCGCCCCCAACACGCTCACCATCACTGGACTTCTCGTGAACGTCGTTACGACCGTCATCCTGGTGTATTACTGCCCTACAGGGACGGAGGAGGTAAGCAGAGTCACTCTGACTCGGCCTGTTTGAGCTCCGCTGAGGCGAATAACTAAGGCAGACACAGTGGCTGCCTGTTATCTCAGCAGAGCAGAAGCTCCGAGGCTGTGCCAGTCTGCGCTGGCCCTCACTGAGGGCCGGTCTGTCACATTGAAATAAGCTCAGCACCTTTGATTCGGACACTCACGCGCTGTTATCGGATATGGTTAGGAATATCATACAGTCATCATATGAAAGTAATAATGCAGCTATTGCTTGTGCCTCTGTGTTCATGCTAAAACACCCAGAACTGAAAAAAGAGTTAAAAACCCTCGTGCTGTGCGTGCATAACACAGAGAATGTGTGTTTATGTGAATGCACATATATGTACACATACAGTATAGCTTATACATTCCTGTGTAAAGGTTTGGACTCCTTAGTCAAATGATGTGTTTTGTTGAATATGAAAGTGAAAATAACTTCTCCAGATCCCTGCAGACCCCTGCAGACCCCCTGTTTATTGGAGAAAAAGAGCTACACTTTTGCAAAAGTTATGGAACATTTTATATTGTATGTTTTTGGTGTTTTTCCAGTTAAATGTTAAATTCGGCTAGTAAAGAATTTGAATTTGAATTTGAATTTGAAAGAATATACAGAAAAAATGACGTGTTAACTTATTTTCACTTAGAAAGCCAACAAAACACGTCGTTTAACTGGGGGTGTTTAAACTTTTCCATGTGGCGACTGTATTAGTCATCAAACAGCTGTAACTAGTGATTTGGACAAAGTCGTTCTGCAGCGTCATCACTTTAGAGGAAGTTCTATCAACTCTGCGCTTGTGATTAGGAAACTCATCTTTTCCAAGGTCATGAACATCATTGTCTTGGAAACCGTCGAGTTATTACATGAAATTATGAGAGTAATGCTGATGGTAATACCCAACATACTGTATTGTCGGGTGGCTGGCTTTATCAGTCATTCTTGACCGTTGGAGTTCTCTGTACGCAGTGACCTGGGTTCAGTCCAGCCCTGCTTAGCTTGCAGGTGTGTGGACATAACCCCTTGCTTATATCGTGATCCGTGGACTGCAGCCTAGAGGCAAAGTCCGGGTTCCGCTGCTCCTAGTTTATTTCCACAAAGATCAGTAAGTTCCTATCACAGGTTAACCCTCCTGTTCCTGCAGGGCAGCGGTGTAAGATAAAGACTCACCTTTATCCCTCTTGGCGAAAGGTCTGTGGAATTCTGTGGCAGAACAAAGGAATGAGGTCAGCTCTTGTCTGACTAACAATAGCGCTGCTATTAGGAGAGGCAGTCACCCAGTACACTTGTTGTTTGGATATAGATGAAATACACTGCTTAGTTAAATATTAAATAAAGTAGATATATCCTGATAATGAATTTATAGCTATATAATAAGCGTACCATGCATGAAGTAAATATATTTAATTAATATTGTCATGAGTGAGCGATTGAAAATTTGAAAGAAATATTTAGTATACACACGTGAAACGTGATTTTTTGTCGTAATTTGCATTAAAGAGCCAGTATGCTACATTTTCTTGTATTTCGTGTTTTCCGCTTAGGTCCACTTATTACATTTGTGTAGTGTTATGTGTCAAAAAAACAGCCTAAATTAATTTTTGAATGACTTCCAATTTTCCAGTGTCTCTAACACTTCAGAATTAAATGGGCTGTTTTTGTTACTCTGTTCTGATTGGCTGTCCTGTGTTGTGCCTCATTCAAATAGCAGCCCAGGCTGAAACACTCTTTATAACTTCAGCATGAATGGGCGGAGCTAAACCGCTGTAGGCTGAATAGGAGGATATATGTAAGTGATTTTGGTTTTATGACATCACAAAACAGTACATATAAAACAGGCTGTTTTACAGCTTAGTTTCTATATACACCGATCGGGCATGACATTATGACCTCCTCCTTGTTTCTACACTCATTGTCCATTTTATCAGCTCCACTTACTGTATAGCTGCACTTTGTAGTTCTAGTCCATCTGTTTCTCTGATACTTTGTTAGCCCCCCTTTTACTCTGTATGTCAGTGGTCAGGACCCCCGACGGACCAGGTACTATTTGGGTGGTGGGCCATTCTCAGCAGTGCAGTAACACTGACGTGGTGGTGTTGTGTTAGTGTGTTGCGCTGGTCTGAGTGAATCAGACACAGCAGTGCTGTTGGAGTTTTTAAACATGTTGTCCACTCACTGTCCACTCTATTAGACACTCCTACCTTGTCAGACCACCTTGTAGATGTAAAGTCAGAGACGACAGCTCATCTGCTGCTGCAGTTTGTGTTGGCCATCCTCTAGTCCTTCATCAGTGGTCACCGGACGCTGTTGGCTAGATATTTTTGTTTGGTGGACTGTTCTCAGTCCAGCAGTGACACTGAGGTGTTTAAAAACTCCAGCAGCACTGCTGTGTCTGATCCACTCAGACCAGCGCAACACACTAACACCACCGCCACGTCAGTGTTACTGCAGTGCTGAGAATGATCCACCACCCAAATAGTACCTGCTCTGTGAGGGTCCATGGGGGTCCTGACCACTGAAGAACAGGGTAACAGAGTATCAGACAAACAGATGGACTACAGTCTGTAACTGTAGAACTACAAAGTGCAGCTATACAGTAAGTGGAGCTGATAAAATGGACAGCGAGCATAGAAACAAGAAATTGGTCAGAACATTATGTCTGATTAATCTTTAACAATGTCCATATACTACATCAAAACATTCAAGAACATAAGGAAAATTCAGTTTCCCATGATATGGACTCTAAGTATTTTATAGAGTGGACATAAGACATTTGATATCATGAAAGAACAAAGCACAAAGACATTATTTTATTCTTTTAAGTAGAAAATGTGAACATTACAGATTCACCCATGTCACGCCTGCTTGAAAATATGTGAAGGAATTTAGTTTTAATGAAGTAAGCTTTTTATCAAAATATGAGGTTTATATGCAGAGTAAAGGCCAGAGTAAATCTACTATAGTGGTGTGTAAATTTTGATTAGAGGCATTAACTACTAACTCGCAAGACTGTTCATCCGTAGTGTCATCTTGACTAAGTTACTGTGATATAATCTGTGGTCTCTTGCCAACGCAGATAAGAGTGCAACAGCGGCGTTCCCTGAAATGAAGTGAAAATGTTGGTTACACAACACACTGGTCAGATTAGCTGTGCAGGCCAAAAAGGTTTTATTGCTGTTTGTGAAACTGTACAGTACGGGCTTGCCTCAGTGTTTTAATAGCCAGTAAAACATGTGGCCTCTTTAGGAAAATAAAGTACTACATTTGATCATTGGCCTATTGTTACACCTTGTACTGTTCTTTCTGATGAAGGTTGTGAATGACTGATATCAGAGCCCTCAGATGATCATTAAAGATTACAGACTCAGATTTCAAATGACATGCTTTGTTCATTTTTAAAGTGAAAATTAATTAGCACAAAGCTTTAATATCACTGCTGCCGGAACAAAACCTCATATCTCCATTTTTCAGTTTTTGACATAATTTGAAATTTTCATGGAGAAATTTTACTCAAAAAAATAAATCTGGTTACACTGACTTGCATTAAAAGTGGAGTTTGTTCCTTCTCCTGTAAAGTTGTCATTTTGGAGAAGTTTGGAGCTTTTGCCCTGCCTAGTGGAAACTTGCAACACATGATGGATTGTACCATTGGCTGTACTTGTGAACCTGATGGTTGCAAGCGCATTGAAAGAGTGTTTACATTTACGGCATTTGGCTGACGCTCTTATCCAGAGCGACTTACAATTTGATCATTTTACACAGGTAGGCCAGTGCGGAGTCTTGCCCAAGGACTCTTATTGGTGTAGTGTAGTGTGTTTGCCCAGGTGGGGATTGAACCCCAGTCTACAAGGCAGAGGTGTTACCCACTACACTAACCAACCAGTTTAAAGAGAACTCAGTCAAAACCTGGCGAGGGACGTGTCGTCTGAGGATGTGAGTGAATCGTTTACTGTTGTCATCATATCTTCATCAGTATAAAACGGATTTTGAGACCTAAACATCCAGCCGGATCTTCTTTTTGAGGCTGTGCATGTGATGTTAATTTGGCCCAACACCTCTGATTTGTTATTTCAGGCTTTACATGGAGAATTGTGGCAGCACAGGATATTTTAGCTATTATTCTCTCAGTAATCCTACTATTCATAGTGCAGCCTTGTATGTACCAGTATGTCAAATTCAGAATAATCAAAAACAGTACAGTCATATTATCATAAGACAACCTCAGATAAAACAGCAACATAATGCCGATCCCACAGTCTAGGCTCTGAATATACTCACTGCTAATTTGAAACCTATATCCATTATACATTACTTTGTATACTGAGCACTACTCTTATCTCGGCCAAAGCTTCAGTGTGAGATGTGGACATATAAGGAAGTTGCTACAGTTTAGGACTTACAGGGAACTTCGAGAGGCCAAACTGCACAAACAAGCATGTCAGGTATGTTTGTGCTGTTATAAAATATGTCTGTATTTGTTCTTAAATTAAATGAATTTTTAATAAACAGTTTAGGTATAAAGGTATAACACTTTAGGTATAAAGGTATAAAGACACTTAGCAGAAAGGAAAGGAGATAAAACAGAAGTTCCTGGAGCGAAGTTTGTTCCGTCTTGCTGCGTGAACTTTGATAACCTGTCCAACCTTCAGGAAGTAAACAGAGGATCGTAAGTGTCATGCAAATGGGCACGGGCTCAAATCTATTCATGAGCACAAATCCTCCTCGAATAGACGTTTAGTCTTTTCTTGGCAAATTACCAAATGAGTTGCTCGAAAATTGGGATCAGCAAAGTGTCAACATTGTTGATTCTCAAACACATGGGATATAACGTGTGCTCTAACTGAGGTCTCTCTCTTTCTCTCACGCTCACACAAAGCATTAAAAATCACATCATTGCTTAACACTGAATCCAACACAGGACAGACTGTGCTTATGTTTGATTTTGCTAGACGGAATCAGCGTTGACCAATAAACATGTCAAAAATAAGTCAGCTGTTTTTCATAAAGCTGTTATTGTTTATGCTGTGCCAGTTTTGCTCCAATAGGTTGTCCTACTTTCCATGTGCTGAGACTGTTCTTTATTTCTCCGGGCTGTTTCTGTAACACCCCTACACTGCACTGTGTTTTCTAACTCACCGTATTGAGCTCACCAGTTGCCAAGTGGTTATGAAGCCATATGTAGTTGATTTATGTGTGTGTGCGAAAAAGCTTTATAAAAAGGTGTTTATAGGACTGATATTTCCAAGGGGTTAAATTTAATTGGCTGAGCCACGTTTTGAAGCTGTTGTAGGTGTGCGATAGACTCACACACTTGACCTGATGTCTGTATTATTAATAATGATAAACACAAAACATATTTCCTTTCTCTCTTCAAAATTTCATTTAAGGTGATTTTTTAAAGATCGCTCTCAGAGTATTCAAGATTTCTGTGTTAGCACTTGAGAAATGAAAGAAAGCAAAAAAGTTGTTTTTTCCCTTGTGGGTCCTTATGCCATCTAGTGATATGTAGGTGGGCCTTGAAGTGTCTAAGGTTGAACACCACTGGTTTATGGAGTAACTGTGACAAATCCAGATAAAAAGGGCAACAATGGTTTTATTATCGTTAGGCAAAAGCGTGGTCAAGTAGCAGGTGTGGGTCAAATCCAAAAAACACAGTAAGATCACAATGATGATCATAACACCAGGCGGACAAGTACAAAGGGATAAGGCAGAAGACGTGGTCGTATGAACAAGCCAAAAGGTTCAAGAACACAGATCCAATACGACGGGCAAAAGTACAAAAGGGGTCAAGCAAAAGGCAGAGTCAGGGAAATAAAGCAAAGGTCAAGAACAGAGTAAATGGAGTCAGAAGAATTCGCAAAGAAACTAAACTAAACTAAAGCCTGGATTTATAAACTAAAGTGTTCTAGTCATATAACAACATAGACAGGTGAACAGTAGAAAATAGAATTAGAATAGAATTTACAACCGTGTGTCACTGTGTTTTGCACAATGTGAAATTAGACCTCTGCATTTAACCCCTCCGTGTAGTGAAACGCTCACATACATGCACACTAGTGAACACACACACTAGGGGGCAGTGAGCACACTTGCCTGGAGCAGCGGGCAGCCCTATCCACAGCGGCCAGGGAGCAACTGGGGGTTAGGTGTGTTGCTCAAGGGCATTTTACTCATGGACTGTCAGCCAAGGGGATCGAACCCACAACCTTCCGGTCACAGGGCTGGTTCCCTAAACTCCAGCCCACGACTGCCCCCCCCAGTATTAGATATCGGGAGATTGTGAGCGCTGATAGGTGCTGGAGCGATTTTCTGATTGCCCAAAGTATTGTGGGCAGTGGAGTCACAGACTCTGAGTCTGAAGCAAGTTGCTCTTTCACGTGATCTCCCGGGAGAGTCTGCGAAATGAAGTCTGTTTTGTTCCGTGAGTCGTCCCGATGCGTGACAGTAACCGACTATAAAACTGTTAACGGATTGATTATTTATTGTGATTCTCATTAATAATGCAGTAAATATTTATTTAACATAGGTGTATTTTATTATATTGCATTTTGTTGCTGTTTTATACATCTCAAAGCTTCTACCTGGCATCATGTCATCAACATCTCATTTTCTTATATTGCTTTTACCAGTCCACCTTTCAGTCTCTGTACTAAGACTCTCTCTTTCTCTGTCTCTCTCTAGGCTCCAGCATGGGCCTTTATTCTCAGCGCCTTGGGTCTCTTCATCTACCAGTCACTCGATGCTATCGATGGGAAGCAGGCCCGGAGGACCAACAGCAGCTCTGCTCTGGGGGAGCTCTTTGATCATGGCTGTGATGCTGTCTCTACAGGTACAGCTCCTTTAAAGGCTTTTCATTTCTCTCTCTCTGTCTCTCTCTCTCACCGTCGTTCTCTCCCTGTTTCTCGGTGTGTCTCTCATACTTAAATTCTCGGTGTTTCCCTCATTCTTAATTTTTGTTCTACTTTTTTGTACTCATTTGATGCCGTTGCAGTAATATACAGTTGAATGCCTAATTTTGAACACCTCTGTTCAGATGGACCAGGAACTAGCTGTTCCTTGAAAACAAAAGTGAAAATAAGTTACCACATCCTCTACAGGGAACAGACTTAACTGGTTTTTGCTTTCACATTCACATTTTTCACAAATTCAACAAAACATGTCATTTCAACATGGGTACCCAAACTTTTGCATGCAACTGTAATCATCAGTAAACGGCAGCCACTGACAACCTTTCATTCACCTGAATGTACCAAATGTTTTAGTAAATCTGTACGTTTTGTTCAGTTAAGAAAGCTAAGTGTAACATCTGAATCACAGTTGCTGTGTATTTTCTTTTTATCCTTTCTGCAGTGTTTGTTGCTGTGGGAACGTGTATATGTGCTGGAATCGGAGCGTACCCTAACTGGATGTTTTTCTGCGGCTTTGTTGGGATGTTCATGTTCTTCTGTGCACACTGGCAGACATACGTGTCCGGAACGCTCCGCTTTGGGATGTGAGTACTTAGGATGTCTTGAAAATCTAATACGCAGTATTCAAGCCACACTTTAGACATAGCGCTGATTATTAAAAGCTCAGAATTGGTTGCATGTGGTAAAAAGATGAATCAAACAACAAGGACACACTAAAACAAAAAAATCAGTGCCTAAAGAGCACCCAAGACTGGTGCAGATATACAATAAATACTGATTTGTAGTTTTTTCATAGCACTCTGTAGTTAATCTGGAACCCTATGGGGCCATCTAGGCATGTAGAGAATAATTTCTATTGATTTGTGGGGGAATGAAACAATGTGTAGTTCATTTTTATGTCTTTCCCACGGTGTTGACTTAGCTGGGTTTCCAATTGGTTAGGCCTTCAGGAGCCCAAAAGCAGGGTTTAGACATAAAATTAACCACCAGCAAAATTAGGAACTGACAGTGGAATAAACTAAGCACATTTTGAATACCAGTGACTGTAAGTGGTAGTCTAGGCAGGTTTCACTCAGATGTTAAAATAGGAAACACCAGCATCTGTGACTTAGAGCTTTTTACTGAAAGAGTCAATGTAAAACTACAAGGCAAAATATATATAAATATATATGTTAATGCCTGTTACAAGCATCATATAAATTCTTATGCCTATCCATATTCAGAGATATGCTAGCTAATGTAAGCGAATTGGCCATTAGAATTTTCCTTCTTGCCTGTTAAATTGTCCAGCACTGTTGTGTTAGTGGGAGTCTGAAAAGATGTGGTGGCTGGACACTAAATTGAGGATAAAATTGATTGAAAAAGGTAATTTAGTGATGTTAGCGTTTACTGGCATGTTAGCTTTTTGCTAACATACAGTTAGGAACCTCATAAGGATGCAAGCAGAAAGTAGTATTATCATAGCGCTTTTTCATTAAGTTATAAAGTCCTGGCTAGAATTGTCACAGTTTGCCACTGTTTAGTTTATTATTTAATTTTGTTGTTTCTTCAGTGTTGATGTAACCGAAGTCCAGATTGCCATCATAATCATGTATTTGATGTCAGCCTTTGGAGGAGTGAGTCTTTGGGAGACTACGGTAAGGCCTACCACACACACACACACACACACACACACACACATTACTGCATGGCAGTTTACAGTTCCTTTAGTACTCTTACAGACACAGTCTTTATGAAACAGGGGAATAATGTCAAAATGGTTCACCACAGTGTTTAGGCCTTCAAACCCCTCATTGCATCAGTTAAACAGAAGCTTTCTCTCACTTTTTGTCTGTGCCTTCTCTGGAAACTTGACCAGTTGGGCAGGGCAAAGGTAAATATGTCTAAGAGCTAGTACCATAGCAACAAGACACCTGTGGACATGATCTGGCCTGACCGGCAAATGATGGAACCACTCAGCTTCTTTTCTCATCATCCAAAGCATACTCACAGCTTCAGAAATCTGAAAAACGTGAGACTTGAAGGAGTTTGTCATACCACTTTCATTTCTTTTTGTGTGTAGTTGCCAGTGCTCGGCATTAAGTTGCAGACCTTTCCAGTTTTGGGCATCATTGGAGGATTCCTGCTTTCCATGTACAACTACTTCTCCGTCATCCTGAGTGGCGGAGTGGGCAAAAACGGCTCCACAGTGGCAGTAAGTCATCCTGAGCTCTCTTATTAAAGGAACATGTAATGTAGTTGGGTTGTTAAATTAGATTTTACAGTTACACTATACATTTATTGAGATCTAACCTATTTTAAAGTAAGTTGTTTCTATCTAAAGGTTTTTCCTCTGTAATGACACTATTAGAGTTTGTCTTCTCCAGCTTAGAGACTTTGAACAGTATGTTGATGTTAAATGTGTACTGTGATCTCCTGTAGGACACCAGTGTGTTGTCTCCTGGTCTGCACATTGGCCTCATCCTCACCTTGGCCTTCATGATCTTTAAGAAGTCCTCCAGCCATCTGTTTGAGCACCATCCATGCCTCTACATCCTCACCTTTGGCATGGTCATCTCCAAGATCTCTAACAAGTTAGTGGTGAGTGCTAGTGCTCTTAGCCCTTTTCTTGGACAAGTCCACACTTTGGCCATTTGCTCAGTAGCTTGTAGTGCTTGTTGATAGTTCAGGTTTCATGTTATGGTGTTTGAGACTAAAGTCCACTTGAAATAATATATGAATAATCCAGTCCAGGGTTATGGAATGAGCTCCACCCAAAAACTGAATGTGTGTTTGCACATCTGGAATACCCCTTCAGAGAGAATGGATTTTTTAGGTACCCCTGATTCTGTTCAGTTCATTGCAGTTAAATTTTTTAACAATATACATTATCAAAAATCAGCTTTACAAAAACCAGCTTTACTAAAATCAGAGTCTAGATCCTTGATGGGCAGGCTGAAGCCAACAGTGGCAAAACCCCTCCGAGAGGACTGAGGAACAAATCTTGAGAAAGCAAAAGAAGTCAAAGCGATAGACGAGTGTAACACCGTATGTACTACCTCAGGCTCAAGAAGGACGCTGGAGGCAGGGTTCAGGGCTGCAGCAGACGTTACTTTACTTCACCCAAATTCACCCAAATTAGACAACAAACAAAACCAACGCTGTGTTAAGCTGCCCCCGTTTCAATGGCTTAAGCTAGCTAGCTAGACTTTTCAGTCTCTTATTCAGGCTTTTCAGCTCTTCCGTCATCAGCAGCGGCTGCTCGTCCCTCTCTCTCTCTCTACCTGTTCTCTCTCAGCTCTTTTTAAAAGGCGCTCATGCAGCCAGATCAGCATCAGCTGGCTCTCATTAGCCAAGAGGGAATGAGAGCTTGCCGCTCCACCTCCTATGTCACCGCCACCAGCTGGCAGCTCGGCCGCCCGGGTCGAATGTGAGGTGTAGTGAAGCGGCCTCGCTGCGTAACAGGGAGTGGGGCCCAGGCGGCAGAGCTCGGGACTCGCTCCTTGCCGGCACCGTCGTCCTCCTCCTCCTCCCGCCATCACTCCTGTGACTCGTGTCTGTCAGGGAAGCTCAGGCTTTGCGCTCCGCCCCTCCACACTCGTGGCTGTCTCCTTGCCGTCCTCGCCGAGGTTCGTTTCCACTGGGTGTTCAGGCCCCGCCTTCCTGCCAGCTCTTGCAGCTGTCATCGTCGGGGCCTGGGGGGCGGGCGCATGCCACAACGAGTGCTCTCTTTCAGTGAGCTGCATGTGGGACTGCTTTAAGCTTCCTTTATGTCCATTAACACTTCACTTCCTGACAACTTTGTGTGTTCTCCCCAGGTGGCTCACATGACCCGGAGTGAACTTCACCTCCACGATACGGCCTTCATTGGCCCTGGTCTCCTCTTCCTTAACCAGTACTTCAACAGCTTTATTAAAGAATCTGTGGTCCTCTGGATTGCTTTGGTGAGTCGCTGTAATCCGTAGTTATGGGCAAGTAACTTGATTGAGTTGCTCACCACTGTAAAATTGTGAGGAACATCATCATTGATCATTTTTTTGTGGCGAATTTGTACACACCGAACAAACTGAATTTAATGAATTTCATGTGGTAAGGCGAGGAGCTGCATGGAGTTCATAGGAGTACTCACCCAATATTAATGTTCAGTATTAAAGTTCACTAAATATATTTATTTACTGCCAATGTGAGGATGGTGATTTGTGTCCTATTGAAGTTGTAGAACTAAATATAAAAAGCAGGCCTATACTTTAAAGCTCTAATCTTTAGTTTACCAACTTATGATTATGGACATTGATGTGCTTTTTAAAAGACATGTAAGTTTCCTTGATGTTTTCCTCAAGAACAGTGCTTGTCACACTTAAGTCCTTGGCTGTTACGTTACTGTAGCTCTAAAGGACTCAGGGTGGATAAAGCATTGTTTAAGTAAAAAGCATTGGCTTTAGTCAAGATGAAAGTGTCACCATATTCAGGTGGTCCTCCTCTATGTGGACCCAACAAAGGCCAAAAAACTATTAATCTTTCAGCCTACTCAGAAATAACGTCCAGTAATAAGGGCATGGAACACAAACACATGAGTTAGGTGAGCGTTAAAGCCCAAAAATCTTTAGAGAAATTAATAATATTGGACAGTGTTCAGATTTCATTTTATAGTAGAAGCCGTTGTGGGTATAGTTTGCATGAAGGTCGAATATGCATAATCAATCAGATTCAGAATCCTTTATTGATCCCAGAGGGAAATTGCAGTTGTTACAGTTGCAACCATTTATGTAAAAGAATAAACGCTTTAATAATTTAAAACAAAGAGAAATTTGCAATATGTACATGAGATTTAAGTTCTTATGAATACAGTAAAGTGGCAGTGACTGTGATGATAAATATTAAACATCTAGTATAAGGCAGTTCAAATTATTGTACCTCTGAGTTATTGCGCCCAATTATTATTATTATTATTACACATATGAACAGAACAGTTAGGTATTGAGTTTTGCGCGGATGAGCCACACTTTGTGAACCACACACTGAGGGAGGAGTTATAGAGTTTGATGGCCACAGGTAAGAATGACTTCAGTGAGTCTTGCACTGAATGAGCTCCTGTGTCTCATCACCGTGTCGTAGAGTGGGTGGGAGCCATTGTCCATAATGGCCTGCAGCTTAGACAGCGCCCTCCTCTCCGACACGGCCGTCAGCGAGTCCAGCTCCACACCCACAACATCACCGGCCTTGTGGATCAGTTTATTGAGTCTGTTGGCATCTGCCACCCTCAGCCTGCTTCCCCAGCATAGAGGATAGCACTCGCCACCACAGACTCATGGAAGATCCTGAGCATAGTCCGGCAGATGATGAGGAATCTCAGGTGCCTCAGAAAATAGAGACAACTTTGGCCCTTCCTGTAGAGGGCGTCAGTGTTCTTAGCCCAGTCCAGTTTGTTGTCAATATAATAAAGTTATGTGTCTAATTTCTTTGCTGTTTACAGTCAGGACAGCCCATGTTCAGATAAAAACGGCATATATTTAGCCCGAAGGGCTGTAAAGATTTTAAAAAGCACATTACTACCATGTACTGTCAGAATATATGAAGTTCGAATAATTAATAATTATTATTAGCTGAACCAAAAAGTCTAGCAAGTCAGTTGCAAACGTTTGCAGTTTTTAATGTCAGGAGCTCTATTCACCCACTCCCTACATGTTGTCTGTTGCAGTATTTGACTGATTACCAGTGCCTGTACTGCTTGGATCTACCAAGTAGTTATTAGTTCTTCTGTCAGCCACTCTTATCACTGTCACATTGAACTTTCATTCAAAAAGTCAGTGGTGGACTGTAGGCAGCCAAGTTAAATATGAAACTAAACCGCTGCTATGAAGCCTCATTTCAAAAGGCCCACTGCCATGTTATCCATAACCACCAGCAAATTCCCATAATACTGTATATTGTACTCTTTCAGGTTCTGCGTTTAACAACTTGACATTGTAGTATCATTTGAATAGTTAACCATTTATGTAGTGGCACACAAATAATCAGTAACTATCGTGAAATTATTATGAAAAATATTGTAGAAATCAAATAATTATAACTCATCAAATCATAACTCATAAATGCTATAACTTGAAATACTAAGCATTTACGTACGTACATAAAAGTAATTCATAATAATTCTTAATGAACCATCTGGTCCTGTTTTAAATGACCAAGTAGTTATTTATTATCTGGCTACTTTGTGATGCAAACACTTTTCCTTAATGATTAATCATCACTAAGTGGTTAATATATACATATTTAAACATCAGTAACCATCAGGAGGACCCTTACTATAAAGCTGTGATGTATTTGGAATGTATTTATATAGATATATAAATAGATATATGTTGCATTACTTATTACTTAGTACTTATTACTCTCCGGTATAATGCATTTATGAAAAATGCATGTATAGTGCTTTAATTATTTAGGGTCACAAAGTAAATTGTTAATAATTTAAATAAAAATGCACCTATTAGCACTTGTTAACACACAAAGTATAATTATGAACTATCATTTACAAACAATTATATAACAATTAGGTTGCTACCTATGGGGGCATGTTATTATAAGGTGTTAACGGTGTCAGTACTTTTCATAGCTGTGTTAAACGCGAGTGAACAGAGTCAAGTCCTCCTATAAATCGGGCCTAACTCACTGCTTTTGTGCACGTGCAGGTACTGTCGCTGATAGACCTGACGCGGTACTGCACAGGGGTGTGCTTGCAGATCGCCTCCCACCTGCGCATCCAGGTCTTCAGCATCACCCCACAAGGCCACGTCCATAAAGACTGACGTTTTGCCCGGCGGGAGGAGGAGGCGGGGCCACCTGAAGACGCCGCCCCGCTTCTGGAACCAGAGCAGGAGAGCCAAAACCACAGCAGCCTTGACAGTGTGAAGACCGTTGACTAAAAGACCTGAAGTGAATCACACTTACACTCTTCCAGATGGACGATGAGTGGACGACCTGTCGCTAAACCAAACGTAGAGTGCGTCACACTGGATCAGTACTAAACACGTAGTTTCATAACTGGATACCACACAATGTGATCGTACTAGGATATTATCATACTTATTACTTTGAAACGGAGCAATGCATCAGAATTCAATTGAAAGTGTGTTTTATGAAGAATAATTCTTAATATTGTAAAAACACGAACTAACAAGACATGCGATCGCTGTTAACTTGTTGTTAGTGATGCCAGTTGTTTCAGCTGCCAACTTTGTCTATCACAGTAGTGATTTATAGGACAGGCTATAATTAAGCTAAAGAGTCCCAAGTCCTTTCAAAAGTTTTTGAATGCTCCAATTTTATAATGTAAAGATCACAGTAGTTATAAAAAAAAAAAAGCTACTGTTGTGTTTTGGGTAGAGATCGTGCCTGGTGTAATACAAACTACCTGCCACTACATTTGCTACATTTTATAGTGTTTCCATCATGCGATCTTTTCTTTAATGCAGCATTTCTATGCATTTTGTACCCAAACAGAGAAAGAATATTTTCTAACATTCCGTAGCAGTGGTGCTGCCCATTTTGTACTTCCAGACTTTCAGAGTTTAATCCAGAGTTGAATCCATATTCCCCCCAAAAGCAACAGTAGCTTTCTAAAATAATTCTCACGTGATTGTCCAGTGATTCCAGCATTTGTATTTATTTATTTGATCAGTTTGACTGGATTTGGTGTGAAATTGAGTCAGGTCTTGAACAAAAGAGTCATTTTTGGTTGTAATTGTCAGGGACTGTGGAAACTGGCACCAGGATTGTGTGTTTGTGCTAAAAACAGCGAGGACCCTCGTTTTGAGGACCACCCTGCCCCATCAACCTAAACGTTTGCGTTTACTGTTTCCTTCGTCAATTCCTTCTACACTGAACTGTGAGTTCGGAGGAGCAGAGCTCCTGCGCCTGCTCTAAAGTGGGGGGATGGATGATGAATGTTCAGGGTGCTCCTGTGCCTGTTTGTTGACGCACTAACTCTCACAACACTGCCTGCTTTCGATATCTCCTCCCAAAGGGCTAATCTACAAATAAATTTTATGTGATTTTCTGTGTAATAGAGCTTTTGGTTGTGTTGTGTTATTCTTTGTGAAAGAATTCTTCTTGTAATGGTGTGGAGTTTGCCACTGTGCACCTTCGGAGACGATACCTGCACTCCTCACTTTTGTGACATTCTTAGTGTTACTGTAGTCTTTTAGGTATGAATTATGGACCTCTTCAGTCGAGAGAGAAGATATTAAAATCCACAGTTCTAGTTAGAGAGTTCAAACGCAGTTAGATGTGGTTGGGCATTCTTCACCTTAAACATGGTGGGAGCTAAACGGATTCTACTCTGCAGTTCACACAGGTGTGACCAGCTACTGAAGGATGGACGCTAAGGACATTAGAAAAGTACGCTGCAACAGACAATTTGGTTCCATAGTGAAATGCAGCTCTTTTCTAATGTGCATGTGAAAATACTGTTAATTAGTATTGGAACTAGTCTGCAGCAGTGATGCTTAAGCTTAGTGAAGTGACCAAGCAACACAAGGGCTTCACTATGATTAGATGATATTAAAATAGCTAGATTTCCTTTTTTTGTATAAAAGCAATTAGACTTCAGTTAGTTGATTTGTTAAATTTATTGTATTCAAAACCTGAAATAGCCAAAGAAAGAGCTCCGGTTTTGCCACTCTGTAAAACTTGAGCTTAAAATGTTTCATTTTTGACACCGGATCTGTAACGTTACTCCTAAATTCACAAGTTTCTGTGTAAATTCTATGTATGAATTTCACAGCTCACACAGATGTGTGAAATGTTTGGGAAAAGTCAACTCATCCTGTACAGAAAACTTCTGCACATTTGAATAAACAATTACTGATTATTTACTGAAGTTAACACATTGGAACAATGAGGCCTGTGCAAAACTTATGGCACAGTTTATATATTGTGTTTTATTTTTTCCAATGTGTTAAACTTCTGTAGAAGATGCGTAACTTATTTTTAAAATCCACAAAAATCATTTGACTGGGGGTGTTCAAACTTTCAAAAGTTAATGGTCCAGGATACGTATACGGGCCATTACACATCCAGGGAATCATGGAAATTTATGGACTAGTTTTCCAGTCATGGAACACACATGGAAAATATGAAAATGAATAAAATATCTATGTATTAGTGCAGTTCTTCAAAGAATGTAGTTATTCCAAAGAGATTATCTATTATTTCAGCCTATTTTTTTTGCTGCTAATGCCCAATTTGAGTGCCCATTCATACCTACTGTAGTCTGCAATACAGCGGCTTCCAGTTGCATGTATTGTTTACTTCTAATAATTTAGCAGAACTAAAGAGAACTTAGTGGGCTTGAGGAATGGTCTCTGTGTGCATGTCACTGTGTCAATCAGTAAGAAGTCAATAAGGAATGTACTGCTGACTTAAATGTCAAGGATGGCACAACATGGGTGGCGTGGTGGGTAGCGCTGTCGCCTCACAGCGAGGAGGGCCTGGCTTTCATTCCCCGGCCAGGGGACCAGAGTCCTCTCTGTGTGGAGTTTGCATGTTCTCCCCGTGTCTGCGTGGGTTTCCTCCCACAGTCCAAAGACATGCAGTCAGGCCAATTGGACGTGCTAAATTGCCCCTGAGTGTGTGAGTGACTGTCTGTGTCTGTCTGCCCTGCGATGGACTGGCGACCTGTCCAGAGTGTATCCTACCTTCTGCCTCATGACCGCTGGGATAGACTCCAGCACCCCCCTGCGACCCTGAGGGAGAAGTGGCTTAGAAAATGGATGGATGGATGTCACAACAGTTGTTGTGTATACCAGTTAGGGAAGTCGTTCTAGTATTTGTGCTGTAAAAGTTCCGGAAAGTGATTTTCTAAAAAGACTTCCTGCTTACACTGAAACCAGTCAACTTCGGCCAGAAAATGTTTATTCTACACATTATAGATTGCACTGAAATTTTGCTGAGATTTTCGTTTAATTAAAAAAAATGGCACCTTAATTACTTTTAGTTACACTGGACAGAGAACTGTTTCAGTACCTTCGGCCATACATATCTGAATACCTGCTTAATGGATCTGTTGACTTTTTAGAACCTGAGGGAAAAAAACAAGACATAGGGATCACTTTACAAAGTTACTGAGATGGCAGACAGCTGAAATCTAGCTGTGCTGCTTAAGTAAGCTGTTTCAGAGTTTCAGATGTAGACATTTCGTCGCTGATCAGCTGTTAATTGTCTCTAGAAAAACGTCATTTAGTAAAACACCGGACTGAAAATGTTCAGTTTGTGTCCATTAAGTTAGCGTCACAGTTCAAATGAAGAAATACTGATGCTTTCCTCAGTTCTACCCAAAAAAGTTAAGCAGCATTCAAGTTTGCATGACCTCAAGATGAGTACTATGAGTTGTATATGAGTTCCACAGAGTTTGTGCAGATCTCTGCTTATTCACCAATTAATTCCCTAAACGTTGTACATGCGATTGCAGAATCTGCACAAGGTCTCCTATTCGGACATACAGAGTGACAGCAGGTCACAATTGGCACTCGTTCATCTACACATCGGCTTTAACAAGGTGGAGCTGACACAGATAAGAAGAGCAGAAACCTGATCTGCAGGTTCACGTCAGTTGCCAGTTTCATCTAGACAATGTACGAGCTTGTGATTGTTGTCTGAGAAGCAAAGGAATGTGGTCAAACTCAGATCTGAAAAGACTACATTCCACAAAGCAACAGACTACCGTACCATTCCTTTCTGTCAAGAAAAAATATCGAAAAAATGTCTGTAAATGTTCACAACTCCCTGGAAACGTATGTCAAGGTGCAGATACGGAATCAGGTGTACAGCATGCTGTCAACGTTTCTGAACTAACACACATATGGCTTCAGGCTACAATCATGGACCTCATCAACGTGCATTAAAGAGAGAGCAAAAGAGAGAAACCAAGCAAGAAAGAAAGGCAGAATTAAAATACATGTAAAGGAAGACAAAGAAAGAGAAGGAAAGAAAGTTGGAAAGAATAATGGACAGAAGACAAAAAGAAAGAAAACAAAAAGTTAAAAAAGACACAAAGACAGGCATGAAAGACAGGATGGTTTAAAAGACTGAACGAAAGAAGAAAAAGAAAAAGACAGAAGAAAGGCAAACAGAAAATGAAGAAAAAAAAATAAAAAGACAGATGGAAAGAGACAAAAAAGGAAAGAGATGGGGGGAAAAAGTGACAGATGGACAGAATAAAGACAGACAGGAAGAAAGACAAAAGAAGAAGAAAAGAAAGCCAGACGATTAGAAAAAAGAAGGCAAGAAAGATGAAAAAAAAGACAGACAGAAAGAAGGACAGACATGGATGACAGAAGGGTTCAAAAGACAGACAGTAAGAAATGCAGATAGAAAGACTGAAAGAAAGAAAAGACAAAAAAAGAAACAGAAAGCGAAGGAAAGAAAGATAAAAAGAAAGACAGGCAGACAGAAGGAAAGAAAGACAGACATGAAAGACAGAAAGACAAACAAATGCAGACAAAAAGAAAGACTGGAAAGATGGAAAGGCATAAGGCATTCTGCCTAGAAAGAAAGAAAGAAAGAAAGAAAGAAAGAAAGAAAATGCTGATTGATTAGGAGCTGGACAATCAATGATAATCCTCTCTTGTATATTGTGCTGTTTCTGTATCACGTATGTTCTATAAAAGGGACAAAGGCAGATATAAAGACAGTTATAAGCAGAGAACAGAGTTCCAGCAGTGCATCAGACTCCACCGCCTTCACTGACACTACAGAGAAGGCACTGATATGCAGTACAGAAAGAAACAGAGCTTGAACAGAGAGAGAGAAAAAAAACTCATCATAATTATTACCCCTTCATTTAAAATCTTATTAGTCAAAGGGTTGTGAGCCAAACAGAGAAGGCAACGTGACATTCAGTACCGCACCGCTTTGCTCACATAAATCCACTGAGATCAGGACAGCAGACTCATCTGGAGTGTTTCAGTGAAACTAGCTGGTCACGCCATGCACAGCAGTGTCTCACTGTCGCCCACTTGTGGAGGAAGCATGCATGGTCCACCTGAACTGGTCCCATTTCAAACTCCAACAGGAAATTTCTTCTAATAGCCTCTGTGATTCGGTCCCCCAGAGAGCGTTACATCTGTGCTGTCATGCTGTTCATGCTGTACTGGGCTAAAGCATGGCGGTGACAGTGCCACGGCAGGGGACAGAGGGTCAGCTCTCAGTCCACAAACATTTAGAGCTCACTCTCCACATTCCAAACCCGCAAAGAGGACAAAACGTGGGGGCAGAGAACAAGGAGCATGCACACTCTCCTGTCTTCATACTCGTTCCGAGCTGCTCTCCTTGCTGACTCTGCGTCTGGGGAAGAGCCGCCGCTTCAGCACGATCAGCTACAGGGAGAGAAGCACAGGAAATGACATCAGACAAGCATGCCATCCATCATTTCTCGGGGCAGTCATGGGCTGGAGGTTAGGGAACCAGCCTCGTGACCGGAAGGTCGCCGGTTCGATCCCCAGAGTCGACAGCACACGACTGAGGTGTCCTTGAGCAAGACACCTAACCCCCAACTGCTCCCCGGGTGCTGCGGATTGGGCTGCCCACCGCTGCGGGCAAGTGTGTGTGCTCACTAGTGTGTATGTGGTGTTTCACTTCACGGATGGGTTAAATGAGGAGGTGGAATTTCCCCATTGTGGGACTAATAAGGGTCACTTAGTCTTAATTTTGCTGCTGTCGGAAGAAAACTTTGTATCTCCCTTTTCAGTTTTTGACATAATTTGAAATAAAAATCATAAATTTCAAGATGGACCAAAAGAAACGGACCAAAATTACTTTGAAAGCCTGGCTCCATTGACTAACATTAACAAGTAAAGTAGTTTTTCTTTCTCCTGTAAAGTTACCATTTTGGAGATACAAGGTTTTCTTCCAGAGATTTATTACCGCTATTAAACTGTGATTATGGGGCATAAGGACAGTGCTTGTAAACCCGGGCAACTACCATGTTACAAGCTGTGATGTATCATCAGCCATTGCTGTTGCTATGCAAAAGTTTGGGAGCTCTCAAAACATGCTTTATTGATTTTCTAAGTAAAACTACGTTACAGAGAACTGTAAATATGGCATGTTAAATATGGCATTGTTCTGCACATTTGAATGCACAATTACTGTTTTAGCATACTGGAAAAAAATAGAGCAAAAAACGTAAGCTGTACAAAAGTTATGGCACATTCTATATTTTATTTTATATTATATCGCCCAATGTGTTAAACTCAGTAAATAAACAGGAACTTTGCACTAAAATGTGCAGAAAAAGCCCATATCTAAGTGTGTTCTCTGTAGGGGATGTGTAAACTTATTTTCACATAGACAATCAACAAAACATGTAATCTGACCATGTTCAAACTTCTGCAGTTAACTGTACGCTGGCATTTGCAGACGTACAGTAGACACACAGTACTGTGCAAAGGTGCAAAGCATCTGAGAAAATGATTTGTAAAGCTATTTATCTGGAAGCTGGATTCACAAAGCTTCTCTGAGGTTACTAACAATGGACATAAATGGTCTTATGACCTTCTACCTAGGACCCTTCTAACTAGCAACCTTCCTAATTGGTCATTCCCTAACCAAGGACAAGACACCCTAAAGTATCTGTAGCCTAACACTGTGCTAAACCTGGAAAGGTGGTGCATACAGCCAATGAGAAGGGAGCGGGGAACCTGTTTGCATCGGTCATTGCCTTTGGCCTCATGACAATGCCATGTTTCCATTATGTTATAGTTTATGTTTTATATACGTGAGCATGTGAATGCTCATGCCTATTAGTGTTACTGCACATACTAGCATGAACTTTGGTGGGCTTCACTTAAAACAGACAAGTTATTGTTATTTTAAATAGAATTACATCCATTAATTATTGTTTTCTATAAGGGTCTCTGTTAACTGTGCTCTTTAAAAGGCGTTATACAATTACAAGTTTTCCTACTGTTATTAGGCCCATTCAGCGCTACTGCAGGCTAGATTTGAGTGCTGTTCTCTGCAGGTTTTGATGGCTTTTCAGTTGTAAACAGTTTTCGGTGTGGGTTACAGGGAGCGTGAGTGTCCTCTTCATATGAGTCTGTTGAGAGATCGCAAATATCTGATCTTATCCTGCTAGAACTGCTCTGAAGAGGTCCTACATTTTACTGCAATCACACCTACAGATAAGACTCAGTGATACAGTGACCGAACCAGTTATGGCTAGATTAGCTTGTCCTAATGGCACTGATCTTACCCAAGTGGTTTGAGAATGGGGGGTACTGAAAAAAATGGGGGTACCTGGTATTGAATATAATAACATTAAAATCTAAATAAATAAATAGTGTTAGCTTAACTATTTCCAAACTTTTTTCTTGCCAGTACATGCTTCAGCTAAAAAAAAAAAAAAAAAAAAAAAAAAAAAAAAAATCTGAAATGAAAAAAAAGTGTTGCTAATGGAATTTAACAAATGCAGTGCAGAGAAGTCTAATGATATCTAGTGTTTTTATGAGCACTTACTGTCAGGATCAATAAGTGATACTTTTTTAATCCCACAAACGGGGAAATTCCACCTCCGCGTTTAACCCATCCGTGGAGTGAAACACCACATAAACACTAGTGAATACACACACACACACTAGGGGGCAGTGAGCACACTTGCCCGGAGCGGTGGGCAGCCCTATCCACGGCGCCCGGGGAGCAGTTGGGGGATAGGTGTCTTGCTCAGGGACTCCTCAGTCATGGACCGTCATCACTGGGGATCGAACCGGCAACCTTCCGGTTACAGGGCCAGTTCCCTGACCTCCAGCCCACGACTGCCAATAGTTTTGCACAATACTATACTAAGTCCCTGAAAAGACAGTTTTTTTTTTCTTTAGGTAAAATGTGGTGAATACCTATACCCAAAACCCAACGTCAGGTGAGCACCTGATACTACCCAGTACATACCAGATACTATGTGGAGTGCACCATATACAACCCCATTTTCATGTAAATGAAACCAAAATGCAATGATGTGCAAACCATTTTAACCCCTATATTTATTTGAAACCAGTACAAAGACATATCAAATGGTAAAACTGAGAAATTCTATTGTTTTTTTGATAAATATATGCCCATTTTGATGCTAACAACACGTTCCAAAAACATTTTTGGGGGATTGTAATATCAGTATTGTAATATACCTGATACCATGTGGTGAGCACCAGATAACAATCAGGTGTGCACCAGATACTATTTGTGTTTGTTTATTAAGTGTACAGTGCTCACCTGATAGCATCTGGTACACACCACATTTTTACATAAAATAAATAAATAAATAAATAAATAAATACACCACATCCCTTCAGGGGCTAAATGCAAATAATCTGTAGTAAAAATGGTGACATAGCATTTTTCCCACATTATGTGTTGATGACAGATGTTTTCTTAGAACAAGGATGGAACTGAAAAGCAAAACCAAAAATCAGTCACTTGTGTTTGTTTTCAATAATGTCTACAACATAATAGTGCATGTTTACGGCGCTGTAAACCTTTGCCTATAAACTGTAACTAAGTAACCCTATAACTAAAGCCGCTAATGTGTCAGCTTATTAAGGAACACATCTGTTGCTATACTCTGAGCTATGTCTGTATGTGTATGTGAGAAAGGGAGAGGGAGCGGGAGAGACAGATCTTCCATGAAGGACTCTGTGATAATGCATCATCTCCAGCTCCGTATTAAGAGTGAGCGTTCCGATTCCTCTCCTGTCACAGTAGACAGTAGACTAAAAGGTCAGTGGGCTAATTAACCTTTCCCAGGATCAACAAGAGAGGAAAGTGACCCTGCGGCCAAAGATCGAATCACAATGCAGCCATTTCATACATGCTTCAGGAATGTTTCTGGCACATGTCAATCAGACGTTTCCACTTACTTCATCATTAATAAAACTGCCATGAGTGTTATATATCCATAGTACCAGATATAACTGTTGGTGGACATTATAACAGATTATGGACTCACAATACGGGCTCATTAAGATGTTTACAGAAATGATACACACCTGTTCAGCAAAAAAGGAGATGACGGTGAAAACGACTAACGTCACCAGTACACAATGTGTCCAGAACTTCAACTTGTCCCTGTATATTCGCCTGGAAGACAGATAAGCATAGTTTTACATTATTCTTTTACTGTGGAGCAACATTAAAGGAATAGTTTCTAAACATATCCACATTTTACCCGAGATATACTCAGTCATACCAAGCTATGCCTGGTGTCTGAAGTTCGCTTCTTTAGTTTTGCAGCGGAGCTATGAGGCTCATGTAGTTAACAAGTGATGCAAGCTTGTAAAATCAGCATTGTACAAACTGTACACCTAAAATCTGCCTCAAAGCATGTGAAGTTATAGACTTGCTTATGTTTGTGGTTTCTGAGAGTGTATAAAAACTGCTGTCTATAAAATAGACAAACAAATCAATACCAACGTCAACCTTTGTCCAGTTTTACAGATATATACAGATATCAGAAACCACAAGCTGTTAGCTACATAACCCCCTCCGAATTATTGGGTTCAAGTGTTTCAGCCACATCCATTGCTAACAAGCGTATGAAATTAAGCACACAATCATGCAAACCAAATAAATTTCTGCCCAGCTAGAGCTGTCCCAGTCAACTACAAGTCCCACTTCTGGGAGCAATAACAGCTCAGGCTGAATGTCAAAACACAGAGTTTAAAAAACCGTTATGCCCTATTGCATCATTCACTACACATGCAAACTGCCTCTAGAACACCAGCAATATGGGCCAACTCTAAGGTTTTGGAATGGGATGCCCAACAAGCTTAGACAGGTGTGATGGTCATGGGTCCACATGCTTTTGGCCAGACAGTGTAAGCCTTGTTGCCTCAGCACAAATTTAAAGAAGCAAACATGTCTGGTCTATGACTTTTCAGCATAAAGGGAAAGCACAATGGCTTTGTGTGGTTACTGGCAGTGGTCTGAGCATGATGTCATGCAGCAGCCTGCTGGAGGTGAGATGATGGCCAGCTGATATCATCGGCACGCCAGAACGCCACCACCTGCTCATCAGCCTCCTGTCAACACCTTATAGGTGTGTGTGCATGCTAGCTTGTTTGTGTGTAGGTGTGGCGGTGTACAAGCTGGAAACTATGAGCACTGCACATCACCATTCATAACCGAGAAGCCAGTTCGGCTCTGTTACAGCGAAGCTGCTGCAGCACCATGTGATCTGGCCGGCTTCACTGCAGGACGCTCGCCTATTTCAGGGTCTGCCCAGCTTGTCCAAAACCTGGGACACATTTCAAAACCTCCAGGTCTCAAGCAGCTGGTCTCCACAGAGACACACACCCAGATATACAAATATACATGAACACGTGCAATTGTATTACTATAATTGTGAGGACCAAACATTGCATAAGCACTGATTTAGAGTAGCTGTGAATCTCGTTCTAAGCCTAAACCTGTCCCAAAGTCTAACTCTAACCACTACCCTGACCCTACATTTGATCTGAATCATAACATAATCAATGTGACTAACCCAAACCTTAATTATAATCAGTGACACAAAAAGTAAACCATGGACACTAATACGGATATAGCTTCTATTTTAAAAATACATGAGGAACGCAGCCCTCATAATCTGTATTTTTCATATGCTGGTGAGGGCGGTCGGCCATCACAAGTATAAAAATACAAGCACACAGATCCACACACAAACACAGCCTCGACCACCCCCTAATTCCCAGAATTCCCATTGGTGATGACAGCTATTGGCTATCCTTCCTGCTGTGACAGGAATAACAATCCACAGTCATTCTGAAAGACTGAGAAACAAAGAAGCTATAAATCACATAAGTATGATTAAGCTTACGCAGTAGATTATATATAGATACTTTTATAAGGCATTTGTTACCTCCATTCACATGAAACCCATATCTGAAGTGAGCAGTTAGTACCTGTATGAAAAGGTTTGCCCCCACCAGACAATTTACATGTTTCAAGTAAAACAAGTAATTTTACTGGGGTGTCCTAACTTTTGACTGCATATCATTTACTATCATCTGCACTCCCTCTATTGCTGAAAAAGAGTAATTCACTTATGAAAGGCAAAATATCACCCAGACTTTCTGTGTCCTGTGTTTTATAACTAGTTGTCTTCAGCAACTTGAAGTCTGGATTTACTGGCACTTTGCTTATATAAAGAAATGTAATCACATAACTTCATAAGTAGACGTCATGCAATGTATCTACATGATGCCACGAAATAACAAAATTGTAATCAAATCTAAATCACAATAAAATCTGATTTCCATCGTTATTATGATTCTATTTTTATTCACTGGAAGTCAAGTCACTCATTCTTTGAAAAGAAGCCTTATTGGCTGAGGTTGGAATAAACAAGCTCCATTTTCACTATCATCACTCTTTCCATGCAGTGCTCCTCCTCTGGACCCTGTTTGGAACGCTATTGCTAATGCTCTCACCACTCCTGCAGCTCTCCCATGTGGAGGAAGCGGTTGCGATACTCTCGAGGCAGCTCAAACTGCGAGGGCAATGGAAACATGGACTCGTAGAAGTCCCTCAGGACGGCTTTAACTGTGCTGGCATCCTTATGGCTGTGGTCAATGTTGTCATTCAAACAGATGAACTTCCTACGGGGAAAAGAGCAATGATAAACACTGCATGCAGTCTTATTAAATGATGACAGGTTTTCAAAATTTCATCTGCCACTTGGGATACGTGTACAATGCTGAAGCTAAATGACCTCAGAAGCACTGGACATACCTTGGGTTCTTCCTTATGTCATCCAGCTGCCCCACCACATGCGAAACGTTGGTTCGTACCATTTTAAAGGCGATCTCCTCCTCTCCCATAATCTCAAACCTACACAACAGAAGAATGAAGCATTACTCAGGAGCAATCAATGTTTGGTAACATTTTATTTGTAAACCTTTGTAAGGACCTAATAATACATTGAATAACAGATTTATAAGCAATACTTGAATATTTATATTTAGCTAAAGACAGTGATCGTACAGTGAAGTAACATTAGTGCCACTAAAAGGGAACTTCACTGAGTGTGTTTACATACACTTAATAATCTGATAACTACAGAAAGTCAGCTTATGTCAGTATTCAGACCAACGCCGATTGACCCTTTTTTTTTTTGGAAAACATTGCGCCGCTTGACCTGGAAATATGAACGCACATCATCTAAAAGATGGAAAATATTTAAATTCTTCATTTCATCAAGCATGTAGTTGGTTTCAACGTCGCACCAAAAGCGTTTTGCTGTTATCTTGCGACAACACTGCTTGCTTATTTCCAGTACCGCGGTCCGTTTTTCGCACATGTGCAGAATAAGAACTTCAAAGAAATCCAAGTAAGAGTACTGAGGAATCTGAGCGGAAATCCAGCTCTCTTTATCAGATTTTCTTAATCAGATTTTTAAATCAGATTTCTAGACCTTACTCTGATCCAAGACATCATGAGTATGCTGTTTACATTTCCATTTGAATAATAATCAGATAACTGCCGAAATGTGTTCATGATGGGATTATTACATAATACATGTGCACTCATTGATTTTTTATTTTTATTAAATGGTTAAGATGTAAACAAATTCACTTTGTGTGCTCAGGCAGAATTGTTCACATAGGTACCAGACATCTAAAACAGTCATAAATACACTGCCTGGGGCCTGATTTTTTTAATGCACTCAAATGGCAAAGAAGTACAGGCAGCACCAAAGGAAACAAAGTAGTCCCCAAGCAAAACTTATTTTTTCAGATTTATCATTATTTTATCACTATGAACATTGCATGTAAAAACTCGGAAGGTTAAGCAGGTTCACTGGTTGTTTTGGATAAAAAATAAAATGGCTATATCTGTGTTGACCCCTGGTTCCTATCAGCACCACTGTAAAGGAATCGAAGTTGGCAAGTTTCTCTAAAAGTGCTGCATTACACATCAAAACACTCTGAAAGACTTTGATTAAGTCTCAACTATTGAATTGTGCAAACGTTGAAAAATAGGTGCAACTTCACTTCAAACTAAACTGATTTTTATTCCATTTATAAAACTGTAACAAAGCATCATTCACAAGTGATGGAACCTGACAGAGAGTTAAGAGCTCTATATATGAGTTTTATGGTAGATTTTGATTTTTATTCCCAATGAATGTGAATATGAATATTCCATACAAAAATCTTGTACTTGAGTAAAAAATAGAATATTGCTTGACCAAACATGCCATGTCTACATTCCTATTTGAGTGCAAAAGTTTATATTAAAAAAAAATAATAAAAACTTATTATGAGTTATTACAGATAAAATGTTAGATTATTTTGCTGAACAGAGTTAACTTGTTCTACCAAATGGGCTTCTTCAGTAGAAATTTTATTTTTGCACTTAAGAAAAAAAATATATATATAATTTGATGCATGTTTTTCATAACTAAGCCTAATCCAAATTCTATGATTTGGGAATAATGCTTTATAAGAGAGTTATAAATCAAAAAATGCCTTTTGCTGAAGTTGTACGTTAATACATTGGTATTTAATATATTAAATGTCATGCACTTACTAGTATAAGCTGGTGATAAATATTCAAGTACTCATTTATAACTACATTCTTCAATGTATATGCAAGTATTATGAAATCTTTATGCAGAATGGCTTCAAATAAAGTGTGACCCAAGATTTCACCCATGGGACATTATGCATTGTATTAGACCTACTTGTATTTGTTCTGGTCTTTGAAGGCTTTCTGGATTTTCTCTGCGATTAGTTTACAGTGAATGACGAGACCTTTGGTAACTGGAGGCTGCAGACAAGAAAGAGGTCCAGCATTATACAACAGCCCTGAATAACAGCACAACAGGATGCAAGGATGCAGAGTAGTTCATGTTTAGGACATGCATCAATCAAGAATCTCAACTGTGTGTAATCAAGGTCACAAGCGTAGAATCAGATGTTTACCTGTCCACATTAGGGCTGCACAATATGTACAGAACACCACACTGCAATTCTGTTGCTACACACTGTGATAGTTATAATCCTTGTGATGTATTAAAACATGTTAATAAGCCTTCATGTGATGTGCTTAAAGGCGGGTGTCAGCCACAGCTGTGACAGTGCAGGGAAAGGCTATAATTGGCTCTCTCACCATGCTGGGGTCATAGTACGTCTCCTGGGTCGGGTTCACCATGTGAAGCTGAGTCTGGTTGCTGGGGAGAGTCTTAGAGCAGTTTATCAGCATCTGCTCCAGACCTGTCAGGTCCTGCTCACAACCACACACATAAACACAGGCATTTAACAACTCATCAACACTCATAACATTCATTTCTGCTTACATTTCTGCTGCTTAACTAAATACATAAACAGACTGAACGCCACTGAAGCCCTATTTGAGCAAAACTAGTTTTAACCAAGAGGCTCCGGTGATGTGATCTGCATGATTCATCAGACCTGCACAGGATAAAAAGATCTGCGCAATTTCCCCAAATGACCCCAAAAAGCCTGGATCAAAACATCAACGTGCAGGTTTTTTTGTGCTAGAATAATGCAACAGGCACCACACTTCTGAGCAATAACAACATGCTGTGTGGCTATATAGCAAATATGGTGCCAAAAAAACAAACAAAAAAAATTAATAAAATGTAACTTTGGACAAGGATGTCTCACTTCTATGTGGGTTGGCGCCCATTATCAATGCTGATTTGAATTGATGGTGCATAAACAGTGTATGAAAAAAAATATACACCAAATTGTTGTGGATTTCATTCTCCTTCTCATGAACTTGAGTATTAAGGAATTATGTAAAAAGGTGGTTGGAGTCCTTGGGCAAGGCTCCTAACACCACCTGTGTAAAATGATCAAATTGTAAGTCGCTCTAAGAGCTATAAGAGTGTCAGCCAAATGCCATAAATGTAAAAACAACCTCTATTTTAGCTGTTAGTCTTGTCTTCCGGTTGCCAAAAAAAAAAAAAAAAAAAAAAAAAAAAACAGGTGCCATTTTCTATTACCTGCTTTTGTTGTTACATTCCAATGAAGTCAGTTTGAACAGGACTAATATTATCAGCAATATTACAAAAGAGGAGGTCGCTGCTTGCTGGTTATGCTGCAAGCGAGAAAATTGTGAAGATCTACGCAGGCATATTAGCCAGAACAATCTAAAAATTAATGTGCATTACTGGGCCAAACACTGCAAACTATGTTTTTTGTCAGATTTTACCAGTTCAGTTTCTAGTCTCTAACCATTCAAAGGGGTTGGAGCCTGATCCTGTATGTCTGGAAATAACTGCCCAGTGGTGTTGCCATTATGGCCAGCAATTGAACAGACTTTTACTATAATGATTCTGGTACTACTGAGTGAGCTCTGATTATGGCGAAATACAGAAGGCAATACGGTGTGGAATTCTTATTTAGCAGACCTGTAAACAGATGCTGCAGATTTGTACTGGATTAAAATCAGGGACCTCTTTGGTAACTCAAATTACAGCAGCTCCCCAGGTTAAACTAATCCAGCTTTAACAGGGCTTATAAAGGTGAAACCCACATCACACAGGCAACTATCCACAACAATACAAACACACTTCCTTTGTGTTTTCCATGAGAGTTGATTTATCAGATATACACTCACTGGCCACATTATTATGCTCAATTGCTTGTTAACACAAACAGCTAATCAGTCAATCACTTGTTGATGTGAGAGGTCACAGGAGAACGGGCAGACTGGTTCCAGATGATAGAAAGGCAGCAGCAACTCAAATAACCAACCAAAATCTCTGAGGAACGTTTCCAACACCTTGTTGAAAGTCTGCCACGAAGAATTAAAGCAGTTCTGAAGGCAAAAGGGAGTCCAACCTTTTACTAGGAAGGTGTACCTAATAAAGTGGCTGGTGAGTGTATAATAATAATAATGACACCACAAACACTAACTAACAGGTCTGTACTATCATTCCCCCACTCCAACAAGAGGAGCTTGTAAGCACCTGCAGACTGAGTGGGAGCTCGTGGATACGTGTGGCGAGCGTCCGGATCTCTCTGTCGGACAGAACACCTGAGTGGTCAGTGTCGATCTCGTCAAAGACCTGCGAGACGTTGAGCTGCTGCAGAGCGCTCATAAGGAAGTAGAAATAAGAGAAGGCGAACTGCATGTCCTCTGAATGGCGCACACGGTGGGAGGACGTCGTATCAAACTCCCCAGGGAAGCTAAGGACAGATGGAGAGAAAGAAAAGGCAAAACATAGTTAGTCTCAAAAGTTCAATGATCATAAAGAGGACAAATGTCTTGGGAAACATATTGAATCAGATGTAATTCATCACAGCAGTAGTACTCTGTTTCTAAGGGAGTTTAACTTGTGCCTCATTTTCCTTGTTACAGTCAACCTTTCCTATTATTCTACCCATCCAAAGAGAGAGAACTAAAATGATCGTTTTCTGTAGATGCCTCTCTGAGGCTTTCTGTAAGCGTGTGCTGTGATTCTTACGTGTCCTGTAGCTCCTGCATGACGAGCCTGTCAATCATGTGTGGCATGTGAGCGGGCACTTTGCGGGAAGTGAAGCCGAACTGGCCGTTTAGCAGCTTGTTGACATAACGGAGTGAATCAGCAAAGGTGTCTTTCAGCCTACGGCCAGTGGCGGCGCCATCTGCTTTATACTCCAATTCTCTCTCCAACCGTTCCCTCTCCTGTGAAGCACAGCCAGTAAGCTTTATTAAAAGATGCCATTTTATTTGTTTTGATCTAGTGCTTTAAGTTAGGATGTAACTAGAAAGAGTTGGTTCTGTATTAGTCCAAAAACAGCATTCTTATTTTTAAAAGCAATAAGCATAATGTAAGCATAGTATAGGCTTTCCTTAGTTAGTGGTCATGTAAAGTCACTTTCAAGGGATTACAATGGATGCAGATGCAGATTTCAGTAACTGTTTTCCTCCACAATTTCTCTATGCAGAAAAAAGTGATCCAAGACTAGCTGTAAGGGAACATGTGCTACCTGCTGTGTTGAAAGGAAATCCCACATTTTTTTCTAATTTTCTGCATAACTAAATCATTAAGATGTAAATAAACTTACTCAGAGTGATTTGGTATGAAATGCACCATTCTAGAGAAACTTAGTCAGAATTGTTCAGTGGTGGTAACAGGAACCAGATGTCTTTTAAGACTTTAATGCCTCTAAAAGCTCCTTAAGATAATTATTATGTGAAAAAGAGGCACATACGTTTCTAATCTGAGACATTGTTTATCAATAGTTTTTAGATACAATTTTAACCTAAAATGTATTTGTTAAAATAGTCTTCTTCTTCTTTCGGCTGCTCCCTTTAGGGGTCGCCACAGCGGATCATCTGCCTCCATCTTGCCCTATCCACTGCCTCCTCTACTTTCACACCAACCATCTCCATGTCCACCTTCACTACATCCATCCATCCATTCTCTGAGGTCTACCTCTTCTCCTTCTACCCGGCAGCTCCATCTCCAACATTCTTTGCCCAATATATCCACTATTCCTCCTCAACACATGTCCAAACCATCTCAACCTGGCCTCTCTGGCTTTATCTCCAAACTGCTCCACCTTCACTGTCCCTCTGATCTGCTCATTTCTAATCTTGTCCAGCCTTGTCACTCCCAACGAAAATCTCAGCATTTGTTAAAATAGTATATTTCACTATTTTACCATTTAGCAATATATAAATAATTCAGAAGTCATGTCTAGGCTTATCGGTCTTTTTGTAATGGAAATAAAATGGTCATATTTGTGTTGTAGACAGTGTGGCTCCTATCACTACCACGGGCGGGGGGGGGTTTGCTAATTCAGTGGATTTTTTATCTTTATACCTTGGTCAGTGATGGTAATCTTACTGATCTTTATCAGACACAGCAGGTAGTATACCTTACTGTGCATTTATTAAAAACACTGACCATGTCGAGATTGATACATTTGTAGAATCATCTGATTACTATGATTCATCAAAACACATAAATAACGCAACAGCAAAATCTGATATTTCAGGACATTTATAACCGGTATCAGTATTGCAAAGGCCAATGTTGCAATAACAATTAACAAATGAAATGCTCTTTGACATTTCACTCACCTCTAGAAGGTCCTGGAAATATTTGCTCTTTTCCCACGGCAGGAAACTCCACTCAGGGCCTACGTAGAGTTGAAGCTTACGGCCCACATGTGGCTCTAACTCAGCCTTCTCGTCTCCGGCCTGAGGATTTTGTTCATGGGCTTGGGCCTCTGATCCCCTCCCCTTAGACATGCTCCCCACCAGTGTCTCGAGCAGTCTGGACGCAGGAGATTTTTCTGTGCTCTTGAGTTGTGACTGGTCAGCCAAAGCGGGCTCATTGTCAATCTTAACAGGGATGAGAGAAACTTTCTGTTCGTCCTTCTTTTCCATCTGGCTCTGTTTGCCATCTGATTTAGATGCATCTGCAACTCTTTCTACTACTATACCCCCTTCGTCTGCTTTCCCTTCATCTATTCGCTTGTCTGTTTGAGTCTCTAATGCTGCCCTGTCCTGGAATGGCTTTAGCAATGTGGCTTTGGTCAGGTTGTAGCCTTTCAGGGTGATGTCCCCTACACGTAGCTTTTCATCTAGCCTCTGCAGCTCGTGCCTCACGACCTCAGGCAAAAGAGATGTGTTCAATGCAGGGACCTCCACGATCACCTCCACCTCTCCAGAGGGCTTTTTTCTTACTTTGGGGGCTTGTTTCTCAACTGGGATGTCTGCAAACTGAACCTCTGGTTCTGGGGTGGCCACAGTAGGCTTGTGCTCCTCGTTCCCTTTGTCCTGCATGGAGTCAGATGCATTACGCTTGGGGAGTTCACGGGTGTCCACAGCTACAGTGATGCTCATCATGAACTCGTGGTCGCCAGTACCCTGAAAGGTGAGGTTGTAGTGGATCTGGGTGGCATTGTAGCCTGGCAGCAGCAGCAGGTGGATGGTTTTCCACTTGTTGGCAACAGATGTGTGACGCACCATAGGGTTATCGCCGACCTGGGCCTCTGACACACGGTTAGCAAATGCAGAGAAGATGAAATAGGGCCTCAGCTCACCCTGAGGCAGCGCGTACTGTGTCTTATTCCTCTGTAGGACGACTCGGTACAGTTGGCCGAAGTTATCTGACAGATGCACACACAATCAGAAGGAATTAGCTTCTGACCCAATGAAGGCATAAAATCAGCACGCACACATACAAAGCAAAACAAACAGAAATGAACTGATACTTAATCAAGTGTTCAGTTCTGTTAAATACATTATTTCCATATGCACTCACCCTTTGCTTGTATACTTTGATGAATAGGTTTTTAGTTATGCGGGATACTGACAATCATGTTTTATAGGCAGGTAATTGCTTAAAAAGAATGACTAAGCAGTAGTAGACATCTTGAAACTGAAACTTGTCTGTACTTTTGTCCATTTTTATTGACCTCTTTCCTCAATCTTCTCTCTCACCTTGTCCACAGTCTCCCACATCAAACCCACAGGCCAGCACATTGCACGCCTGGTCACAGAACTTGTCAGCTAACCAGGAGTTAGCACAGCCTTGATTGCAGAAGGACACACCCCCTAGGCCTCCCAATCCACCTGCGAACTGCCAGGGCTGTGCACCTCCGATCACCGAACCTCCAGCGCCACCGCCACCGAAACGACTGCCTCCTGCCGTACCTGCAAGATCAATCACAGCAGAGGTAGAAGTGATTTCTAGGTCTTAGCAGCTAAACTGGGTCTTTAAGCAAATCTGCACAACAAAGTCAACCCCGAATTCCTTAAACAGCATGTATGCTCTAGGAATGTACAGACAGTGTACTAAAATAACAGACAGTAAAGAGGAAGATCTCGCTAACCCAGGCAGTCTCCGCCATCCCAGTCACAGGCAGAGTTGTTACAGGCCTTGTCGCAATAGCCATCTTTGATCCAAGAACCTGGGCAGCCCTCAGCGCAGTTAGGAACAGGCCAGGTGAGGTACACCTATGGGAGAGAATTTGGCCTCACTATTCGGGTGAATATTTCAGAGTAGGAAAATTTTGGAAAGACCACAGGCACATAAGACATCAGATACAGAATGTCCACTTAAAAGAGGCTACAATGGAGTGAATTGGTAGCACAAAGCAAAGCATATGTCCTCTGACCTTCTGGCCCTTTGAGTGGCTGTAGAAATCATCAGGCCACACGTCCTTGCCAAACATAACATCATCATTGAGGTAGATGAACTTCTGCGAGAGGCCTGGAATGCGATGGATGTGCGTCTCAATGGCTGGAGAGCTGAATGTGGGAAGGTGGGACTGGTTCTGAAAGATCTCCTGGGAGGAAACACAATTAGACATGCAGGATTGGCACAAGGTGACATTATTGTGAACCATGGCAGAATTGTGAGTTATGGAATGACCAGAAATAGCTCTGGACTGATATTTGATGATATTTTTCAGCTAGCATTATGAAAATTAGCATTCTTTTGCTCTCTTTCACTTCACCTGTGATTTTTTAATTGCACAGTTTTATGTAGCCATTACATTTAACAGTAAGTCGTGCAGTGTAAGCTCACTGCCACAAAAGGAAACATTATCAGAAACATTTTTTTAATTCTTAATTTTAGTTTAACATTTAGCAAGTTTAGTCATTGCAATTTTTACAGATGAAAACTGCAGATGGGATTTTTAAAAAACTGAAAACTTGACATCAAGAAACACACTTACTTTTGATATTAATCAATATTTGAAATTAGAACTAGATCCATCGAGCAGCAACAACACCCAAGTTATCAGTATTTTTGGCCAACACAGATGCCATTTAGCCAATGATGTGAAGAGGCTTCCCGGGTTGGTGCCCCCTCTTGCAAAAATGGGAATAGTCCTAGATACAGTGACCTCGACTAATATTGGCATGCCTGATAATCATAAGCAAAATGAGCTGTAAAAATATTACTTTTAAAATATAAAAGTATTACTAATTCTTTCTGATCTTACATTCAAAATTTTAACAAAAAACTAAAATTAATTTAATTAAGGTATAATGATTGAAAAAAAAAAGTAAATCTTATTGTGAAAAAATATCTCCAAATATAACAGATGGGGAACTGCAAATATTAGTTAAGTCAGAACATCTCCCAAAATACAAACACCTATATAACCACAAGGCTCTGCTGTCAAAGACCAACAAACTCAGCAAAGGTTTAATTTCCAACCAAATGAACATGTAGAACTGATGCATGCTAAAAGGGTTATGTAAAACAAAAGACAGATAAGCCATCATAACAAACCAAATGCAAATTCATTTAACCCCTTACACTCCAAGTACTTGTCCAGATTTCCCTTATTCACTCTCATAACTACATTTACATATTGCTTCATGGCGAGTAATTCATTGTAGTTACTGTATAATAACCTTTTTCTCATATCAATAACAGAATAATAAAGCATGAGTGGTTAAGTGGTTAAGGGCCTAAAAACAAGAGGGAACTCACCTGATGTGTAACCACAGTAACGCGGGGGTTGTCCAAGTTAAGCCAGGAGGGGATCTGCCCATTGGTGACAATGAAGATATGACGCACCCAGGGGGCATGTCTCTCCACAGACCGTAGTGAATAGCGTAACTCCTCGTTGTCCTCAAAGCGGCTGGCTGACACATCCTCGTCCTGCTTGGACTGTAGACGTACAGCAGAAATGACATTCACACATCATAGTCAGCACTGTTAGATTAAGGGTTTCATCATCATTAATGAATTTAATGAATGAACTCTTGTCCATTCATACGTCATTAGTGTACCACCACACTAATGACGTATGAATGGATGAATGAACCTTGGCATCTTGGTACTCCGTGTAAAATGCATGCTGTTACCTGTGAGACAGCACTGATGTCCCAGAACAGATACGCGGGGCTGACTGTGAGCTCTTTGCCGTCCAGAGTGAGGTTCTTCTTGGCCTGCTGGAGGAGGTCAGTGAAGTCCTGTGCTGTGTTCAGGTGGAGGAGAGCAATGCTGGCCTCAGAGTACAGCTGCAGCTGAACGACAACAGACAGAGCGCTTAGAGCAGCTCTTGCAACCGAGTCTTTAATACAGCTTAACATACTTTGATAAAACTGGGATGGCTCTTTGTATCATACAGAAAGTTTGTTCATACATAATGCACCACATTAAAAATTCTATATAATTAAGTGGTTGAGACATAAAGAAAGTCATTCAGAGAAGTCTGGTGTGAAATGCTATGTTCTAGAGAAACTTGGAGTCAGAATTGTTCAGAGTGGCGGTGATAGGAACCAGACACCAACCTTCCAAAAGTTTCCTGACAAAAAGTTATTGCAAGAAATGGTTTTGAATATGTGGCTTGATGTCTCAGACATGTTTTATGATAGTTTTGTAATAAAGTTTTGGATTAAAATGTATTTGATTTGTATTTCATTTATTTTAATCCCGTCATGGCTATGGGATACGTGCAGGGTGTGCAAAATAGTCCTCAAATCTAACTTATTTTCTCTAGATTGTCCAATGTTTTACCATCATCATTACATAGGTAAACTCAGAAGACATGGCTAGGTACACTGGTGTTTTTGGATAGTAAATAAAATGGATATATTTGTGCTGTATCCCTGGTTCCTATCACCACCACTGTAAAGAAATCAGAGTCTCTACAGTCAACCATTTCACACTAAAACAAAATGAATGAGTCCGTTTACATCTCAAGGACTGAAAAACTTGGTGGAGTTCACATTTAAACATAGGAAGCTTTGTATCACTCTGAAAACATTTACCATGCAATGTGGCAATATATATATCACATCAACCCTTTCTTATTCTGTCAGACACAGATGATATTTAATCTTGGACATTCTCCAATGAAAATCCTACAAAGTCTTGGCTTAATGTTTGTGCAAACAGTCCTACACTACTATTGGGCAAAGTTATCCCTTTTAAAGCTATGGATGAGAATCAATTTTCAGGGTATAATAAATGGTATAAAAAGCAATTACACTAAGATTTAAAGACAGTACAATCAGTAATACTACACTATGATATGCATGTATCCTCTAATAACATTAATGGGGGAGAGAGCCAGGGAGAGAGGCAGAGAGAGAGAGCAAGCGAGAGAGAGAGAGAGAGAGAGAGAGAGAGAGAGAGAGAGAGAGAGAGAGAGCGAGCGAGCGAGAGAGAGAGCAAGCGAAAGAGAGCAAGCGAAAGAGAGAGCAAGCGAAAGAGAGAGCAAGCGAAAGAGAGCGAGCGAGCGAGAGAGAGAGAGAGAGAGAGCAAGCGAGACACAGAGAGAGAGAGAGAGAGAGAGAGAGAGAGAGAGAGAGAGAGAGAGAGAGAGAGAGAGAGAGAGAGAGAGAGGGAGAGAGAGAGAGAGAGAGATATGGAACACAACAGCTTGTAAACAGTGCCATAAAATAAGCAAAGCAGCTACAGGGGCTACAGCGACATGACCAGTTGGAGCGGACACGTCAGTTCCCAAACTAAGCCTGTTTGCCCAGCTGCTGCCCACTTCTTCAACCGCATGGGCTTGGGGGGAAAAAAGGACGGCTCAGTAGCTAAAAATAACCAAAAAACAGGAAGCCAAGAATAAAAAAAGGCTGATATAAGATATGGCCATAAATATGCGACATATATTTGTGATCATTCTGTTTGCTCTGCCATGCATTGACCTTTGATGAATATAGTTAAAACGATCAACTAACACACGGCACACATGCCATGTGGGTCACATTCACTAAAATGAGTTGATAAGGAACGACTATGAAGACATTTTGAAGTTAAGCAGCATGACCAACAACTAGATCTAATCAGAGTGGATCCGATAACTGGCAAATTCTTTGTCCAATTAGTGGTGATGCTTTCGCACATGCTAAGGAGCTTGATTAACGGCTTTGGCAAAGCTCATGCATCTCGCAGCGTGTTTCACGCAGGTCTGTCCAGGTCCCCTCACAAATGACATCATCAACCAAACATACACACACATCTTACAGTCCAGAGCCAATCCACACATCATCTGTCCACCTCCAGCCTCCATACACGGCAGCACAGATCTACAGTTACTCATCCCTCTCTCCTCTCCTGGAATAGTTCAGACAGATTAGCGCACTCCAGTAACTGCCAGCGCCAAGTCAAGGTCCTCCAATGATGAGTGTGTTCGCAGGATCAGGTTCTCCCTCATAAACGCTTTTTATCGCCCCTTATAATGCTGTTTACACACACATACACACACGCAAGCGCATCCCTGTAGCTGACATTCTTCCATACATGCCTCTTGTAATCCCCACATGGACAGAACAGAGCACAGGAGGCTGCTGGACTATCAATAGCTTTTACTCAGTAGCTCTGTTTCCAGGAACATTTGTATGGTCATCCACAGTGAAGCCACATGTTCTACAAACAATAAAGGCTGGTATGGGGGTCAGAAATGGCACTGGCTGAGCCAAGTTGATGAGGCAAAGGTAAATGGTACAAAATGTGTACATGTGACACTGTATAATGTTACAACATGTGTTATAGTAGTGATGTAACCTTTTAAATTCTCTGCTTATTGTTCAGCTATTCAGTAACTACTGTAAGTGATCCAGTAACTAGAATAAACCACCATGAACTACTATGAACGTATGCTATGTAATTATGAGAGGAGCTGTTTAGGAGTTCGCTCGGAGTTTACGGGGTTAAACAGGTTGCAGGTCTAATTTGCTGGGTCCTCATACGTCACCACAGAGTGAAAAATGAACTGAGAAAATGAATGAGTGTCAGCTCAGAGGATGTAATAGGTTTGGTTATTTATTTATGGATTGTTACACATCGTTCAATATCTGCCACATATAACAAGCTCCTAGCTGGAGGTAGCAGTGATGGCATTTATGGAATGAAAAACAGTTGAATCTGCTTACATGCAAATGTGACTTATACATAAAATGCTGTATAAATAAAACACTCGCTTCCTTCTCTCTGTCTCTCTCGTCTGTTACGCTTTTTCTGTCATTTTTTCCTTTTCCTCTCTGATCACTTTTTTCTCTTCCTCTCCTGTTGCTGTTTTCTCTCTCTTTCTCTACTATTGCTTTCTCTCTCTCTCTCTCTCTCTCTCTCTCTCTCTCCTATTGCTTTTTTTCTCTCTCTCTCTCTCTTTCTCTACTATTGCTTTCTCTCTCTCTCTCTCTCTCTCTCTCTCTCTCTCTCTCTCTCTCTCCTATTGCTTTTCTCTCTCTCTCTCTCTCTCTCTCTCTCTCTCTCTCTCTCTCTCTCTCTCTCTCTCTCTCTCTCTCTCTCTCGCCTATTGCTTTTTTCTCTCTCTCTCTTTCTCGCCTATTGCTTTTTTCTCTCTCTCTCTCTCTCTCTCTTTCTCGCCTATTGCTTTTTTCTCTCTCTCTCTCTCTCCTATTGCTTTTTTTTCTCTCTCTCTCTCTCTCTCTCTCTCTCTCTCCTATTGCTTTTTTCTCTCTCTCTCTCTTTCTCGCCTATTGCTTTTTTCTCTCTCTCTCTCTCCTATTGCTTTTTATTCTCTCTCTCTCTCTCTCTCTCTCTCTTTCTCGCCTATTGCTTTTTTCTCTCTCTCTCTCTCTCTCTCTCTCTCTCTCTCTCTCTCTCTCTCTTTCTCGCCTATTGCTTTTTTCTCTCTCTCTCTCTCTCCTATTGCTTTTTTTTCTCTCTCTCTCTCTCTCTCTCTCTCTCTCGCCTATTGCTTTTTTCTCTCTCTCTCTCTTTCTCGCCTATTGCTTTTTTCTCTCTCTCTCTCTCCTATTGCTTTTTATTCTCTCTCTCTCTCTCTTTCTCGCCTATTGCTTTTTTCTCTCTCTCTCTCTCTCTCTCTCTCTCTCTCTTTCTCGCCTATTGCTTTTTTCTCTCTCTCTCCTTTTCTTCATGTCTCTCGCTCTCTCTCGCTCTTTCTCAACATTATTTCCCTGTCTTTCGCCCTGGTTTCCTCTATCTCTCTGCTGTTACTCTGTGTCTCTCTCTCTCTCTCAGATGATAGGGGATGAAGGGACAGCTTTCATCAGCATTTCGGTCAGTCTAACACGCACTATAAATATACTCCACCTCTCAACACTTTCCTCCACTCCCCGCGCTCTCTTGCGCGCTCTCTTCAGCGCGTTTTCAGGGAAAAGAACAATACAGAAACTGGAGTCAGACACTGAGAGATGACACTGCTAAGGTCCACCACATCCAAACACAACACACAGCCCTGTCCACATACACCTCAACACACGTTCCATACACATGCTGCATACACACGCTGCATACACACGCTGCCCCCAGAGAAGTACACCACCTTGTGGGACATGAGAAAACAGCATCATAGAATCATTCTACGCAGAGTAACAGTGAACAGAGATAGAGACGTCCTGACAATGAACTGATCGTTCAAAGCGAGAGAACATATGAAATGTATAAAGACAACAGAAACATTCACAGCATGAAAGGGACTGAATAAGAGCATGAAAAATGAATTACAGAGAGACAGGGACATTCAGAAACATAGACTTTAGGAGGGATAAAGAAACGTGACTGATTGACAGAATGGTTTAAAGAGAAGGAAGGAAAGTGAGATGAAGGGTCAGCTAGGCCCTTTTTTATGGGAAGACTGGCTTTGCTCCATCGTAAACAGTTGATATAATATTATACCACACTCCCTCAGCTAGAGTTACAGTCCAGCAGCCAAACACCAGCAGATCAAGCCCTGAAGCTAACATTATCTCACAGAAAATCTGCCTGAAATATGTGTCACTTTCCCCAGACTACATATCTCAATGGCCTACACCGCAAACCTATAGAGTTTGATATATAAAATATTACTTATTGAGCACAAGTTACTTGCCTGTATTTCTACTTTGGTACCAAAGTCCAAAAAAACATTCTCGTAAATGTGCTTAAATGTCAGAAGTAAATGTACTACAAGTCATTAATAGTAAAATTTAATCAAAATAATTTAAAGGCCTGTAGCTGTTCATCTCTGCAGCCACGCATGTCTTCTAATAGAAACTGTTCAAAATAAAACAACATGTTTAATTCAGTGAGAAATATGTTCTTAACTAGGCCACTCTTTCAAGTTTCATTGCTTCCTAAGTAATGAAACTTATAAGACAGTAAACAGTGGTATGAATACAAAAAAAATGTCCATCAGTTTGAGACCCCTTATGTCAGTTTAATGTTATTAAATAAAATATCTTATGACATAAGCTGTTCATAAAGACTCTAGCATTGCTTTTTAATTATGTTATGCAACATATATGTATGTGTTCTATAGTCCCTACGTAGGCAACCTTCAAATGTTTTTTTCAGTGAAGTATTAATTATTATTATCATTTAAGATAAAACAGGCTTGATGTGCCAATAAAAGAGGTTAGGAGACTACAAAAAACTGTATAACTCAAACTGTAACAGGATAGTTGCTCTTTAAAAAGAACAAGACAAGCACAGCAGTTGTATAATGGCTCTTGTGCGACACCTTGTGGTCTTTTCTTCTATTTCTCTTTTATTCTAGCTCTAATTCTTACCTGTTTGATTTTGCTGGTCACCACAGCTGGCAGCTTGATCCTCAGTTGCTCAGTCTCTTTAAAAGAGGCAGGAAAGCCACTCAGGTAGGCCAGCGTCTGAATCCGCACCAGACTAGGAGCATCCTTATCTGTTGTCTGTCAATAGAGAAATATGACAGACTATATGATACAGCACCCTGAGCTTCGGCATGATGATAGCATAGACATGTATTTGCACAATTTGCACCCCTTATAAGCCACAGAAGTCAGAATGTTCAAGCACTTAATGCATTTGAAGCATTTTCTATGGGTTAAAAAAATAGGTTTTGGAAAGAAACACACTCTTGGCAAATGAATGGAAACAGAGGGAACAGAAAAGACTACAAGCCTCAAAATGTGCAGTTTTCACTTGTCAGAATAGAAGAACTTCTCACCAGATAGGCTCTGGAGACAGAGTGTTTCGGAATGTCCTTTGGTGCATCTAAATGAGCTTTATCCGCTGATGAAACAAAAAGATACAAAAGAGCAAGTTCATTCTTCTCTGCATTCATCTCAAGACTTTCATCATGTCTATCTAAATCTACCTTGTAACTCAACATGCCCACTGCTCAGGCTCAATGATAACACTGATCAAGCAAAACCGTGTAACTCTCTTCAGTGTTATCTTATTTCAGTTCCTCTGCCTGTGAGATACAATTGAACACTCAGGATTCTAGAAGAACATGTGGACAAAAACCCTCATCTCCAAAACGGCAACTTTACATCAAAAGGACACAAACATTCTTAACTTTTAATGGAAGTTAATGTAACAAAATTTTATTCAGTCATTTAGGATCCATTTCAGTTCCAGTTCAGGTCCAATTATAATGACATTTTCACACAAAGCATAGGGTAGCTGGTAGTTTGAAATGAAAGACACAAGGGAGATGCAAGGTTTCATTCCAACAACCATGACATGTGTTTGAACACCCACTGCAAAGATTATTATTATTTATGTATTTTATTATTTTTTTAACAATGCACTTTGTGGTTTTACTCGTTACTAGTTAAATAAATAGTTTAACTGAAAAATAAAAAGTAAAATAAAAACTTCACATGAACAAAAGCAATAATTTACATCAATTCAAACCTTGAAAAAAATACTTCAAATCAACGTTGATCCTATTCTTCTTTTTATACTGCATGTGATGACCGTTTTGAGTGTGCTGAGATGTTGTAATGTCCTGTCTGGCAAAAACTGTCAAAAGTGGTTGGTGGTTGGGTTTTTGGTTTCTGATCCAATCAGAGTCTTTTTTCACAATGTGACAAAATTATGGTGAAATTCAAACAACAAGCCCTTGCAATGCAAAATAGTTTGTGATAGTCTGATTAGAAACGGCTAATTGCAGAGATTTCTGTACAGTGGTGGTGATAGGAACCAGGGGTTGCCATGTCTACAACTCAAACAAACTCATTTTATTTACTATCCAAAGCAAGCAGTGAACCTACATGTGCCTTGTGAGTTATATGTTGGTAAGAGTCAGAAATCTGAAATAATCTAAAAATTTGAAATAAGTTTTCTTAGGGGACTATTTTGCCTTAGAACCCCCTTTATGAATCCCTCCACCATAAAAAAAAGATTCAAATAAACTGATTAAGATATAAGACAATGTCTCACACATCAGAACGAGCATTCATGACCATTTCATGTCATAACTCTCTTTAAGGGAGCTTTTAAGAAGCATTAAACTCTTCAGATGTCTGGTTCCTTTCACCACCACTGTAAACAATTCTGACTCGATACGTTTCTCGAAACTTGAGCATTTCACATCAAACCCTTCTAGGTTTGCTTACATGTCCCCTTACATTGCAAATAAGTGAACACAACATATTTCAAGCCATCATTCAAAAATGTCCAATGATTGATCTAACAACCATCCTGAAGTTACACGGTGTTTGAATCTGTAGTCTGTTCGGTTAACGTTAGCTTAGCAAGGCTACAGACCCAAACACACCATAGTACAGCTTTGATTCTGACCAAAAGGTGGTCTGCTATAACCAGTGTATATAAAACCTAATGTCTGAGAGAGCAAAAGGTCTAGTGACAGGTGTTGGAGTGACAGAAACACGAAATCAAACCTGTTCTGTGGTTTTTGGAAGTGACGTTTTGGCTAAGCTAACGATAGCTTGGTTAGCCGGGCCAAACATGCCACACACCACAGTAAAGGGTTGGTTCCAGCTCACTGAGGCTAAAATGACACAGGATTAGAGGACATCTGAGAGCGCAAGTGACTGGTGTGATTGGAGTGAAAGCTGAGATTGAACATGTTCTGTGCTTTGTGTGTTTAGCTGTTGCTAAAAACATCTGAGGAAAGTCTCTTCACTCAGTGGCCATCTTTGCTACACCATGCAGTTCATTCCAGCCATACAAGACCAGGCCCTTATTTCTTTAACCAAGGAGAGACCAAAATACCAGAAACTAAGTCAAAATACATCTATGAAACGGCAAAATGTGACAAAAACGTAATAGTTTCTAGCATTTGACTCAATAACGCACAAAATAACATGATTATTTGGGTTGTTCCGGCAGTTCTGGATCTCCACAGTGAGGAGTGGCTTTCCCTGCTAGCACCACAATATGGTAGACCCTTCTCCGGCGGCTCTTTTCATTGTAGGGTGGGACATTGTCCGCAAACAGACGTCATGTTGAGCGTTACAAGCTTTTTCTCATTGATATTTTAACCTGTAAATCAGCCTCGTAATTTATAATGTCGCTGTTAGTTAATTAGTTATTTCATTAATTAGTCAGTCATTTGTTGGTTAATTAATTAGGTAGTTATTTAGACACTGAGCCATTAATTCTTGCTTAGTTTTTCCGAGTTTTTCCTGCCTCTGGTTTTCCCCTCTTTCTAGCAGCACCACCTACTGGTGAACTCACAATAATCACTGATCCCCAAAATATAAATGGATGGAAAGTGTTTATTTGGCCATTCAGGGATAGAAATTTGAAATGTCACAATTTTCAAACACTGGCATCTTCTTTGAATACAGCGTTACACCTTAATACTGCTCAACCCTACTGATGAAGTTATTATGACGATAGTAGATAGTTATATACTTATATCCTCTGAAGACATGTCCTTCAGTTCTCGTTCAGTGCGCTCGCAATCACCAGATACATTCACTCACGAAATGGGTCTGCAGCACAACCGATGCACTCTTTGTCTCAGATTCTTCCCCACACGGCATCATGTGGAGTGTTTTTCCAGCTTAACTCTAGTCAGCAGTAGCGAATAGATGTTGGCACTGAACATGGTGGCAAAAAAATTTGAGCAATATATATCCCTGGGATTTTTCACAGCTGCCTCCCCCTATACTCCACACCAAAACATCAGGCTGTGACTGTTTCATTTGGCATGCCAGTCAGTCTCTTCCTGAAATAGCTGCATGTAAATCACCAGTAAAATGTGGCTTGCATGATTACATCTGACCTTACAAAATGTTCCTCTCTAAATTCCCTACATGTACACAGCTTTAATTGGCTTTAATGACTAAAACATACTGCAAACTTTAATGCCCCTTTTTTGCAAAAACAAACACCTGACGTCAAACACACCTTGTCTAATATCTGGAGCATAATAATAACAGTGGTCTTTTTTCACCAAAGTATTAAATACAAAATGTGGTCTTTTTGGTCAAAGTGAATCAAATTGCTGGACCAAGACCCAAGTATGTGTGTATGAGTGACCGCACCTTCACTCTGGGAGTGGAAGAGGAGAACAGAGACGCTGGTTGAGGGGTGTAGAGGTTTGGCCACCTGCAGGAGCTGCTTCGTGGAGGACAGTGCTGCCGAGAGAGAGGACAGCTCCTTCACTGTGATGTTAGCAGGCAGCGATGGGTCCAACACCAGGGCAGGAGCCATGATGCAGTGGGACAGGAGACATTCAGGCCTAGGAAGATACACACAACATATAATCAGTCAGACTTAAAAAAAAGGCTCTCTCAGCTGATAACGACTAAAGTGAGAACAGGATGAAAAGGAAACTAATCCAAGATCAGCAGTCCTAATCTGCTACAGGCCTGCATTGGGAATAAAGGCCTTAACAATAGCGAAACATGATCGGAACCTAATTCACTTACAAGGACTGACTACGGGAGAACTGACCATTTGTACATGTAAAGGCGTCAAAGAATAAGCAATGATCAAACTTGCATCTCTAAATGCTGAAGACAAGACGAGAACAATGGTTTGTCACAGACAAAAGGACCTTAAATCTTAAGACAATCATGATTAATCAGTGAAACAGTGAGCGGCTGAAATTGGGCCATCAGATAACATGCAACACTAGCTTGACCCATTCTTACTTCTGTAGTGTAATGGTTGATTTTTATTCCACTACAGCAGTAATCAACAGCACATTATATAAGCACACACCATCCAAACATGAACACTTAAGAACGGTGTGGTTGAAAAGGAGCTTATATTTAGACAGGAAGTATTCACACTCAGACCACAGCCCCACTGACTCAAGCAAGCAAGCAAGCAAGCAAGCAACACTCTGCAGAAACACGGGTGATGAAATCACTGTTGCATCTAAAATTCCTTTTTGCTCCCCCACCTTCCTTTGGGTGCCTCAGTAGTGTCAGTTGCATTCTTCCCCAGCTTCTCCCTAAGTGGAACACAAGACACTGTTTAATACACAGTTGATACACAGTTAATACACAGATGACACACTCTTTGGCCAAAGTACTACCACAAGTAAATGCCTTTACAATGCAGTGCTGTGCATTGACTATACCAAACTGCAAAGACATTCTAGAAAAACTTAAGGTGCATTCAATCAAATACTGCTTGAGATAATTAAATAAGTCTTATAAAAGGTTTTATAATCTAAAATATCACCGCTGTTGTGACAAAGCCTTGCATCTTCATTTTTGACATATTCATGATAAAGTTAAGGTCTTTTCCTCCTCCTGTAAACCTTTGGGAAGAGGTTTTGTTCCGAGTGTGCTATACATAGTCAACTCTCGAGACAAAACATATCAGAACACTGACACACATACACATTAACATGTTTGTGTGTGTTAGTGTTAAGATATGAACTGCTTAACTGCATAGAAACTTACAGAATTGTATGTCCTTACAATGGTGATGACAGGAACCATCGCAATATCACAAAAACATACAAATATGATAAGTACAAATATACAACACAAACACGAAATACAAATATAATACATTTTATTTAGCAAAATGACCAGTGTGTGATGTGTGTATGTGTGATGATGGTAAAATGACCAGTGTGTGATGTGTGTATGTGTGATGATGGTAAAATGGTGCTAAACTGGAAAAAACAAGTTCTCGTTGGGCATGTTTTGGGGCAAAACTTTAGGGAAAACTATTGAAAAACTATCGTTAAAATGTCTCAGGCAGTGCATTCACAACCATTTCATGTAATAACTTTTGGTGAAGTAACTCTGAGTGGCTTTAAACGACACAGATGTCAGATTGCTATCACCACTGTTAACACTTCACATGAAACCACTCTGCTATGACTTTCCCAACAGCATCTTAGCAAGATGATGTTTCTTAAACGGAAGAGCAACCACAATACTGAACACACTCGCTACCAGTTTACATGATTTTAGCACTAAGATGATTTTGGGAGAGTAGAGATGTAGAGATGGGCAGTATGATGAAATTTTATTTTCACTGCGATAAATTTTGGCACTGTGATCGACAATGTGCTTTTCAGAGCATGGTGTGGATAGTGTCAGTACTTAGAAAACACGGACCTACTGCTTATTACATTAGAGTTCATAATTAGTCCTGTTTAATTGGATTTAGTGCCATAAATAAAACATTTACTGGTGCATTTTGTGTGTCAAAATATTGTGATCTGTATTATTGATCACAGAAAAATCTTTAAGTATTGTGATGTGATATTTTTGCCTGTACTTGCATGGTAGGGGATTCAATTTGTATTCCATATTAGTATAACTTTCTGTCCACAATATATATTTGGGAGGTATACCTCAGTTTCCTCTGGTCCTCCTCCAGCTGTTGCCTCACTGCACGGAGATCCTTCAGTAAATCAGTGTCTGTACCATTCACCCAGGTGTACACCACGTCAATGGGCATGGGTAAGCACAGCCTGTATGACAAGAAGCATTAGGACACTGCAGCACAAATTAGTTTTCTTCATTTGAGCTGTACTGCATTAAGTGCATTGTTGGAGGAAAAGGCTAAACACAACCAGCTGGCGATGATTTAAATTATTCGAATGCTTCCGACTATGATGGCCAGAGCGTTAAGGCAATAAAGTGAAGATTACTCAGCTGAGAGACAATTTTTCCCAAGCTGTTAAACATTCACAGAGATCAAACTCTAAAGCTTTCCTCGAGATTTCCAGAGGCAGTATACAGCCCTCTTGTTTGCTGAACGCTAGGAGAAAACAGAGCCTTTAGATCAGACACTCACCGTGTCTGGAAGGACTTCCCAGCCACATTGTCTCTGTAGGAGTCAAAAAGAACATGATACTGATCCCGACTCCACTCCACCACCACCTGCCAGGAGAAAACACAATGATCAGCTGAATCCCAAACGGCTCCTTCCAGTAGACTAAATGGCTCCTTTAGTGTCCTAACCATTATTTCATCACCTATAGTGGACTTCAAAGGGAACAAAGAAGCATTTGAGACTATTTAAACCCCATTAGATGCTCCAAGAGTGTAAACAACATTGCTTAAAGACCAGAGGAGGCTTTAAGAGAGTAAACAATTATTATTAGGACTGTACACCACAGGTTAAAGAGAGTAAACACCTATGATTACGAGTGTACACTACTGCTTAAAGTCCAGTAGAGGCTTTAAGAGAGTAAACACCTATGACAAGGAGTATACACCACTGCTTAAAGACCAGTGGAGGCTTTAAGAGAGTAAACACCTATGACAAGGAGTATACACCACTGCTTAAAGACCAGTGGAGGCTTTAAGAGAGTAAACACCTATGACAAGGAGTAGACACCACTGCTTAAAGACCAGTGGAGGCTTTAAGAGAGTAAACACCTATGACAAGGAGTCTACACCACTGCTTAAAGACCAGTGGAGGCTTTAAGAGAGTAAACACCTATGACAAGGAGTAGACACCACTGCTTAAAGACCAGTGGAGGCTTTAAGAGAGTAAACACCTATGACAAGGAGTATACACCACTGCTTAAAGAACAGTGGAGGCTTTAAGAGAGTAAACACCTATGACAAGGAGTATACACCACTACTTAAAGACCAGTGGAGGCTTTAAGAGAGTAAACACCTATGACAAGGAGTAGACACCACTGCTTAAAGACCAGTGGAGGCTTTAAGAGAGTAAACACCTATGACAAGGAGTAGACACCACTGCTTAAAGTCCAGTAGAGGCTTTAAGAGAGTAAACACCTATGACAAGGAGTATACACCACTGCTTAAAGACCAGTGGAGGCTTTAAGAGAGTAAACACCTATGACAAGGAGTAGACACCACTGCTTAAAGACCAGTGGAGGCTTTAAGAGAGTAAACACCTATGACAAGGAGTAGACACCACTGCTTAAAGTCCAGTAGAGGCTTTAAGAGAGTAAACACCTATGATTAGGAGTGTAGACTACTGCTTAAAGTCCAGTAGAGGCTTTAAGAGAGTAAACACCTATGACAAGGAGTATACACCACTGCTTAAAGTCCAGTAGAGGCTTTAAGAGAGTAAACACCTATGACAAGGAGTATACACCACTGCTTAAAGACCAGTGGAGGCTTTAAGAGAGTAAACACCTATGACAAGGAGTAGACACCACTGCTTAAAGACCAGTGGAGGCTTTAAGAGAGTAAACACCTATGATTAGGAGTGTAGACTACTGCTTAAAGTCCAGTAGAGGCTTTAAGAGAGTAAACACCTATGACAAGGAGTATACACCACTGCTTAAAGACCAGTGGAGGCTTTAAGAGAGTAAACACCTATGACAAGGAGTAGACACCACTGCTTAAAGACCAGTGGAGGCTTTAAGAGAGTAAACACCTATGACAAGGAGTATACACCACTGCTTAAAGACCAGTGGAGGCTTTAAGAGAGTAAACACCTATGACAAGGAGTAGACACCACTGCTTAAAGACCAGTGGAGGCTTTAAGAGAGTAAACACCTATGACAAGGAGTATACACCACTACTTAAAGACCAGTGGAGGCTTTAAGAGAGTAAACACCTATGACAAGGAGTAGACACCACTGCTTAAAGACCAGTGGAGGCTTTAAGAGAGTAAACACCTATGACAAGGAGTAGACACCACTGCTTAAAGACCAGTGGAGGCTTTAAGAGAGTAAACACCTATGATTAGGAGTGTACACTACTGCTTAAAGACCAGTGGAGGCTTTAAGAGAGTAAACACCTATGACAAGGAGTATACACCACTGCTTAAAGACCAGTGGAGGCTTTAAGAGAGTAAACACCTATGACAAGGAGTAGACACCACTGCTTAAAGACCAGTGGAGGCTTTAAGAGAGTAAACACCTATGATTAGGAGTGTACACTACTGCTTAAAGTCCAGCAGAGGCTTTAAGAGAGTAAACACCTATGACAAGGAGTATACACCACTGCTTAAAGAACAGTGGAGGCTTTAAGAGAGTAAACACCTATGACAAGGAGTATACACCACTGCTTAAAGACCAGTGGAGGCTTTAAGAGAGTAAACACCTATGACTAGGAGTATACACCACTGCTTAAAGAACAGTGGAGGCTTTAAGAGAGTAAACACCTATGACAAGGAGTATACACCACTACTTAAAGACCAGTGGAGGCTTTAAGAGAGTAAACACCTATGATTAGGAGTGTACACTACTGCTTAAAGTCCAGCAGAGGCTTTAAGAGAGTAAACACCTATGACAAGGAGTAGACACCACTGCTTAAAGACCAGTGGAGGCTTTAAGAGAGTAAACACCTATGACAAGGAGTAGACACCACTGCTTAAAGACCAGTGGAGGCTTTAAGAGAGTAAACACCTATGACAAGGAGTATACACCACTGCTTAAAGACCAGTGGAGGCTTTAAGAGAGTAAACACCTATGACAAGGAGTATACACCACTGCTTAAAGACCAGTGGAGGCTTTAAGAGAGTATACATCTATGACAAGCGATATCAAGAAATACACACCAGGCTTAAAAAACCACTGAAGGCTTTAAGAGTTACACTTATGACAAAAGTACACACCACTGCTTAAAGACGACTAAAGGCTTTAAGAGAGTATGACCACGACCATTCAAAGGCCATAGGGTGCTTTAAGAGAGCAGACAGTATCAGTACCGTTCTCAGACCTGAGGAGGCCAGCAAAGTACAAAGCAATGAACATCAGCACATGGAACTATGCAAAGCTCAGAAACGGCTTATAGAGAATATACGCCAGAGCACAGAGAGCACATGGCCCTACAGTCAGAGCTGTGTTTAACACGCTGCACACCTACAGCTATGCTCGTGATAAAACCGCTCTAATGTTGCATAATCATCCCGCGATCAATCCCCAGCCCCTCGTGTATAAGGTCCTCCACAGAGTCCTGAAACAGCGCTGTGATCGGCCGCTGTAAACTGACCTCTCCGAACTGAAAGGCGGACACGATCATGAGCACTATCCCTCCGAAGCACAGGTAGAGTCCGTAGCGGTGAGACAGACAGGTGTAGGTCTGCCTCTGCAGCACTTTCAGTACTGAGCTGATCATCACCATGGCTCGTCGGCTCGGAGATCCGCATCTCTCGCCGCTGTCCCGCTGATTGTGAGTCCAGGTTCGGTCCTGGGCAGTAGGGTCATCCTCACCCGGAGAGCAGAGCTGCGCTCATGCTGACACCGAACCGACCCAAACACTCCGAGCGAGCTTCCTCACTGCTGCTGACGACACCAAACCGCGCAGGTCACATGACTCCGCACTACGCACTGACTGCCCCTAGCGGTGGATGTCTGACACTGCCACGATCTGAGTCATTTTCGGTTTTGTTATAACATAATAGCTGCGTCCTGTGCTATACTATACTATACTATACTATACTATACTATACTTTTTTATTTATTTATTTATGGACTCGAAGTGATACTATACCTGATCATATCCCTTTTTTTACACATCTCTGTGACCGGAAGGTTGCCGGTTCAATCCCCAGTGCTTACAGTCCATGACTGAGGTGTCCTTGAGCAACAAACCTAACCACCAATTGCTCCCTGGGCTACCCACCGCTGTGGGTAAATGTGCTCGCTGCCCCCTAGTGTGTGTGTGTGTGTGTGTGGCGGTGGAACTTCCCCGGTTGTGGGATTACAAAAGTATCACTATATATATATATATATATATATATATATATATATATATATATATATATATATATATATATATGTGTGTGTGTGTGTGTGTGTGTGTGTGTAGTATATTAATACTGATAAAATAAAAAAATAGTATTAATATACTACATCAAACAAAACTAGGTTATTTCAGAACCAAATTGAAAAATTTGGACATTTAAAAGAAGTTAAAGGTGCTTTTAGATTTGTATATAGTATAGTACAGTATAGGTGTATACTAGTCCAATCTAGTAATATTAGTAATATGTATGGTATAGCATAGTATACAGATGTATAGTATCATATGGTATAGTATAGAATAGCCTAGTATAGTATAGCATAGCCTAGTATAGTATAGTATAGTATAGCCTTGTATAGTATAGCAAGTCATTTTTCACCATATTCTCTACAAGTGGGTGAGTTTGTGCCACGCACCAAAAGAACAGGCACAGTTCTGTAAAGTACAGGCCTGAAAACTTGACCCATACGGCAAACACCTGTAAATCTGGACAAAGTTATTCGGACTGATTATTTCTGTCCTGTGATGAAACATTTGGATCCTGCTGATAGTGAGTTTCTTCTGAGATGACAATTCTCCCCTCCACAGAGCTCAAGGGGTCAGTGAATGATTGGATCAGTATGAAAATGATATAAATTATATGCTACGGTCTTCACTAGATCTGAACCCAAGTGAGCACTTCATGAGAATTTAGACGTCTTCATAAGTTATCACACATATGTCGTCACACATATATGTGTGTGTGTGTGTATACATATATATATACAATGTTTTAAATTCAGAATTTTAAGCTAAAATGCAAAAATTAAAACCATCAAATGCATTTTATTATAAAGAATTACATTAAAAAGAACTTTGTCATTGTAGTTTTGCCTCTAGGCTTAAGCATTTCAGATTTGACATCATAAACATCACAACAAACTGGAGACTGTCAATTCTCCAGTGCTTAGTGTCGAATCTTTGACTCCTCCGGCTCCCCCCATTCCTTCTTCTTTACTCTTGTTTATAAACCATTCAGCTTCCTCCCAATATTTACAAAGTCTCGCTATCTAGCTAAGCTCCGAGTCGTGTTATTCCTGACATACATGTTACTCCTTTTGCTCTTTGATTGTATAATTCAGTTTAGATGCTTGTTTGCTCTCGATCAGCTTGTCTGCCCGTGATTGCATCCAGCTTATTTTGCATTGTTGTCTAGAAGTGAAGCGCATACTCACTGGTGTTCATGAAAGTTGAACATTCCATTTTGTGCCTGGAAAAACAAAGCAGCAGCGACATGTTTTGAGTGACTGTGATGTTATCACTTATCACAATATCACTGAGCCAGCTGCAGATGTAGACATACACACTACAACCACCATGCTACTTCCTCTATGTTTCAATGAGGTTGTACAGCAGTTCTGTTTTACCCACATTTTCGTCTTTCCATCATTCCGGTTAATGCTCATCCTTTCATAAAAATTTGTCTTGAAGATATAAAGGCCTTTTACGTAGTTTTTAGCAACCTGTAGCCTGTAGTTGTTGAGGGGTTTATATCTTGTGGTGAAACCTCTGAGTTTATACTGGTGTATTGTTTACTTCTTGGTGGTCTCTGCCACGTCCTGTATAACTCTTAATCTCTTTATCAGTTTTTCTTCATGATCAAAGGCTTCTTTGGTCACTGAATACTGTGTTTTTCTGAGATCTTGTGTTTCATTGCCACAAAATGATTTATTCCAATTGTTCTGCATCATGATGGCCTATTTTACTGGCCCTGATGCTTCTTTAGTCCTCATGTTGAAAGACAACAGTAACAGACTCCAGCTGCTGGACAAAACTCTATTTTGTGAATTTCCCCATCTTATCTTATCTTATCTTATCTTATCTTATCTTATCTTATCTTATCTTATCTTATCTTATCTTATCTTATTTTGTATGAAATAATGATGTACATATGGCCCCAGAAACAACTGAACAGCCAATTACTTTTGGTGCCTTAAAATGAGAGGACTATGCAAACATTTCAACACAGTTCACCCTGTATAGGCGAATACCTGAAAGGTGTCCGTCTGCATTTTAACCTCATAAACAATGTTTTCTTTCAAATCCAGTGTATCTGGAATACAGAGGCGAAACACAAACACTCCTGTATGCTAGTCCACAAAAGTCCACCAGCAACAATCTGGAAATCCCAACAAAGGTGCTGTCATCTTTATGAGGGACTTTACAAAGACTAATTTCTGAAACTACTACAATTCTAAATCCTACAACTTCTCACTATTACTTAAAGAGTAACAGAGTAAAGAGTCATTGTAAGTACTAATAACTAGTACTAACTTTAAGAGAATTCTATTACCTAAATCAAATTTCTGACTCCTACTAATGTTTCTACTATTAACTACTAAAATAGAATTCTAACTAGTAAAGACTACTAATATAATACAATTTTAAGCACTATTGAGAAACTACTACTAAAATAGATTTCTAACTGCTATTGCATAAAAGAGAATTATAATTACCTTTAAGGTAATAGAATTCTAACTCCTAATAAAAATGGAATGCTACTATGCTACTAAATAGAATTCAAACTACTGTTAAAAACAGAATTCTAAATACTATTAATAAAAAATAGAATTTTAACAACTACCCAAAATGAAATTCTAGCTACCATTATTAAAATAGAATTTTAGTTTCTACTAAAAAAACAAAATTTTAACATCTATTCATAAAATAGAATTACTACTAAAATAGAACTCTAGCTACCATCAATAGAATAGAATTCTAACTACTACTAAAATAGAATTTTAACATATATTCATAAAATAGAATTTTGACTACTACTCAAAATGAAATTCTAGCTACCATTAGTAGAATAGAATTCAAACTACTACAAAAAACAGAATTTCAACATCTATTCATAAAATAGAATTTTGACTACTACTCAAAATGAAATTCTAGCTACCATTAGTAGAATAGAATTCAAACTACTACAAAAAACAGAATTTCAACATCTATTCATAAAATAGAATTTTGACTACTACTCAAAGTGAAATTCTAGCTACCATTAGTAGAATAGAATTCTGATTACTACTAAAAAACAGAATTTTAACATCTATTCATAAAACTGAATTTTGACTATTACTGAAAATGAAATTCTAGCTACCATCAGTAGAATAGAATTCTAACTACTACAAAAAAACAGAATTTTAACATCTATTCATAAAACTGAATTTTGACTATTACTGAAAATGAAATCTTATTTTGTATGAAATAATGATGTACATATGGCCCCAGAAACAACTGAACAGCCAATTACTTTTGGTGCCTTAAAAATTACTGAAAATGAAATTCTAGCTACCATCTATTCATAAAACTGAATTTTGACTATTACTGAAAATGAAATTCTAGCTACCATCAGTAGAATAGAATTCTAACTACTACTAAAAAACAGAATATTAACATCTATTCATAAAACTGAATTTTGACTATTACTGAAAATGAAATTCTAGCTACCATCAGTAGAATAGAATTCTAACTACTACAAAAACAGGATTTTAACATCTATTCATAAAACTGAATATTGACTGTTGCTCAAAATGAAATTCTAGCTACCATCAGTAGAATAGAATTCTAACTACTACAAAAGCAGAATTTTAACATCTATTCATAAAATAGAATTTTGACTACTACTCAAAATGAAATTCTAGCTACCATCAGTAGAATAGAATTCTAACTACTACAAAAAACAGAATTTTAACATCTATTCATAAAACTGAATTTTGACTACTACTCAAAATGAAATTCTAGCTACCATCAGTGGAATAGAATTCTGATTACTACTAAAAAACAGAATTTTAACATCTATTCATAAAATAGAATTACTACTAAAATAGAACTCTAGCTACCATCAATAGAATAGAATTCTAATTACTACTAAAAATAGAATTTTAACATCTATTCATAAAATAGAATTTTGACTACTACTCAAAGTGAAATTCTAGCTACCATCAGTGGAATAGAATTCTGATTACTACTAAAAAACAGAATTTTAACATCTATTCATAAAACTGAATTTTGACTACTACTCAAAATGAAACTCTAGCTACCATCAATGGAATATAATTCTAACTACTACTAAGAATAAAACACTAGCCAATATTAATAAAATAGAATCCTAACTTCTCCTAAAAATAGAATCGTACTAGTATTTACAAAATAGAATTGTAACTACTATTAATAAAACAAAAGTCTAACTACTATTAATAATAATAATTAATAAAGTACATTTCGAACTGCCGGCTCCTTGTAAAGCAGAAGTGTGAGACAGAGTGCAACAGTCGTTTGGGAAGCAAACGCGTGACAAAGCCAGGAAAAATGCTCTGCCGTTCTCTCTCGCGAAGGGAAAAGAGGAAAAGGCGAGTGAGGCCGAGAGTGGCTCGGTCACTTGGGCAAGCGCTAACGGTAAAGCGCTGCAGGGAAACACAATGAGGAAGAGCCGCCTGGCTTTCAAGCCAAAGTGAACACGTGACACAGGGGGAGTATTAAAGCTCAGGTTAGTCTGCGGGCCGAACAGTTAGACAGGCAGAGAGTCTTGCAGGGCGATGGCAGCTCGGAGGTCATAAGCGTCTCTTTTTGTGCTCTCCTTCATCTTTTCTTCACTGCGCAGGGGTGATGCGGATACCTCTGAAGCACGATGTTCTGGTTTCAAGAAGGACTGTGCGGCTTACCAGCCTTTCTGGTAGTTTGGTCATCAAGCACCTTTATAGTCAACTACATAATTGCCCTGTACAAAGGACATGTGGACGTGGTCTTCCCGTACATAAGGTGAGCGACTCGACTCTTCATCAATCGGCTCCTCTGTTATTTCACCCTGCAAGCCAGGAAGTTTGGGCTTCCATGCACGTCAAGCTTGAATGAGCACTAAAGAGCGATGAAGTGATAGATTGGCGTAAAAGTGGATCGTTCTGATTGTAACCGCTGTGTAATTCAGCCCTGTGCTCTGCCTGTTTGTAATGTGGAGGAAGGGGAACAGTCTTTTTTTTTCTGTGAAAACTTCTTTAGTTTCGTTTTACCATGAAGAGTCGATGCCTTGAATGAAGCCTGCGCTTCAGAGGAGGGGTCCAATCACCAGGACGTAGAAATCAAATAAAAGATCTTAAATTCCTTTTTTTTCACTGCCAAGTGAAGCTGCAAATCTGTCTGAGGTAGTCTGGTAGATGCTTGAAAACCCACCCTTTAGTGCGAGGAGGACAGGCATCAAGTTAGACACGGGAAGAAGTTTCCAGAGCACTCAACTCTGCTGAAAAAAAAAACCAAACAAACACCATCGAAACTATCAAGTGCTTCTGCTGGTTCCTGATGGTTTTTGTAATGTGTTGACATTTCTCAATGGTGATATTACAGTGTAAAGGATCCAGCTGGGTCCAGACGCATCTAAAGGTGTCCAACAGGAAACCAGTGGCCTCTGATGATAACCCCATAAGCCCTGAAATGGCTTTTATTACACACTTCTATAAACTAAGAATAGCTCAGCTAGTTTGCACTGAAGTCCATATAGCTACTGGATAATAAGCCTTATTATGTAACAAGCCTGGGATTTCCCAATTCACACCAATAAGCAAAATATTGAGGTTTTAAATGGTTTTAATCGTCTTTTTTCTACAGAGAAAAGCAGAACGGCATTTTTAATACTTCAGTTCTGTGATGTGCATTAACAGCTGTGCTGTTAGACTGCGGTAGTAATGAATAATTACACTGTTGTAAGTGTTTGAAAGTGTTTCAGAGCGGCTGTGTTGTTTTTCAGTGACACTGGGGCGATCCCTCCAGAGAGCTGCATTTTTGGCCTGATGTCAACAATCACAGCCTTTGCAGGTGGGAGTGAGTTATGCTTTCATTCCGTGCGTAGTCCTTTACCCTCCTCAGTCCCAAGACTAAACACTTTAAAAACAAATAATGTTTTGTTATAAAACATTTACTGGGAAACGCGATATTCAGTGTACATGTACTGGACATTTGGACGTAGGTGCATGAAATGTGAGTTTTTGAAAAATGATTGAAATTAATATTAACTTATTATATAACTGTTGCCTGTACAAAGCCTAGCATCTTCAAAATAGTAACGTTACAGGAGAAGGAAAAAAACCTACTTCACTTTTACAGGTCATTTATTTTAGTCCGTTCATCATGAATATTATTTTCACATAATGGGAAAAACTGGAAAATTACATAAATGGAGATATTAGGTTTTCTTCCGACAACAGTGATGTATATTATTTTCACCTAGTTATATCACAAGGCAAAGTAAGCACTGAAAGGTTCCTGTGTTTACTGAAAGTTCTGCTGCATAGAAAGGTTTCTGAATTCCTGGAAGTGCCTGGACGTCTGCATGAATGTCCCTTAAAATATTGACTAATTTTATATCGTGATAATAAACAAAGTGCTTTTTAACACACATCATGTACACTGATATACAATACTATATTTAGAATGAAGAAATGGTTGAAACGGTCAAGGTCATTGACGGAAAAAAGTCAGAAAGCATTACATAATCCATTTTACATTTCACATAGATTCATATGGAATATTAAATACATTACATTCATCTAATGTGAGACCCCAGCGTTGTAGACAGAAATCATGCATTGCTGTTTCAGAAATAACATATCTGAAATACAGGGTTTTTATCTTTTTTGTTCGTTTTCTGTTGTCCTGACGGTAATAAATATATTCATTTTTCTAAATCTTGCAGATTTAATGTGCTTAATTCCAATGTCCAGTATACCAAACAGTAAAATCCATTAAAATCGCTAAACACAATATTATTCCCAAATAAACATGAGGTTCTACTTTTAACAAAACAAACAAACATCTTGAATGAATGCATTTCGTAATGCATGAGTCTGTTATACTAAGCAAAACATAGTTTAGCCCAAATGTTGAGATTACTGGATATTAAAATTGATTTCAAAATGAGTGCATGCAGAAATAAATATCTACGGTTTCCTTTTGACCTTTCACAAGAGGGTCTTCATGATGATGTACCTACAGAATGATGTTCCTACAAAAACACTTCTGAAATAAATATAGAATAATTCAGAAACAGCGTTTCATTTGTCCTTGGAGGTGGTGAGCGTCTTACCAGCAGCTGTATTTGTTTTTGTTTATGACAAGATACAAAAGAAAACATTCTTTTAAACGATCAGCCTGTACAGAGACTGGGTTCTTTAGAAACATATAAAGCTCTCTTAGTACTACAAAAATCAACCAGTCATTTCTGATCATATCTGTTGGTCAGTTCATCATGAAGTCTTGATGTGGCATCTGCTGTGTTTAAATGATGAGGAACAATAAACACTGAAAAAAACACAGAGATACAGCTTTTTTGGACATAGTATAGTATAAGCAGAAATGGTTGAGAATTATGGTCTGACCACTGTTAAGGAAACTGGGGTTTCAATCTATACTGAAATGATCTTTTCCATTTTGTGATCCATTTAAATGGATTAACTGACATCATCACACATTTTTTTACAGAACACAATTAAATTAGACCTTATTTACTTAAGTTACTATTACTTAAGTCTTTACATGGCCATAGTAGTGAAAAACTAGATCTGGCAACTTAAGGAAACTATTTTCAGTCACCTGATCCCACGATGGTGCTGGGAAATTACATGCAACCGTTCATCTGATTTATTCTCATTATGCGATTTCTGTATTCACAAGGTTAAGTGTAGGAGGGACTGTCTTAAGTAACTACGGAATTACTGCTTTGGTGGTCTAGCAGTCATACTTCTCTTTCTGTAGAAAATGAAACAAATTCTCCTCTGCCTGACCCAGCTGGAATTCAGACTGTCACAAAGCAAGCCTAGACACATAGTCCTAAGAGACTAAACCTCAAATGCTGGCTTAAGAATCGAAACTTAAACCACTGGGTGACTTTCTGTAATTCACACAGACTAGATTCTGACCCATGGCGATTTCAGTGTTTCACAGTAGTACTGGTACTGAGTACACTAATTGGCCACTTTATCTGAAAACACATCCCTTGAGGATCCACCTTGCTGCGCTGCAGTGAATACAATTAAACAAGAATAAGTATATATTTTTGTAATGATATGTTCAGAAGGTCAGTGTGTGCGTACTGAGTATATCCACAATAAACTCACAAAAGCATATTATCATGACAGCAAAATTTATGATCATAATAAAAAGATGTACTGCTGTGTTAACAGTGGCTCACCAATTCAGTAATCACATAATAATGATCAACAGCTCTCCAGTGGTCAGAAACAGATAAATGGGATAATAATAATTAATAATAATAATTGTACATCTTTTAACAGCTGTATAGTGACTTACAATGTAGGTGGAGCTCATAAGGTGTTCAATAAATGCAAATAAGTAGGTAGTTATTTAAGTGAACTGTGAATGTATGTAAGTGTGGTGCAGTATGGTCAAGGCAACAAACTAAGACCAGTATAAGCAGTATGCTAACTAAGGCCACATGTTACGGCGTTTGTACCTCGGTTAAGGTGTATTAGGCACAACATGAAGCAGGCAATGCATATAGTTCTACAATTAGACTGTGGTCCATCTGTTTCTCTGCACACTTTGTTCGTCCCCTTTCACACTGACGTTCAATGACACCCACAGGACCACCACAGAGCAGGTATTATCTGTGTGGTGGATCATTCGTAGCACTGCAGTGACACTGACATGGTGGTGCTGTGTTAGTGCGTTTTGCACTGGTATGAATCAGATGAGTGGAGCTGATAAGAAAAAATGCACACTCAAGAGCACAAAGTTGTGAACAATTCTGTGGTTTAAGAACACATGAATGCGACATCTCAAGATATTGGTGAATGAGGCCCATTGTTTTCAACTCTGACTTTAAACCAATTTGGTAGAATGATCCATGTAGTAGACAAGCCTTTTCATTTTTGGTAACATTATTGAAACCGTAACTATTGGCTAAGACTGATAGATCTAGTTTTTTTATTAAAAACCTACTAAGCTTTACACTGAGCTATTTTCAATTGAAGCACCTCATTTATGATTAAGTAGATTATCAATATCAAACTACTCAAATACGTGAATACTATTTCAGGATAGGTTGACTAAAGGACTGACTCAGATTCATTCTCTTTACCCTTCTTACATCCAATCCAGCATGTTCTGCTGATGTTGGCCCGATACCTCTGTCTCTAGTATATGGAGTATTTTACCATGGCTCTGAAAGTGACTGAGACAGCAATCAGATTTTAGAAGTAAAACTATCCAATTTAACATTTTAACATATTATTTCCTACTTTATTTTTTCTAGGGTTTGCCACCATGTTTGCCAGATATAAATTTTTGGAGAGACAGAATGAGATAACAGGTGGAGTGAGTCCTGCTCTGAACAAAGCTGCTCTCTTCTTTGCCGTCACTTCTTGTTTGGGCATGTGTGTTGTAGCTACATTCCAGGTATGTCCACTAAAACTAACATCTCAGTTGCTGAGTGTGCCAAAAGCAAGTAAACAATCATCTTAAAGCTATCCTCCGGGTGGTTTGGAGACTTCTCTGGTGCAAATGTGTAATTGTAACAGCAGTTGGGTTTCAGACCCCTTCCCTGAGTGGATGAATTTGATGATAGTGAGTGCATTGAAAGAGTACTGAAAAAGTCCAAACTTGGTGAAGAACATGGATCTGAGGATGTGAGAGAACTGTTTACTATTGCCATTATACCTTCATCAGTGTAATATTGATCTTACATTTGAGATCTAAACGCTTGAGGTTAATATGTAAAGACCTAAAAACTGCCACAAAACCCGACCTGATGCCTTTTTACTTTTAAATTGTTATTTCAGGCTTTACAGGACTTCCAGCAGCACAAACACACTGCATCTTAGCATGTTTTTTTTTTTTACCAGACTTAGTAATGCTACTTCTGTCAGATTTATGAATAAAATACAAATATTGCATCTGTAACTATAAAGAGTCTTTTAAATGATGCATTAGCAATTTCTGATGATTGTTAACCTACCAAGCTTTTGAAACTCTTGGGCCGCACTGTGTTACCTGGCCTAGTGATAGTACTACCCATATGAAATCAAGTATCTACTCAGAAATACACAATAAATGTGCATGTTTTTTCTAACGTGCTGTTTTAGGAAACTACGGAGGGGACAGTCCATGACATTGGTGCCTTTATTTTCTTCCTTTCTGGCGTGGTTTACATCATTCTTCAGACCATAATCTCACATAAGGCTCATCCTTATGGTGCTTCAAAGCGTGTGTGTTATATCCGCACCATCTTTGCCATTGTGGCCTTCGTAGCAGCATTTCCAAGTATCCTTTAAATTTTGACTCCATCAGGATTTAAAAATAAACAACTGTCTTAGTGGACTTTAATGATTGAAACAGTAGTATTAGCAGGAGTATATGTTTTACCTTCTGTAAATGTCTGCATTTTATTTTAGGATGTGCTTGTGCAGTTTCCTTAACTTTCTTCAAGCTATCATTTTTGCTTTTTTGGTGAAAGTAACCAAGTTGCACTGGAACCCAGAAGACGAGGTGCAGTATACTCACTTACCTGTCTGTGGACGGAAGTATAGCGATAAAGTATCTCTAGTGTAGTCAGTTTTGTCTTATTAATATGAAAGTCTGATGCAGAAAACATTCAAGCTCATGGGATTTAACTTAGAGAACTAACACAGTGGTCTATAACCCTGGTCCTGAAGAGGTACCTTCCTGCAGAACTTAATTTCAACCACAGTTTTCCACACCTGCTCCAGCTAATCAGCCTCTTCCCAAGTCCCTGATTGTCTGATCAGGTGTATTAGAGGTTAGTAAGGGGCAGGGCAGCATATTGGATACAGGTTGGAATTAAACTCTGCAGGAAAGCAACTCTTCAGCACCACCTCAGCCATGGAAACCCATTTCATGAAGTTCCTGACGCACAGTTCTTGTTCTAATGTTGCTTCCAGAGGCCGTTTGAAACTATGTAGTTACAGAGAATAGGCATTTTTTATGTGGTAGATGCTTCAGCACTAAGCGGCCCACTCTGTGAGCTTGCGTGGTCCACCGCTTCATGGCTAAGCTGTTGTTGCTCCTAGACGATTCCATTTCACAGTAGTAGCACGAACAGTTGACCAGATGGGCAGATGCAGAAATTTCACAGACTGACTTGTGGCAAAGGAGGCATCCTAAGACAGCGCCACATTTAATGTCACTGAGCTCTTCAGTACGACGCATTCTACTGTCTGCGTTTGTCAGTGGAGATTGCAACGTTATGTGCTTGATTTTATAATCCTGTGTCTGAAACCCCTGAAAACACTTATTAGGAGGGTTGTCCACATGCTTTTAGACATATAGTGTAGGATTCCTGTTCTCTATTTCCATAATTACATTGATTAAGAACGAAATGAACATAATATGATCTTTAATGTTTGTCTCTCTTTGGTCTAGAACTACAAATTCCATTTGGCAAGTGCTGTGAGCGAGTGGATAGTCTCCTTCACTTTTGTCTTCTTCTTTTTCACATATATACAGGAGTTCAAGGTCAGTTGGTTCACATCAACCCGTACACTTTGATACACAGCTGAGAGCAATAGCTACAACAGTAACAGAAAGAATGGGAATGATTTGAATCCTAGTTATTATTTTCTTTAACCTTAGAACATGTGACCAGGCTGTGATGGTAGCATGTGACTGACTCTTCTTCTTTTTGTTTTGTCCTATAGCAGTTCACCCTGAAAGTGAAAGCTGAATTACTGGAGTTTACATGACTGTACCGTTACACTGCGACTGCGACACTTTGTGCGATTATTCAAGTGTTTTTTAATTTTTTTTTAACGAATTTATATTTTTTACAGACTGTAACCATTTTAAATGTGTGCAATCAATGTGTGTTCAAATGTCAAATGTGTGTTTTGTAATCAGTCTCCGTTGTATATATATATTTTTTTTTTACTTTTGTATATGTAACTAATCACAAAGGCATAATTACAGAATTTACTGTATTCCAAACAAGGACCTACGTTATTGGTAACAGTATTGCACTTTAGTCCATGTAATTTTAATGTTGCCCAACTAATAATGTGATCCAGCAATAAAATAGTCATATGATTACCCAGTGTGACTCATGGATTGTGAAATGAAAGCACATGATGTTGTCATTACCGCTTACAGTCTAGTGGTTACATTGTGCTTGACCATTTACCAATACTCTGGGAGTTTACAAACCCCATTTAAGGAAAAGCTGGGACATCTTGTAAAATGCAGTAAACACAAGAATATGTTATTTGTTTATTGTCTTGAACCTTTATTTAACTAACAAAAGTACAAATTGATGACATTCAATGCTTTCACTGACCAACTTGATTGTATTTTGTCAATGCAAATTTTGAAATTAATGCCTGCAACTCACTCAGAAAAGGTGGAAGGTGGGATAGAGGCAAAATAAGAACAATAATTTCTAGAACATTCAAGTTTTAAAGATTTTACAAGAAGTAACTGAATTGTAAGAGACAAGGGCGTCAAGATTGTGTATAAAAGGAGCATCCACCGAAGGCTCAGGCTTTGCAAGCTCACTACTTAGTGCCAAATGGAATTGTCACAGTTTAAAAAGAACATTTCTTAACACAACAGTGCAAAGAATTTAGGTCTTTCACCGTCTACCATGCATAATATTGTGAAAAAATTCAGGAATCCAGAGAAATCTCAGTTCATGTAGGGCAATGTCAGCAGCACTTCAAAAACCATTGTCAACACAGTTCACCGCTGGATAAAGAAATGCAACTCTATTATGCAAGGAGAAAGCCATACCTCAATTCTCTGTAGAAACACCGCCGAGTTTTCTGGGTCCGAGCTCATCTTGTATGGTTTGAAAGACAATGGAAATGTGTCAGCTTGTTTTTCGGAAAACTGGGTCTTAAGTTCCCCGTGCCAAGGATGAAATGGACCGTTCAGACCTTTATCAGCAAAAAGTGCAAAAGTCAACATGTGGCATGGCATGGGTGACTTGCCTATGGGTGAAAGTACCACTGACGCAGAGACGTGTACTGGGATTTTAAAGAGATATTTGCTGCGAAGACGACGTCTTTGCCCAGAAAGTCCATAGTTTTTTCAGCAACACAATGTCAGGCCTCATTCTGCATGTATTACAACAGCATGGCTTTGTAGACACAGAGTGTGTGGTGCGTCCGACTGGCATTCCTCTGTCCTAACCTTTTTTTGAGCGTATTGCATCAAATTCTGATTTAAATTTCCAAACTACAAGTAAGTTGGTCAGTGAAAAAAATGGAAATCTTTTCTTTGTACTTTTGTCAGTTAAATGAAAGTTCAAGAGAATGATCAAATGACAGATTCTTGTTTTTATTGCATTTTACAAAATGCCCCAACTTTTTTGGAATTTGGGGTTTGTAGACTTACTAGTGCTGTACAAGTAAACCAACTGTGTAGAAGTCAATGTACTTAATTTCCAGTCAAAATGGCCTTTAAATACAAATTAATCCACTTTTATCATCTGGAATAACACAAAGAACACATATTTAATGGAAAATTACACAGAAGCCTCAACAAGTAAATACAATATCAACATTTTCAGTATTTAGTGTGGCCACTAAAGAGCTGGGTGATGTGTCAAAAACTCTAATATCATGATATTTCAAGATGTTTTCACAATGCATGATATGTCACAACATGTATTTGTATATTTTAACATACTGTGCCCTAATAAGACAGTTGGAAAGTATTTTTAAGGACAGATGATGGCTGTGATATGCCTAGAAAAGCAAATTGTGACATTATCACAATAATGTTAAATACTGCCATACTGCCCAGCCCTGGTGTGCACTCCTTGTCTTTACTACAGCTTTCATTCTTTTGGGAAGAGTTACTTTTAGATTGTTTTTTTTTTTTAAAGGAAATCTGAAGGAATATTTTCCACAACTCCAAAGTTCAGTCTTAGAAGTTGGTAATCTCAATTAAAATTTATCCCAACAGTCCATAAAACTCTACTCCACATGGTTCCAGGGCAAATTTTTAACAAGACTTTTTAACAGCTACACATCCTTTCAGACATAGTGTTGTGTGGACTTCAGAGTAATGACGGACAGAAACACCATGGAGCAAAAGTGGAGCTTTATCCATGGTGACAGGTTTGGTGGTCGTCCAGCTCTTGCAGAGTTGTTAGAATTCCCACTTTTTCTACATCTTTAAATCATATAGAACATAATGCCAGTGATTCCTTTGGGAACCTTTTATTAGGAGGACAGAGCTAAAACCGGTTGGTTGTAAGATCAAAGGATGAGAGAGTTAAAGTTGCATTAGATTAACCCTAGAAAAAAAAAGTGGACAAATGAAATACTGATAGATCTGATATACTCAGTGTTTATTCAGCTTTTCTTTTTCATTTTCTGTTAAATATATGTTTTGTGCTTTTGTTCTTACGCTGAAAAAACAACTACTTAATGGCCGTTTTGACAGGAAGGTTGGACTCTGATGTTGCCTAGCACTGTATCTGAAAACCACCAAAAGCAGCTCATCAACATCAACGAAAAGTGTTTATACCGACTTCGTATTTAACACGAACACATCGGACTTAAACTTCTGAATACTACCATACATTTCTGCTGGTCACCCTGATCCTTCAGCTAAACCCCAAATCATTAATCTACATTTTCGTTTACATGAGATGAAGTATACAACTGTAAGTAAAATGCATACATTAATTAGAAAAGCATTTGAACCATTAGGCAATTAATCCAGTTGTCATTCCAAAGGGTGCTACCTACTCAAATGCTGACCATTTTGTAACTCCTCCTTCTGCAGATCTGCCTCAGCCACATCTAAGGCACATACGAGCCACTCATAGGCTATTAGTGGCACATACTTAGTCCAACTGACATTTCCTTGTCCATCCACAGCATAGCATGTACTGCACTGTGTAGAGCTGAACAGGGTTAATCACAGTGTAAAGTTCATGACTTGCTGCAGCACCAGAACCGATCAGTCGCTGAAAGATGATTCGCTGCCTGAACTGTCATCATCTTGGTCTTCCATCACCTTCTTGCCACCGTCTGGAACTGCGGCATCTGGCGAACTGAGTAAGAAATAAAACATCGGAGTCAATAAGAGTCACAAATCTGCATATGTATAGAGGCGCACATGCATTAGAGCAACAAGCAACAGTTGGTGCTGAAACTACTCACTCTAAAAGACTGGGGTCCAAACCCTCAAGGATCATCTTGTTTTTTATCGCCATGACTGGAACACCCTACAAGATGAAGTGGAAATAACAGCAGTTGTCAGTTTAATCTGTTAGACAACGATTCACCTCATTACTAGGACTACACAACTGTAACACTTGAGCCTGGCATTTCTGAACCATGGTAAAAATCACCTTGATGCATGGGCTCTAATGGCTTATTGGTTTATTCAATGAGCAGCATAAATGTTTTTCAGAACATCACAATTCATGCAGAATCACTTTAAAATGAATACAGAATTGAGTTAATGTGTGAGGCCGGGTGTGTGTGTATATCAGGGATGTACAATGGCTTCAAAGGGGGCTCAGCCAATCAGATTAGGTGGTTCCCCTTCTTTTTCTGGGATCTGAGTTTAATGAAGAGCAACTTCAAGCACACATTATGTTCTCCTGACTCTTAAGCACCATCACAGTATAATAGCTTTTAGCTGTGGAAGTATGTGAGAGAGCAGGGTTCAAACCCAATGCAGAGAAGTACTTGTTGCATCTAATCTGATCACTCTGGCGCTGCCTGCAGAAACTCACATCCCAATAATGATAAAAGGCAATTTATCCCAGGGCCCTAAATTCAAGGTGGAGAAAGAACAGTACCGTACCACTTGCACCATTTTGAGATATCTGGCATATCGTGGATCTTTGGCTACAGTCATCACATTTTCTGCCACTGCCTCTCCTTTGTGCTCCTGAGGGTTCTCCTGCCCTTGTCTAGGATCCTGCAAATAGGAAAACTGACAGTCAACATATGAGTACCAACAATAAAGTCTTAATTCATTGGACTCTTTAACAAAAGTGAATGAATTCATTTGTGCTCCATTTACAGTAAATTGCTTGCTGGAATGGAAGAAACAAAGCACTTTTGAGAATAAACTACTTTTGCTCTATGGTATCAGTGTTAAGGAATTAAGTTCCCTTAATTTCTGAATTCATGATTGCCTAGTGGCTAAATGTAATCTGAGTTAACTGTAGAAAAGCTATGTATGTCAGTTTAGTCAACACTTTAACAAAGTTGAGAAAAGCTGACAAAGTTGAACCAGGCCTTACAAGTTATAATCTCTTAAGATTTAGCTATTTTATTAACACCTGATGACTCCGATGACTCCACACAGCGCTAACATCTTAAACATCTGTCCAAGACAACACAGCTATGTTCAGACTGCAGGCAAAACGGATTTGTTTCTCAAATCAGATCTTTCGAGATGACTGCAGTGCTATTTGCAAGTATTTAAATCAGACAGACTTTTGTGTACGGACCTGAACAACCTCTGTAGTAACGACGTAGGTGCCAGTAATTCAAGATGTGGAATTCAAACACAGATGCAGGAGAGATGGAGGTGCAATCTCTTGCAATCCAAACTCTTTAAAATTCTCTGGCATGTACATGAATATTTGGCAATAATATTCAGCCACTCTGGACTTCACATCGTTGTCGTTTGTCACATTGGAAATGATGAAAAAGACACTCTGAATTCCAATTTGAGCAACCAGAGGGTCCAGACTGAAGTAAAAATCTGACTGTAATCAGATTTCAAACCACATCCACAAGGTGGCTTGGAAAACGACCATAAAACACACATCTGGATACAATGACAATAATCAGATTTAGGCTGTCAGTCTGAACACAAGCCAAGACTCTAATAAATAAGCTAGTCAAGCCTTACATTTTTGGAAATACGCACAATCATATGTTTCCATCTTTAATTACTAGATTAATTTGTGATATTTTGATTTTAAAAAATACAATCGGGATAGGTATACAGTCTCAGATGATAAGAAAACATGAGTTTCATATATATTCCAAAGTTTAGATTTGACTGTTTGTTTATCAAAACTTCATCAGTTAGTGGAAACATTATGAGGACCCCTGATATAATACTTTCTTGGGACCATATTTGTCAAATGGACGGAGTCCTGAGCCAGGAAACTGTCAATGCTTGTGAAACACTGACCCCTCTCTTTCAAAAAGATTAATATTCCCATTTCCTTAAATATAGGGTTTTAGTGGGACTTTGCTTGAAGGTCTACCTCAGAAGAGGGAGAAGGACCAGTTGGAGCTGCAGTACCACTGGATCCCACTGCTGGCCCATTAGTCTGAGCAGAAGGCCTCTGACTCACTCCATCCACCGTCACATCCTCCAGGCCTGGGATTGAGGACAGCTTCAAAGTGATAAACAAACAAATAAAACTCCAAGTGGTAATCAAAGGCAGACAGTTTACAAACCAGGAATTCACGCTGTTTGTTCAGAGCTGCTATCCTGAGTGTATGTAGGTTAGCAAACCTTGCTAACTGTCCCTATACCTTAATCCACAAGAGGAACTGTATGCGTTTGTTGCCACTGTGCCAGATACCATGAAAGTATTTCACAAAGCAGGATTTCTGAGTTGAGGATTGTCCAATAGGAACGTCTCTCAGCTCTTTTCCTTCTGCATAGGGTTGACTTTAGGCTCTGAACTGTGAAACGCTGCTTTGAACGTCAAAGTCACCTCCCGAAGACTACGCAAAGATTTTAACAATGTAAATGCCGATTTACCTTTGCTTCCAATATGCTGAGAGTCGTCTCAATCTGCTGGATCCGTAATGATACAGTAGCAAGTTTCTACAATAGAAGATAAAGCAGGTATTATGATGACCTTGCTTTCTATTAGTCTCTCATATTTCTATGACCCTAGTTTCAATTTTAAAGAGCAGTGTACTTGTTCTTCACTCCTGGTCTAGATGTGCCACAGTACTACTACACCCACCTGCTTCAAACTCCCTGGCAGACGTTTTTCACCAGGGAGTTAAAGGAGAATTCCACCATTTCTTTTTCAAAATTTCAGAATATTTCAATCTTTGAAATGTAAACAGTCATTCAGAGTGGTTTGGTGTGAAATGGTAGATACAGATTCCTTTACAGTGATGGTGATAGGAAACAGGGCTTGCAATGTCTTCAACACAAATATAGCCTTTTTATTTAACATTCAAAACCACCAGTGAACCTACATATGTCTTCTGAGTTTTTATATGTATTTTTGATGATGGAAAATTGGTTTTTATTTGGGGACTATATTGCCTTACACCACCCTTCACACATTCCTCTGTTATGAATGTATTAGAATACATTGTAAGCCAGTGAGCCATTGAGAGGGAGCCTTCAGAAGCTTTAAACTCTTCAGACGCCTGGTTCCTGGCGTGGTGTGGAGAACTGTCGCCTCACAGCGAGGAGGGCCTGGGTTCGATTCCCCGGCCGGGTGACCAGGGGACTCCCCGTGTCTGCGTGGGTTTCCTTCCACAGTCCAAAGACATGCAGTAAGGCCAATTGGACATGCCCCCTGTGTTGCCCTAAATTGCCCGTGTGTGTCTATAGCTCCAGCACCCTTAGAAAATGGATGGATGGATGGATGGACGTCTGGTTCCTATCACCACCGCTGTGAACATTTCTGACTCAGTAAGTTTCTCTAGAACAAAACCTTTCAACACGAAACCGCTCTGACTGTCCACAACTGAACCGTTTACGTATGTAAAAGATAAAAGTCGGTGGAGCTCCCCTTCAAGAATGATGCACATCATACGGGTTATGTCTGTGACAGTACTCTTAACTCCAAATGCTTTCCTAAAATAACAATCAATACACAAATATGCTAATTAAACCAACAATTACGGTTCAGCTTTATGAAGAATGTAAAGCCCACCGCTGTAAAACCTCGTAAACCAGCAGTAACGTCAACGTGAACCCACCTCCTCACAAACAGTGGAAAAGCGGTTGAGGAACCGAACCGTGTGGACAATGAACTGGTTTAGGAAAGCGACGACTCTTCTTTGCTGGATGGCAGGAACCTAACAGAGAACATGCACATTACAGCTCTGAGCCAGAAGCGATTCTCTTCTCGTCTTCTGTACACGAGCTACATCTACAGTAAACAAGCTCTCAGCACCGACAGCAGCGGCAGCCGGTCTGAACCGAAACTAACAACTCACCTTGGTCAGATCCACCCCCGAGCCCACAATCGGCAACCCGTCCTCATCCATGTTAATCACAGCTCAGACCAGAACCTTTACAGACCCGTTCGGTTTAAACCTGCTCAGCGTCCAGCATCAACACCTCTTCACGTGACTTCAGCGTGACCTGTGGCACTTCCGTCTGCGGAAAGCCGATCGCCGCAGTAAAAGTCCTCCACTGACCCGCTGGGATTGACTTCTCCGGGCAGTCACACCGAATTTTTACAATTCCTGCTGCGCTGCACTACGCAGCCCCGCGGGTGACGTCCTGTATAAATAAAAATAAGGCGTGGGAACGAGATCATGAAGTCGTGGCCACGCCTTAGTAAAGCGTCAGCACGAGATCCTAACGCGCGCGGCCACAACTCGGGAAGCCGTGATCTCGTTCCCACGCCTTACTAAGTCGTGGCCACACATTAGGATCTCGTTCCCACGCGTTAATAAGGTGTTTTTTTTTTTTGTTTTTTTTTTTACATTTTATTTTTATTTATACAGGATGTCACCAGCAGGGCTCCATACTGTATAATTGGCAGATAGTATTTAATTTTTTAAAAATCACTTTGAGATATGATTTTGCCATAAAACATTATCAAAATACCCTCATGGCGAATGGTATATGCAGGCTGACGTAAAGCAAATTAGTACCCAAGAAAAACACATTTTCAGATTTACTACTATTTTACCAAGATATATATGTGTGTATATTAAAAATTATATATATACATACACACATACATATCCATATACATACATACACACACACACACACCCACACCAAAAAAAAAATGTATACACACATACATACATACGGGTTATGTATCGCATTACTACGTTTGCGCTATAGACATCACAACCCCTGGTATCTACTGACACCACCGTGAAGTGGCCAAGTCTTTTCAAACGACATTGAATGACTTGCATCTCAACAACTAAACAAAGCTGAAATGTGAAAAATCAGTGGAATTACCCTCAAAAAAAGAAACAGAACAGAGATTAATATGTCATATGAATGAATGTGTCATAATGGTGTCTGCGTCCCCCCCCCCCTAACGTCAAAAGAGGCACTGCGGTTTAATTCTTATATTTATTCTGAAATCAGTGCAGTCTGTCGATCATCTGCCAGGCTTCTGAGGTCCCCCCGAGTTTGAACTGGGGAATCTTACTAATAACATATGAAGCCTTCTTTGCATGTGTAGTCAGGTGCAGCAGTAGAACCTCCTAAACCTGGTCATTACAACTTGGAGAGCAAGCCACCAGAGTAGCTGCAGTCTCAGATGGGTCCCTTCACTCTACCTATTCTGAAAGTGAGTTGGTGTTAGTCATGTATTGTGCTAAGCACCACTTCTGCTAGTCAGTATGAACTAAACTGCATGCTGGTCACAAACATAACCTTGTCGGCTACTCAAAATCTCATGCACAATTACTGAGAAAGCAGGGCACTTGTATTACTGGCCACATTACATTACATTCTACATCTGTCAGCATAAGATCTCAACCTGCCTGTAGTTGTACCCACTGTGCTTTGCACAAACTCTGATAGTTATCAAAAACACAAATTAAGAGCCCACAGCTGAAAAAGTATTTTTAATACACAATTATTTGATAAAAAAAGACAACCTTGACTATATAATATCTACTACCAGACTGTTACTTCCAAAATATGAATTTAAAACCAAAAAAAGTCCAGAACAAGTCCTCCAGTTGTTGTTCATGGGACAATCATTGTCTGGTGGTCACTGGTTCAATCAAAATAGTGAGAGCAAAGAGCTCCAACATCTGGTTAAAAGCATAAAAAAGAAAATCTGAAAATCTGTACTATGAATGAAAAACAGATGCATTCAGCAAGAACAAATGGGCTGAGTGAAAGTGTGTCCATGCCTGAGAAACAGTAATTGTTTTGGACACGTTCTTCAGTCATCCAGAGTGAAGTCGAAGGGCTGGAAGTCGGAACGGACTTGTTTCGTCAGAGCCTCTTCCTCCTCTCTGCTGTTTTTGCAGTCTCTCCAATCAGATCGCGTTGGGATGTTCAACACTGCCTCGCTTGCCAGCACTTCCCTGCACAGATACACAGATCCAGACACACATGCACACAATCTTTACTCAAGATGGTTTGCAAAATTAATCTGTGTTCACAGAATTCAATTTTAACATTGTTGTATACCTGCCAAACTGTAATGGGAAGTTCTTCTTGATGCGATAAAACAGCTTTTCTCCTGTATCCAGTTCCACATAGAAATAAGGAGTTCCTGGTGGAGCAATCTGGAATAAAGGAACAGAAAGAATTCCCACAAATTATTAATGCTACACACATTTTCTCACATTTTAGTCATAAAAGTGACAATGTTGGAGTCGGTTTGTCTCAGTCTCAGGGTAAGGTGGCCTGAGACATTGGGCAGAACACAATGTTATTAGTACTATGGATTAATTTAATAAAAATCTATGTTGCTCGTTTTGTAGACACTTGGCTGTAGGTGGTGACTTCTCAGTGTGTTTTATAGAAGAAAGACAATAATATAATGACACTGATATAATATTATGGCGCACGGTGCAGTGGGTAGCGCTGTCGCCTCACAGCAAGGAGGGCTTGGGTTCGATTCCCCGGCCGGGTGACCAGAGTCCTCTCTGTGTGGAGTTGGCATGTTCTCCCCGTGTCTGCGTGGGTTTCCTCCGGGTTCTCCGGTTTCCTCCCACAGTCCAAAGACATGCTGTCAGGCTAATTGGACATGCTAAATTGCCCCTGGGTGTGAATGACTGTCTGTGTCTGTCTGTCTGCCCTGCGATGGACTCGCGACCTGTCCAGGGTGTATCCTGCCTTCCGCTGGGATAGGCTCCAGCAGAGAGAAGAAGTGGTTTATGACTCTAATATAGATAATGAGGTTCCTATTTTCAATCTGTGGATAAACAGCTCAGGAAAGCTATGGCATTTAGATACACAGCACTGTCTACGTTTAACCCGGTCACAATCATTACAATTTTAGCTGATGATTACTTTCCATATAAATAATAAGTGCAGCTAGTAAAGTGGCTGATCAACTCCCAAAAGAGTTCAAGCTCCAATAAACAAACTTTACTGAATTATGCCTTCTAAAGGTATTATATGACCAGTCAAGAAGATAGAACATACCTGATAACAATTATTCAAGCCACAAGTGTTTTCCACAGTTGTTAGGCAATTTAATATTTATGAAGTTTCTACCTATTTGCAGAAGCTATTAGTACCTGTTTGAGGTCTGTGTGCTCTGGTATCTCCATCAGCTCCATTTGCTGCTCCTGCGCCTGCACCATGAAGGCCTCCTTAATGTCCTCTGTACTGCACCTCTCCATGGGCACGGGCACCACCTACCATCCAGAAGGTTATACAGGGTTTTCACAGCTGACAGCTGTAGTTATATTTTACAAATATTAATACTACAGATAAATACAGGATGAAAGGCTTAACTACAGTCTGATCAGATCAAACATGGCATCAGATGTGATGAGTGATGTCATCATAGGGAACAGGTCCCTCAGACTGTTTGTTCGTCAAGACAGACAGTGTTTATCTGCTCAGACTTAAACTGATGATTGAATAATGTATGTGAGACTGAAAATGAGGAAGAACTGGAGCCTTTCAGATCTCCATCCTGGTGCATGTGGTTTGCCAGGCTCAAAAACCTTAATGTATGTGGTGCTGCTGGACTGACCTTGGGTCTCAACAGGTCCGCCCGTTTGGGCAGCAACCACAGGTGATGAAGCCAAACAGGCTTCTTTTTATGATGTTGTGCCATATACAGACTGCTTGCCCTATCATTCTTCATTGCTAAGTGGACAGTAGAGGTACTGCATCACATTCTTTAGAAAAAAGTATTACAGTGAATTCGAGTGAACTACAGAATAAGAATATCTTTCTAATGAATTGTGGTGAATATAGTATTGCAGCAAGGGGACAGCAGCCCAGTCACCTGTAACTGAAGGTGCTGGCTGCGGTAGTTCCTCTCGAACAGAATGCAGCGCCGGCCGCAGCTCTTATGGAATTTCCTGATGGCACTTTTGTAATTCTCCAGCTCTTCCACCACATCAGACGGCAGATCCACCACAGATTGGTAGTGTCCAATGGGCAACAGCAACACATGGTCTGGGGTGAGGCAGCCTTTAGCCATAGCCATGTAACACTGTGGAAGCAAGACAATCCTGCTAATTCTAGACGTATAGACATACAGAAGCACACAGGTCTTTCGTTAAGCTGTGCGTTGTGCTTGACGTACGGCCAGGCAATGTGACAATATTTATCATTATTGCCACAAAGTGTCACAGTATGCTTTTCTAAGCATCTTATAGATGTCGCCAGTAATCATTCTCTTTCAGCTTTTCAGATATATTGTGACAAATCGTATACCATAAAAACTTTGTGAAGTACGGCAATGTTATATTTCTGGAGTGTATATTTATGTATAAATGGAACTCACATGTGTCCCAATACTGATGACCAGGTGCTTCTCCACCTCAGGGCTGGCTAAACAGAACCAACAGGGTCCAGTAGGCTGAGCTAAGTGCAAGAGGAGAGCGTTATAATATGCAGAGTGAAATTATGCCTGTAACATTAAACAAAAGAAAAACTGGTTATGATCAGGGATCATGACAAGATGTACTGCAACTTTGGTTAAACGAAAGTACTGGAAATGCAATAGTGAGTTCCATATGTTGATTAATCCCAGACAGTTTCTTTAGAAAAAAAAAGGCTAATAAAAATCAGCCATTGGCTAATTTGGCTGTAAAGAATTAGAAATTAGACAAAAACAAACAATCAATCAATCAATCAAATAAATAAATAAATAAATAAATAAATAAATGGTGCACATCTGACTCTATTAAAATCAAACCTACAACATCTCATTCTAACTATTAGCTTGTCGCACAAAAACAGTAATAAACTGCTAAAACAAGTCCAAGACTTGATGGACCAACATTCTACCCTAGATCAGGAATTTCCCTGCTTTGCAAAATTCGTTTTTTTTTGCCTGCTCAAACACCTGACCAACTGATCAGGTAATTATGATAGCAGAAAAAAATAAATAAATGTGCAGGGCAGGAGTTTTTCACTGAATTCTGTCTTGTGTTAATGGACTAAGTACATAGGAGCAATGACTGACAGCAGGCTGGTTAGACTCACGGGGTTTGCGAGGTTGTTTGGGCTGGCTGGATCCGTCACCCTCCGACTGCCGCTTCCGACCTGCACCCTGATTTTGCTGGTGCCGGTGATGCTGCTGCTTCTTCTGGCCCAGATCAAAGAAGAACTGAGACACAGGTTCCTCCTGCTCAACAGAGGTTCACCGTTAATGCCTTTAATCCACAACAGGTCAAAGACAAACATCTCAAGAAACAGTATGTGGAACAAAATGCCATGGACAAAGGACATTTATCTTGTATTTAATTTTTCTCCCTTGAAGTCCACTTCTAATGTCCAATTTCCACTCACACTTTAGCCCTCAATTAAACAGGCTGTTTTTATTACTGTGCATTCACTGCAAAATTATATACATATTGGCCAATTAAATGACCGTACATTTGTTCAAGATCTCATGTTTCTCATTGTGACACTGTGTTAAGCTCATTATAGTCATGCAAATCATTTCTAGACACATTTTACTCGTTTTACGGGATTTTATTGAGGGTCAATTTCTCTCAAGGCATGGTGATATCTTTCTTAAAGATGCCTGAATCAAGCAAAATTATGTGCCAGTGTGGTGAAATACTTTAACTTACTAAAATCAGTTAAATAAAAATGTCTACAATTGAGTAAGAAAACCTTATAATAAGCTTACAATACTCTCAAAATGAGTAATATTAGATATTTTGACTAAATTAAAAATTTCACTTGCTAAGATAACATTTTTTGCCGTGTTTAAAAATGATTTATGTAAATAACTTGTGTTCTGTTCTTCTCAGTTCAGGCTGAAACACCCCTTAATACTTCAGTGTGAATCGGCAGAGCTAAACAAGTTGAGAGGAGTTAAAAATTTGATTCTTATGATATCAAAACAGGCTGTTTTTGTAGATTAGGCACAATATATAGAGTGTATGGACTGGGGAGTCATTTCATACATTTTAACAATGTTTACATACTACAGCAATACCTTATTTTAAAAAAAAGTAGAAAATGTAGCTCTTAATGAGAAATACCAAGCAAAAAGGCTGCAATCAAATAAATAATTAAAAACCAAGCATGCACGCACCTCATCAACTGCAGAGGGAGGAGGTTTATACTTCTTTCCCTCTTTCAGTGGTTTTCTGTAAGGGTTCTCTGTGACATCCTGAGGCTGTTTGACCAGCTCCACGGCGTCCATACATTTCATCGGGACAATGTTAAATGCATACAAATACTAAGAGAGAACACCAGCAGAACACAGAGCATTTCAGTCTTTATGTTTCTTCACTTAAAACTATGAAATATGAAAGTGCAGAGGGGATGGGATAATGTAAACAGCCTACCTTTTTCTTAGCAGGGTTGTTAACTGTTGCCAGGGCGATAAATCTACTGACATGTTGTGCGTTCTCTTGAAGAACCACATGGTTTCTGTACAATGAAAAAGACATTTGTCAAAAAATTATTCAACCAATACAGAAAAAAAATGTGTGGTCATAGTGTGGTCATCTGTATGCAGGAAAAGACCTGTATGGCAGCCGCTCATAGTGAACCCCTTCCAATGCGGCAAAGTGGTAGCGAGGCTTCAGCTTTTCTGCAAGATTTGCGACGGAGGAAACTCCACAGAACTTTGTGTCAATTTCCTAAAAGAAAAAAAACATTAAGTTAAATAGGCTAAAAATACTGACCACCTAAAACACCCTCAGGAAATAATGGGTTTAAACTAGAAAGTACTAACCGGGTTGTTCCCATACTGCCACACTCCTCGAGGCCACTGAGAGGTCAGGAGGATGTCAACTCCTTTGAACTTCGAGCTGGACACCAGAGGAGTAAGCAGGGATGTGAGATCTTTTGCAGTGAAGCAGTGTGCAGGCGCTGGCTCCTGCTGAGCTTCTCTGCCACTGACATATGCAATCTGGAGGCCTGAAGCTCCTGTGAAAATACCCCTTCGGCCTGCAATCCAAAAAGTCCTGTACGTGAGCCGGCAAACAGGCAAACATTGTCACGGTCACTAGGCTTTTGCCTGCTCTCACTCCCCCACCATTAAAACACAACAGCTGTCCTTTAAACTGCGTAAACATTTAATTACGGTTGTACCATTAGAAGTGGTCCAAAAGTCACTTGGAATAAAAGCTCTTTAGATCAACTCACATTAAAAGCTAAGAATGTTTTGCCTTCTCCTGCAAAGTTAGCAGTTTCGAGATAAAGTATTTTCTTTGGACAGATAATAATTCAGAAGCTTCCTACCTAAACAGACGATGTTTTCAGCCAATTCACAACCATCAGAGCTGGGGAAGTACTTCACGGTCTCTTGGCTGGTGGCCCCCAGAACGTATGTGTGGATGGGAGCTTAAGCGTGAGTAATGAACAACAATGAAAACAAAAACCAGCATAAAACCTTTAGCTTCTCTGTAACAATGTTAACTAGTTTTTACAGACAATGAGATAAATACCTTTCTTAGCACCAGACTTGTATGCTTCCCACTCAGCTTCAGCCTCAGGAGACGTACCAAAGAATTCACCAACGCATAATAATAACTGCAATTTCAGAAATGATATAATGTGTGTCGGCTCTTTGTTTCCCAAAGATTATGGAAAAGACATTAACAGAAAAAGTTACTTACATCAAACTGCCCGCTCTTTTTCTGGATTGTGTTCACCCGGTTGAACAACGCAGTGATTCTACCTTCAACGTCCCCACAAGAGAGCCTAAAGGAAGACAAACCAGGACTATTATAGAACAACAAAAAAAAAAAAAAAACACATAACTGCAAATATAACTTTTAAACAACAACAATAAAAAAAAGTCTCGAAATAACTCAAAGAAAAAAAAGCATTCAGCTAGTATGTTCTAGCCACATTTAGGAAAGACACGGGAACAGTGTTCCAGAAAATATTAGGAATCCAAGCTTGATTCATTATTTGTAGGGGTGCATGGTTGTATGTTTATTTTATGTTTTTATTTATTTTACTGCATTGTTAACCTAATAAAAATAAAAAATACATTTTTTCTGTAACGCTAATCCCAAATTCATCCCAATTTCATCATTTTATCAATGTTCATGCACTGGCATGAGTATAGACATCAATGGGTACACAAAAAATATCAGCATCAGTCCAACATTCCCATTTCAGTGCATCCTTAGTGTTGTTTTATTTAGCCAGTTGTATCTGTACAGTGTTTCGGTTATTCATGATGGAGATATTCACATATGCAGATGGACATGCATGCAAGCCAAAACAGTCCCCAAAGGGAACTTTATTTTGGATTTATGACTGTTTTAACATCACAATCATTGCATATAAAAACTCAGAATACACGTGCGGGGTCACTGGTGCTTTTGGTCAGTACATCAAACGGCTATATTCGTGCTGTAGATATCGTTGTCGCTGGTTCTGAAAAAAGTCAGTAATTATTTGACAACGAACGATTTAACATCACAGTTACCAATCCCAGTAACTCTGTTTACATCGCACTATCTGAGCTGTGCTGAAAATTTGGTGGCGTTTCCCTTCCAGCCTCTCAGCACATAGTAGGGCTCGCACGACTCTCTGTAAACACAGTAAACAGACTCTTACACTCTCAGCGGCTTCTCCTCCATCATCCACACACACGGCCAGGCTGTGATAGACCTGCGGGCTCAGTAAAGCTGCGGACTGAAGCTCTTCTTCTTCTCCTTCTCCTTCTACTCCTCCTCCTTCTCCTCGCTGGGTTTGAAAAGCTTCAGCGTCCGCTGACAAAATAAACCCCAACAACAACACAGGAGCAGGACGGTTCTGTCCGCCGGTCCGGCAGGAATCAGAGTGTACCAGCGTGGCCGCTCACTGAGAAGGAATTTATTAAGGTGTGTTATATGGAAATAAGGCAGTGTAAATAATTAAACGAAGCGTAAAAAACTGCGAACGATTAGCTGAACGTACCACTAGAACACACGTTTCTACCCGAAAGAAACACACGGGCGCAACCACCGAGTCAGTCTTGCGCACCTACTTTGCACACTGCGCTGCTCCGCGTGTTTCTGTAGTGCGGCGTTTGAGACGCGTCGCTCGCAGTTTCGCATCGTAAACGCCACATTAACTACAGACTTTTGTGTAGATGTTGTATTGCACATAAAAGCCAAACAAGCGATAATTACTCGTTGATTATTGGGCTTGTGATGGTGTGGCTCCTGCATGTCCTCCCTCAAATACGTGAAATAAAAGCATGTAAAAAAAAAAAAAACCTTTGGATTTTAACCGTCAAAATCGTATACATTATTGGAAAAGTAAACAAATTAAACATTATTTAAAAAATAAAAAAAAGTTGGATTTTAACCGTCAGAATCTTATACGTTATTGGCAAAGTACACAAATTAAACATTGTTTTAAAAAAAAAAGTATGGATTTTAACCGTCAAAATCTTATACGTTATTGGCAAAGTACACAAATTAAACATTTTAAAAAATAAAAAAGGTTGGATTTTAACCGGCGGAATCTTGCACGTTACTGGCAACGTACACAAATTAAACATTGTTTAATTTTTTTTTAAAAAGGATGGATTTTAACAGTCAAAATCTTATACGTTATTGGCAAAGTACACAAATTAAACATTATTTAAAAATTTTAAAAAGTGTATGCGCAAAACGCGACGGCAAGCGGTTTACCCAGGGTGCGAGCGTGACGTGCGAGCTGCGACAAACCAAAACAGGAAGTAATAAAATCACACGAAAAAACAAGGTTTGAAAAGCGGCCGGAAACATGATAGTTTATGTGTAAATATACACACGGTGTGCTGTGTGAACATAAGGCTACCGGCACGATTCTTTCAGACCGTGTGAGCGGGCAGAGCGGAGTCGTTCTCTGAAGCGCATTAAAGAAGAGGACGCTCAGCCGCCTTAGGCTCAGCTCTCAGTCCCTCCTCAGATCCGTCACAGCCACAGGAACACGCACACACTGCACCGAAACAGCGGAAAGCGACAAGGGTCAAATAAAGTCCAGGATCAATAATCTACACGGCGTGAAAGCGCAAATTCCCACCCTTCCTAAACCTTCTCGCTTTCCGTAGCTGCAGTGTTGCATGGCGCTGTTTGTGTTTCTGCACAGTGGATGCGCTCCTGACGACTCAGTCCGAGAAACGGGACGTGGATTTTCAGGATAGCTGAAACAAACGCAGCACCAGCTCTCTCAGAGCCCACATGGAGCAACGCGACCCGTCCTCATGCCTGCTGGGCTTATTTATCCCTCCTACGGCTTAGCATGAGAGGAGTTTGGGAGCAGAGTCGGCCCTGAACACCCGCCGGGCCAGAACATTCCCATATATAGGCTTTGGAAGTGGTCAAGCCTCAGGAGCCTCTGCGGAGCTTCTGCTGCAGAGCTTCCGTAGAAATGTAAACCCACCAAGGAGAGCACTCTGATTTCCCTTCACAAGCCAGAAAGAAGGAGAGCATGCGTGCACGGCCTGTTCAGAGAGGGGACTCGCACAGGAGGAGGCTGTGTTGTAAAGTCAGAGTAGATCAGTGTATTGTGATCTGAATGTGGAGACCATCCTCGCTATTCGGTCTTTAGAGTCCATTTCCAACACTTTGTGCTAATGCCTGACTTGTCGGCAGAGTTGATGTAAACCTCAGCTTGGTCACCAAGTGCACTCTTCTTTGCTTTCCTTCCGCATGCCAGAAACAACGTGACCATGTCGGCACCAGAGCAGATTATCGAGATCGTTATGGAGGACAGGACGTATAACGTGAGTAAGAGCAAGCTGATTGAGAAGAGCGATTACTTCCGTGCCTTGTACAGCTCTGGGATGAGGGAGGCCGGTGAAGACTCTGTGCAGCTGCAGGGGCTGAGTGTGCCAGGCCTGGAGCTGGTCCTGGAGTTCATCAACACATCTAAAGTTCAGGTTGTCAATGAGACGCTGGAGGACCTGATCGAGACGGCCTCTTTCCTGCAGGTGACGCCCATCTTGAAACTTCTCCTGTCCGAAATCCGCCAAGACAACTGCATTGAACTCTTCAAGCTCTCGGAGGTCTATGGAACGCACGACCTACGGACAGCATGCCTCAAGTACATGAGCTGTCACTACCATCCCATGCTGCGCAGGCCAGAGTTTCAGGTCCTGCCTGCTTCTTTGAAGGAGCAGGTCAAAGAAATGCGCATGAGGGGCACTGCCACTCTGGTGGCCATTGGAGACTTTAAGGGCACCTGCTTGGACCTTGCTGACCAGGACGAACCATGGTCCATGCTGAGGTACGGGGAACTAGAGCAGCGCTGGAAGCCGCTCGCCAACAACCTGCCCCCAGACATGGTCAGCGTCAGAGGGTACGGCTCTGCGGTGCTGGATAACTACCTTTTCATCGTCGGTGGGTACCGAATGACAAGCCAAGAAATCTCTGCAGCACATTGCTTCAATCCCTGCAAAAATGAATGGAATCATATAGCGCCTTTGAACCAGAAGAGGTATCTGTATACGCATAGATCAAGTATGGTGTCCTTTAAACGGGCGTTTGTCTTTCTGACCAGTTGTGTGTCGTGTTTGTGCTCAGGGCCAACTTTAAGCTGGTGGCAGTGAGTGGGAAGCTGTATGCAGTGGGCGGTCATTGCTTAGGTACAGTGGAGTGCTACAGTCCTGAGCAGGATTGGTGGACGTGTGTTTCCTCCATGCCGAACCCTCTGGCTGAGTTCTCTGCCTGCGAGTGCCAGGGCATGATCTACGTCATGGGTGGCTACACAGCCAGAGGTGCGTATGCAACCTTTTAGAGAGAGGACACATACACACAGGAGCTTAAAGTCAGAGTCAGAGTAGATCACAGGTATCTTGAAGGTGGGAGGAGGAGAAGCAAGCACTCCAATGCTTATGTGCAGTGCATGCTGGGTATTGTAGTGAGAAAACAATGAGGGATGAAAACACAAAAAGGATACAAAGTCATTAATTCTGTTAAGGCTGAGGGATGCATTGCTGCACTACAGAATGAAGTTAAGTGACCCTTATTAGTTCCATAATGAGGAAATTCACCTCCTATTTGTGCAGTGAAACACCCGCATACACACTTGTGAATGCACACACACACTAGGGGGCAGTGAGCACACCTGCAGCCCTATTACACAGCACCCTTCAGCACATATTGTCAGCTCAGGGGTTAAAACGGACAATCTTCCAGTCACAAGGCTGGTTGCTTAACCTCCAGCACATGGCCGCTCCCTAAAAATGACAAAATGCATCAAATAACAAAATCAATGCTAGTTTCAAGTCAGGAAACCCTTTAAGTGATAGCAGCATTGTTATGGGGGCATAGTGAGAGGAACGACAGAAGGCATAAAGGCTCAATTAGTTGATTAATCACACTATTGTGGATGGATTCATCATCAAGTTGCAGCTCAAACTCTGGGCACAGACACAGATCTGAACCTTCCTTTCCTTTTTCTCTGGCAGACAGGAACACTGATGTTCTGCGCTACTGCCCCACCTCAGACACGTGGTCAGTGTTCCGCACCTGCTCAGCCCACGTGCGGAAGCAGCAGATGCTGTCAGTGGAGGAGACCATCTACTTGGTAGGTGGCTATACGCATGAGCTGGAGTGTGTGGCCGGAGGCCAGCGGCGAGCCAGTCAGACGGAGGACATGCTGACGGTGCAGTCGTATAATGTGCGGACAGGAGAGTGGCTGCAGTTGAAGGAGAACACGTCCAAGTCGGGCCTGAACCTCACCTGCACTCTCCACAATGATGGCATTTACATCATGAGTCGTGACATGAGTCTGCCCACAAGCCTGGAGCACCGCGTCTTCCTCAAGTACAACATCTTCTCTGACGCCTGGGAGGCCTTTCGTCGCTTCCCCGGACTGGGCCAGAACATGCTGCTGTGCTCGCTCTACCTGCCTAACATCCTGTGAGCCAGAAAGCACCATGCGCAAGCCATCTTAAGTAGCCTCCTGAGGGATGCCGTGTATGCCCTGGCCAGTACATGCGGCAATCTTAGAGTATGGTGGTAAATTAGCGGCGGAGATAAATGGGGTCAGAAGCAATCGCATTCAGGGTCAGTGAGGGGGTTACTGCAGAGATGCATGCTACAAGAGAAGGGCTGATGAAAGGTTGCTCAAAATTGAGGTCAATGAATGTTGTTTGCACTAATAACAAACAAACAATCCACTGTACCTCAATTAGGGTCGGGATAACAGCTTGTTGTTGAGGCACACTTGAATTTAAGCACAGAGCTTATGCTGAGATATACATAAAACACTTTATATGGGAGCAAGTGCACTGTTGCAACAGATTTTCCCATCTTGCACGAAAACTACTAATGCCAATGCATGTACTTACTGTCTGTATTCCCTATACAGAATATATAAATGCACTACTGACTGATGATTGGCAGCAAAAGGCTGTGGTTTTACACGGCCCTGGTTGTGATAGAACACTAAGAGTCTGATCAGAAAGCATTAATAGTCTTAACTACTGCTCAAGCTTCATGAGTACCTTACCATTTTAGGCCTTGAATTTTCAGGCCTAGTACATATACAAAAGCACTTGACCAAAACAGCTGTGATCTTATTTTGACTGAATGGTGATGTGGAGGGCTTCTAGCAAAAGGACCAAAATGTGCAAATGTTCTGAAGAGACGTCTGTTTCCGAGAGTTAAGGTGGTGGCCCTCCTGAATGCAGTACTTTACGTTGACCTTTGATTCATTCAGGTTTCTTTTTTAATTTTGCTTCGTTTTGAGCAGTTTCCAGTCTGAATGTGTGACAGTACTGAATATTGCCACAGATGCCTTGAAAACAGTCATGATTTTAAGTTCAATAAAATCATCAGGAGAAGGGAATGTATTGCCTCTTTATTTGACTGTTTTTCTGTTAGTGTGTTCAATTGAGAACAATTTCAATCAACACCATTTACTGTTCTTAAACAGTTTTTCTATCAGTAATTACAGGCATTCAGTTGTGTAAGTTATTCGCAGAAATGGCTTCACTCAAAAACATTTTGTTGTGCTAGTGGATGAGGATAGGAATGCTGTGTTTAGGTGAGAACTTATGGTTCATAAACCGAGCGACTGAAATCGGAGTTTTGGTGACATTTTGATTTGGTGATTGTGATTTTGGTGACTGTTTTGTGGGCGCATGTCAGGTCACACACTACAAAATGTGTCATGTAGCTGCCTTTTGGTTCATCTTAAAGGAAACCCTGACTGTAAAGTCTTGTATGCCTTATAAGTGTACATGTTAAACACTATTAAATATGTATAAACCAAATGAAAATGCTGTGTTTGTTTAAAAACAATAGAAGTAAGCGGAATCCCTTGCACAATGATATTATATACTTCCAGTAATTTCATATGGAAAATGACAAATTTTCTCTCTATATATATTCTGCACTACACATGGCGAAAATATTCTACATTCAAATTATGCACTAAATGTTAGATTGGGAGTTGTCAAGCTTAGAGCTGAATATAAGTGAATATAATATAATAGATTATTTGAATGTAGAAGCAATTCCTTCAAAACTCACTACACTCTGCAGGGAGTAGGGAACCACTTGAGATTCAGACTTAGAAGAAGACACCCTTAATAGCTCAATATCTCAGTCACATTTTGCTTTTTTGCTTTAAAAAGAGCAGTTTATATCAAAGCATTCTCAAAGGTATGGCTCTATACGTCTCTATGTTTGGGCCAAATTAGTTCTGGAGGTTCTGTGTGAACCTTGTAGCTTAACAAAGGGTAAACTAGTCCGCTTGCTAATCCATCCAAACAGAGAGCCCTTTGTCTAAAATGAACAATTTATTTAAAAAAAAATTACACAGTTCTTACCCCAAAAGCTGACAGTAGGCTAAGGCTTGTTTGATGTCTAAAATGTATTAAATTTGGCTATTTTTACGCCGGAGCTATGAGCTAATGGAGCTAACATGTAATGGAAGTCTATGTGGCCTAAAAATGGCTTTGGCTTTGTGGCTCCAGTGCAAAACTAAGCAAACTTCAGACACCAAACAGGTGTATTTTGGGGTAAAATAATGTACATTTTTTATTTTTACAGTCAACCATCGCTTTATAGGTAGACAGACTTGGGAATGTTGTTACATGGGAGCTTAGCTTTTGGTTCAGCTAATTGTCCTGGAATTGAGTGTATTTAGCCATTTCTTCCTTTGACTGTGCCACCAAGCAGTCTCTGGTCTAACACTCTTGCTTGCTATCAGAGCTAGGCTCACTGACTGCCAGCCTGTCCTCACATAGAAAGTCAATGTGGACAGAAAAGACCAGCTGACCGTAAGCTGTGTAATCTGAGACACTGCAGCGGCCTCTGATGTCTACATCATCGTCTGTATAGTAGACAGGGCAGAAGGACCTGATGAAGTCTTGGTCCCTGTAGGTTACTGTGGTCCACTCTTCGGGGCTCGAGGCAGTAGTAAAGGAGCAGTCACACATCAGCCAGTCTGCAGTGAGACAGCTGTGACTTTCAGATGGAGCCAGCAGGGGGTGCTGTGTGAGTTTAGCAGCAGGTGCAGCTGTTTGTGACTGATGGGCTGTTTGTGGCCTGGACTGAGTCTGTGAGCCAGAGGGTAGCTGGACTCTGCTTCTCAGAGGGTTACTGCAGTCCCAGTGGAGGATCTCCACCCATACTAGGATTGGATAAAGGAGCATGGGAGCATGTCTGTAGCCCATGATGCGATGGTTGAGCTCAGGGATGCTCAGTGCCAGACACTCCAGATTGCATGATGACAATGGCCTGTCTCCTGTGTTTGACACAAGCACTACTGCAGTGTGTGTGTCATAACAAAGATCTGTCACTGAAATGTGGAAAACAAGCAATAAAATGAGTCATTAATGTTTACTACACCTGAATACAACTTTGTGGTAAGGAGTTAAAGGGATAGTTTGGCAAAAAATCTAATACACACTATTTTCTCCTTACCCTGAACCCCTAAGATAGCTAACAAGCAGGACTGCCTCTTGCCATAAGTAGTAATAGCAATAGCTTAGGGCCCAGAGGTCAAGATGATTGATATGTTTGGTTTCATATCATTTATGTCAATTATGATTTTGATGAAAAAAAGACTATGAAGACATCACTGATGACTTTGCCTGCAATAAACCAAGAAAGCAGAAAGGATGCACACGCCACTTAATCACTAGGTAATGAATCTATGTAATGAATCATAGAGGATATTCAGGATGTGACTCAATACATTATTTATCATCACTGTTATCTAAAGGAAAACAAGATATTTCCAAACTAGTAACTTTACAGGAGAAGACAAAAGCACTCTTACCTTTCAATGTAAGTTAAGGTACAGAGATTTTATTCCAAGAGATTTTAGAGCATTTCTATTGGTCCATTCATCACAAAATTTTCACACAACATAAAGCACAGCTGGTGTGTTGAAATGATGTAGAAAAATAGAAATCGACAAAAATGGAGATACATGGTTGGACAGTGATGATATATAAATGTCTATTTTTTATTATATTAGAGCATTCAGCATGATAAAAGCACAATATCTGACGCAAAAGCTGTGCCTTTTTTTTGTCCAGATCAAAGTTTATCCACAAGCTAACACAGTAACCACCAACTAAGCTTTCATTTCATTGTTTTAGTTTCTACAGTTTTAATATAGTTGATTAATGCCTGAGTATGACTTACGTACAGTTTTTTTTCCTAATCAAAATTCTTGTATACAGAAGAATGCATCTGGAAGGAGCAAGGGCACCCAGTTGGATGTTGCTTTGGGCCTGCAAATGTTCAGACATTAGCCTTGTGGCTCCAGTGCAGAACTAAAGAAGCAAATTTTGGATACTAACATATCCGCAAAACTCTTTTTTAAACAAAAAGGAAATTAGATTGGTGCATATATCAATGGACCTAAGAAGTTACCCTATTAACCTAGCTAGGTAATTACAGTACATACTATACATTCCAAAGATGTTATTTCCATTAAGCATGCATGCTTAACATATGGAGACTGACCTGACGCTGCGTGAGGATGATCTGACACAGTGGAGTAGATGAGCGTCAGTAAATATCTCTCAGTGAAAAGTGGAAACCCAGACATGTTTTACTGCAGTATAGCTTGATTTAAACAGATACAATGTGCCCTGGGTCTGTTTCGTACTGTATCCATGGCAACAAGATTTGAAAATAATTCTAAAAGTCAGGGTTTCTATTATGACATCAACATCGTTCTAACAGAGCTTTCTGTTCTACAGGATAAGTGTGAAAGTGTGATGGAGTGGACTAGTTTTAGTCTTATGCTGTCATTTTAAAACACTTTGGGGCATTAACATGTGCAAAACCACACAATATTTGTATGATCTAAGCTCATTTTCTGAAATAAATGCATATAAAAATAACCTTAGGTCTGCTTTTTACACAAATATCTGATTTTGGAAGCCAGGTCTTTTGAGAGCTTTAAGTTAACCAGGCCTACACATTAGTCGAAGAAATACAAAAATAGAAGGAAAGATTTTCAATTGTGGGAATGTTTTATTCATGAACAGAGTCCAACACAAGCTGACCTTGAGAGTTGGGGGATTATATTCCCTAAGTGTTTCCCATCACTTTTCTGTTGGTGGGCTGCCTCACTGAATAGACAGCTAGGCAACAGGATGGAATGCTTACACAGAAAAGTTGCTGTCATTGATGAAAACAGGTTTATAGGAAACATCATCTCGCTGCTAATATGGATGATAAAACAGGCAACTATCCATGTACATATAATATATTTTTTTATAGTATATATACATATAGCATATTTTTTTATATACTATATTGTTTTTTTTGTCCCAAATTCTAGCAGTTTTGTGCTCTCTGTGGACCCATCATGGCCGGTTTGTGGGTTATAAAACTGCTAGTTGTTACTTTATTCTTGACTGCTGCTTCTTTTACTCAGATAATGAACTTCATTTCTTCTTCCACCACTGAGATACTGTTTCTGCAGGGTTGAGAAAGAACAGAAATTGATATTGTTCATCCTAAGGATATTATTCAACATAAATCACATAAAGTCTTACATGAATGTCTTTCTTTTTCTAAAGCAGCAAATCTGGTCTTTGCTTTTCCTCTCACAGTGTAATCTGGCCACTTAGTGGCGCTATAACTTCATTATAAAAGTCATTCAATGCGAAATGAGTAAAGGTCAAGATATGCTGTCCAAACATATTACTAAATACAACTACTCATTGCTGACACAGCGGTTCAGTTGCATGTAACATCTCCTGCTGATAGAATGGGATGCTCTGGAGCAGCCACACATGATCCATGCCCTGTGCCAAATGTCGGCTAGAGGAGTCTAAAGCCCCTCAGCACTGTGCAGCAGTGTATGGAGTAATGCATTCTCTGAATTGATGGAGCTCCATCCAGTACCTTTGGGATGAGCTAGAGTGGGCTTTGTGATCCAGATCTAATCATCATACATCAGTACTTGACCTCACTAATGCTCTTATGGCTGAATGCAGTCAAATCCTCACAGCAATGTTCCAACATCCAGAGTAAAGTTCTCCCAGAAGACCAGAGGCTGTTACTGCAACAAAGGGACGAACTGCTTATTAACAGCCTTGATTTCAGAGGAAACACTGGATGAGCAGATGTGTACATGTGAATTACTCAACCTGAAGCTGAACCGAGTATGAATTTCATTTACTGAAGACCGAAGCCTGCAGTCCAAAACTAGCAGGAACTAAATATGGCTGTCAAGCAGGCCTGGCAGAACATCACCAGATACATGTCCAACATCTCTTAGTGTCTTTGGGTTAAATTTAGCCAAGGGGTATACAAGTAAATGCAAAACATGCTTTGTTTAAATACATTTGGTCCTCTATGACAATGAGGACTATGTAAAAATGTCCATGGCTGCTACATTGTTGGTCCTGGTCCTACAAAGTTCAGATCCAACATATCTGGTTCTAATATTCAGATGCCCCAGAAATCCTTCATTACCTGGATCAGGTGTGTATTAAGTTTGGAGCTAAATGCTGCAGGGAGGTGGATCTCCAGGACCAGGATTGGGCACTAATGCTCTAAATAAACCTGACAATTCATACTTTGACTACTTCCATAGCCATTGCTGCATTTCAGATCTATTGTGTTGAAGACAAAACAAACATGTCACTGTCCAAATACTAACAGACTGCAGTGTAAGGGAACAGATGGATTTGTGTTTAGCATGGCAGAGTTAGCCATGTTCAGCTGGCTCTACAGGGGGCCCAGGTGGGAGGAATGATAGATGCTCATCTCTCTGCTTTAGTTTTTTGCTCATATTCATATTATCACATAAACATAATAAATATGAAGGGCTGGCTTAACGCATGTGACTCTCTACCGTGACTAATTATTATATGCTGCATATTCATTTGTAATCATTTTGCATATAAAAAGGTTTGAAAAGAATAACAAGTGATGTGTAATACACTTTGTCAAAAAATGCATTTTTATTTTCTCTAATTAAGGAGGAATTAAGCAGTATATAGCATGGTTATGTGTAAATCCCTCTCTTGCCAGTGGGGTTTAACACGTTTTGGAACATGTATAGCGATGGGTTAGTTTCTTTACTCATCATCACACTCAGCTTCCAAAAGGCCTTTCACAGACCCAGTTGATATAACCAAGTCACATTAACCCTTTTAAATCTCCGGCTTATAACATACTAAAGTTCACTATTCAGTAACGGCAGGGACTTCAATGCAAATGGATTGAGCTATTCTTAGATTGTGGAAGTGTGTAATAAAACTTTGGGCCTGCTGGCGGGTGCTGGCCATTTAAGGGATTAATGATGCTGCTGCTGTGTGTGTTTGGTTTTTTATCTTGCTTTTTAGTTAGGGTTAGAAAATTTCTATTACATATAGATGCTTTCATATTTTTAAATATAACACATACAGGCATTTGTTTATAATCTGAAAATGCTAACAACCTTTTGCAGTGCATTAAAATTTAATCACAACTGGACAAACGTATGAAAGTGAGCTCAACTTAAAATAATGAAGTAACTACACAGTTTTTTACAAGTTAACTGAACTTGAGGACACTAGAGTTAAAACAACTTTAAATTCTTAGTTGACTCCAATTTTTTGGTTTTGCATCCCAGTTAGGTAAACAGTACAGAATTAGATTTTTAAACACGATTTCCGCACTAGCTCAGAATCTTTTCATCACATGATCCTATCAGACGTTTTCTTCTCTTGGGAACTCATTTGAGACATTTTTGTTTGAAACCCGAAATTACCCAATTTCATTGTACCCTGTGCCAGTACTAATGACAATAAAGAATCTTGAATCACATGCAGTGCAGCTGTCTATCCATTCATCCCAACATCAGGAGACTGTGAGTTTGAAGCCCAGCAAAGCCACATTTGTCTATATCAGAAAGCCCAAGAGGAGAAAATGCTTGATGGGATTGTGTGATGGAAAGAGTCCCAGCTAGTGGTAGAAACTGAAGAAAAAACAAAAATAAATTTTTTTGGAAATAAAAATATTTGGACCTAATATAGCTCTTAGTAGAAGAGCTTGATATAGGAGAGACATTTATAGTAAATAAGATGTGCACACATGTTGTTTGTGACATGAGCTGAACTATGGGGTAGTTTGTGTGACTACCATAAACAGACAATGTATGGCTAGAGGTGACCGGCCTGCTATACCGGCCGTGTCAGCTAGTGCTGAGTGGTGTTTCTCACTTTTCTCGCATTTATGTCTTTAAACCACAATGTTTCCTGCATGTTATTCTATGCTGTTGCCATGATATAAATGTAACATATTACTACCTATAGATACTTATATACATAGTATACACATGGAAGATTTATTATTAAATATATATACTTACATGTATATAATATACATAGGACATTACAGGTAGGTAGTTACATATAAGATATAAGACATATAAGACATAATAAATGTCTTTACTTACCTTTTCTGTAGACCTATATGTAATACATCTAGAACGTGTGTCCTGACACTGTATAAAAACAAATCTGTGTGTGTGTGTGTGTGTGTGTGTGTGTGCATGTGCGTGTATAGGTCGTAGATAGATAGAGGACGTCAGTGGAAGGGCATGCATTTCTCATGAGTGTTTAGTATTCTGTGCAAATGAATGATACCTATCGAGAGGGAAGGCAAGAGATAAAGGGGAAGTAGCGGTTTAGAGTAAAAGAGAGAATGAGGACGTGAGAGGGTGAGAGAGTGGGGGGGATTGGAGGGAAACAGATCGAGAGAGTGGAGGGTGGAGGGAAACAGACATGAGGGGAGTGTGTACGTGAGTGTGTGTGTGTGTGTGTGTGTGTGTGTGTGTGTGTGAGAGAGAGAGAGAGAGAGAGAGAGAGAGAGGGGCAGAGGGAGGGAGCAGAACGTACAGCTTGCTTCTACGCAGCGCTACAAGGACAGTGAGCGTTCGTGAGAGCCAGAGAGAAGAGCACTGAGTTGAAGCTTAGCCTCAGATGAGCCTACCTGAGCAGCATACAATATGACCTCCACGCTGACCACGGCACATGACTGACCACACATTCCAGCACCACGGAGAGCGGATCCACTTAATCAGGAGCATCCTTCTACAAACTGAGACTGTGTATTTTGGGACCACAGAAGTTTCATGAAATTGTTATTTTTCTTATAGAAAACCTCCAATCCAGGGATATATTGTTCATTTTTTCTCTCTCTTTGAGAAGAAGAGCACATTCTTTACTGGAACACTCTGGGATACATGTCTGAATGAGAGTTTGTGCAAGCCTCGCTGAGCTCCAGGGTCACAGTGTAGTTGCTCCTTGCCACTCTGCTTACTGCTAAAGGAGGCTCTTCGACTATAGTCCTGTTAAGTGGAAGACTGCTGTGATCAAGAGTGGACCATGAGTGAATCCAAGAAGAGCGAGGTGGGCCTGAGGGACAAAGCCATCCTGCATCAGCAGAGGCGGCTGAAGCAGGCCACGCAGTTTACACACAAGGACTCGGCCGACCTGCTGCCCCTTGATGGCCTCAAGAGGCTGGGCACTTCCAAAGACTTGGTGAGTACCGTCAGAGTCCGTTATTTCAAAGCATGTGGTGAGAATGAATGGATATGAAAAGGTAAACAGGAGAAGTGGGAGCTGATAGAGTCACAGGGTGTGGTGAGATCATTTGATTAGTAGTATAAAAGGTAGTACATTTGTGTTGTCTTTTCCCAGGGTAGTGTGGTTGCAGCATAGTTAAGAAGACATGACATTGCATAAATCTACATATACATAATACAGCACTGTTGAGCATTCACAAATTCAAACTACCTTCTTTCAGTTTAACATTGACGGCAGGCATATGGTCAAATAGGTATGTGAAGTATAACAATGAGATGAAAACTGAAAGCCTGAAAGCTTTGAGAATATTGAGTGACAGCATTATCCAAATAGCTGTATATTAATAGTTTACAGTTAAGAAAGTTTGGGTTGGATAGTGTAGTGGTTAACACCTCTGCTTTCCACACTGCAGACTGGGGTTCAATCCCCACCTAGGCAAACACCCTACACTATACCAATAAGAGTCCTTGGGCAAGACTCCTAACACTGCCTTGGCCTACCTATGTAAAATGATCAAATTGTAAGTCACTCTGGATAAGAGCGTCAGCCAAATGCCGTAAATGTAAATGTAAATGGGTACAATGAGGAGTTCATAGCTGCCCCAGATCTACCACTATACTACTGTACATTACAATCACACATATACACATCCTTGTTGGGATGCTTCTCCACACTCTTGGTTTCATCTTCTCCTCAGCAATCTCTCTCTCTCTCTCCCTTTCTCTCATTACTGCGCATTATTGTCACAATGCTCTTATAATTGCCCTGCTGTCATCTTTTGCTACTGTTTTGATGAGATGGCCAACGTCCAGAAACGCATTCCAAGAAGCCTCTAGAATCAGTGTGTGTGTGTGTTGGCAGTGTGAGCTGTCAGGGCTTGGGGTGTGTGTGAGATTATAGTGTATATTTATATTGGCCCTCAGTACTCAGAAGGGAAGAGCTGAAGCTGGTCTGTGTTGCTTACAACACAATCTGAATAAATGCACATCCATGCCATGCACACATCCCCTCTCTCATGTCTTTAGGTAGATGCTAACTAAGCCAGTAGTTTATTCACCTCTCATGTTAATCCTGTTACTGGTATCACTAGTAGCTGAGTAGACAGTGGAGTTAACCGTGTTGCCTCTTTCTGCAGGGCCCGTAGTGGCTGTTCTGTTGGTGGAATGGAAATCATATCTGATATTAATATGATCAAATAAAACCTTTTGTTTCCTTGTAATTGTTATTACCAGTTAATATAAACTAGGGCATTTTTTTGTGTGTGAAATGCTGAGCATTGAGCTGTTAGCAAGCAATAAACAATAGATCTCTGTCAGTGCCATGCCCATATTGGCATTCCCTGGTCTAGAGAAGACAATAAACATAGGATGTTTGAAAATCACACCTATGGTACACATAAAGGTTCCAAACCTGAGGTTTTGTCCTTCATACATTTTTCCACTGAATGTCACTGGACCCCATGAATTATGAAGTTGTTTGGGAGTCAAAATATGTATGTTGCCACATCCATGCTATTAGCTACTGCTCCTACACACTAAAATGATGTCACATGAAAATAAGTCTACTACCCACATTATTACATTGGGGTGACATCAAAGAAGACACAGGAAACATTGCGCTAGCTGACACAGCCTAGATATCAATCAGGGCATCTCTAACCATAAGTTTTCCATTTGTATTAGTCACATAGACTCACTTCATCTACCCCACAGTCCAGCTTAGAATCTCACAAATTTTATCAACAACTTCTTTATCAACAACTTACTGACAATAAATGTCTTTCCTGTCATGAGAACGGCACCTCCTGAGATCCTCTTCTCATGGCTAGTGGTGGGACAATATAATAACAGCAGCTGCTCCTAAAGTCTCTCTACTACCTCCAAAGCAACTTGACCATCAAACTTGACAAAACGTACTGATTTGTTTGGAGGTTGTTGTGTAAATCTTACAACGTCAACTTAGTGCACAGCAATATTAGTTTGCTAGTAGCGATATTCATATTTTGGCTCTTTAAAGAAACCAGAATTCAGATGATCCATTAAAATGTATGTAGGATGAAACATAACAAAGCATGGCAGTATCAATTTTTGCCATAGAAAAATCCAGCTTGGCTTCACTGGTCTGTTCACACCTTTCTACATAGATGATTGTTTCAAGGTAAAACAAATAGAGCTGCAGGATACTTAATATAAACAATAGTGTACATTTAAACAAAATTAAAAGCATTTATAAATGTTGACTTGCTTGCTTACTAATCATAAACCTTTCCATCATAATTTATCCCATCAACAGTGTTGAAAAAAATCTGCATCGTTCACCTTAAAGGGTAGAAACTGCATTTAATGTCTACTGTGAAACGGTCAAAAGTTAAAGCAGTCAAATAGTTGAAAGTAATAGCGACAAGAGCAATTTTGTTAAGGAATAAATAAAAAAGCAACCATTTTACACCAATTTACACCAGGAGAGCAACGTCCTTTTATTCCAACTGAGAAATGTGGAGGTAAAAGAATCTGCGCTGGTTATTTAGCAACACAGGAACAGCCTTGAAGACAAAGTGCCAGCCATTGTTATCCCCCACCATCTCTCACTGTCTTTCTCTCTCTCTCTCTCTGTCATAACCAATTACTCCCAGACTCAAACATCACGCACACACACACACTTTCTAACATGCAAGTCAAGGAGGAACAGACACACAGTGTGGTACAGCCACGGGTTCTCATCAGTTTCTGTCATCTAAATCGTTGACAAATGACTCTGTGTGTGAGCTGAAGTGTGAGGGCCACTGTATTGTGTGTACGTAGGCTCCCATGCAGGAGGAGTACACAGATACAGTGGCTTCAAATGCATTCAGGGCTTCCAATGCATTCTGCTTTACTGCTTCCATTAACGCAGCAGGTCACGTGAAGCAGTTCCAGTTATGTAAGAGGCAGATTCGTTTTTTTTTTGCTCTCCTCTCCAGTCCTGAGGCACTCTGCTCTTGCTTTTGCTGTCCATCCCCATCTCTCTCTCTCCCCCTCTTGCTGACCCGATGCTCATAGACCTGGGCAGTAAGCATGAGGAGAGCTAATTCAACATACCACTCAAACACAAGATGGTGAGGAGTGGAGATCATGTGAACTACTTCACACAAAGTGTGTTCTAGCACAGTTCAACGTGGCTTCCAGTGCAGGTGCCAAACTAGTAATAGAGAGCATCTCTCAGAAAGATCTCAGAAAGATATTGGCAGACTTTCCTAGCATTTGAGAGTCCTAGCAAAGGTATTGAGAAATATAAATAATTTGTTTTCCATATTTTTTGCTCGTCTTCACATAAAAGTGTGTGAAATGTGAAAGAAGGCCTCATGTTCTACAGCTCTCTTGTGTTTTATTTTCATTATTCCCTGCAGTTCATTTGATGTTTGTGTAGTTTCATGCACTACAAAGAGCTGTGAATCATGACTATTAGAGCTAGGCCTTCAGTTCAGGCCATAAATGTCAAAACTCAGGCAGCTCTATGAGAATTTTATTTTCTGCTAGCACAAAAGGGGCTGGGGAATCAAATATTATATTAGAGCCAAGCGAGCAGTGATCAAATTAACATTTTTTGCCATTCAAGATTAAATGTGGATATTTAAGTCTTGCAAAGCTTCAAGCTTATAGCAGACATTAACCTTTAAGCCTTACAAACAGAGTTCCACATCTTACAAGTCAAAATAAATGCAAGTCACATGATTTCTCTGGAGGAGAGCAGATTAAGCAGCAGAAATAACCACTTTTGTTCCACTGGGCTTAAGGAGTTAACATAAACTTTCCTTTGTGGCAGTTTTACAGTGACTCTTCAGTAAAGGTACTTGGACTACAGCTGCCACTCTTTTCTGTTTCTAACATCTCACTGAAACTCATACTTGTAGTCAGGATAATCTAGGATTGACAGAATGCCTGTTTTTCCATGTAAAATTGGTCCCACTCAGTGGAAATCAAAATGTGACAGGTTGGTTCCACTGTCAGTTCCTTACTACATTAGTAGATAATCTGACGTTAGGCCTTCAGTTCGGCTCCTGAAGTCCTAACCAATGGAAAAGCTCACATGGCTATTTCAGCTTACCACAGAAAAAATATCCTGATTGGGTCATTTTTTGTTTGCATTTCAAGAATTTAACCCTTTTCTTTTCAGTCAAAACCTAACAATGAGTTACTGCAGCACTTACAGAAACCTACTAAAGTACAACAAGCATAATTAGTTTATTAATACAAGTGAACTAAAGAGTTACATAGTTTTATTTATATATTTACATTTTTATTAACATCCATCCATCCATTTTCTAAGCCGCTTCTCTGTCAGGGTCGCGGGGAGGTGCTGGAGCCTATCCCAGCAGTCTTCGGGCGGAAGGCAGGATACACCCTGGACAGGTTGCCAGTCCATCGCAGGGCAGACAAACAGACACTCACACCTAGGGGCAATGTAGCATGTCCAATTGGCCTGACTGCATTCTTTGGACTGTGGGAGGAAAACCAGAGAACCCAGAGGAAACCCACACAGACACAGGGAGAACATGCAAACTCCACACAGAGAGGACCCTGGTTGCCCGGCCAGGGAATCGAACCCAGGCCCTCCTTGCTGTGAGGCGACAGCGCTACCCACCACGCCACCGTGCCACATTTTTATTAACAATGTTTACATATTCTCCACTAAAGTATAAGTGTAACGTATTAGATACTATATAGAAAGAACAGTGACAGCCTCCTTAACAGTAAGGCTGCCTTTACATGTTGAAGCTTTCATGCAAGTAGTTGCAGGTTTGTGTGTTGCATGCAGCATAATCCCATGCAACTCTGCCGTTACAAGAAGCACTTCCAACAATCAAAGTTGCACGCAATGCATTTTATTAGTCCACTATTTAGCAGATGTATTTTTTGGTATATCATATTGTTCTAACAGTATAAAGTCCTCAAAAAGGTTTTTTGCACTTTATATGTATTTATATTTACTTTCGAACATTAACTTTTCCAGCTGCCACTGACGCTGCCACTGACATGCTTCTGTCTATAGTACTTTGCTATATATTTGACTTTTAAATCTATTATTTGTGTGAAGCTTAAATTTTTTTTAAGCAGCTTTGCTGTTGCACTTACATCTTAGTCTCCTTTTCTATATTTCTTATCATTTGGATCCCAGTAGAAACCAAGCTCTGTGTAAAATTAGGGGACATTAAGAGAGTAGAAAATTAAAAATCTAACATGTATCATGCTAAAATCAGGCTAAAGAAGAATAAATGGTGGCATAAGCAGCCATTTAACAGCTGTTCCAATTAGCCGAGTAGTTAAGCTCCCATTTGTTGTCATGGCCCAGGGTGCTTTACATTATGCAACTCAAGTGTAACTTAGTTTCATGTAGGTTTCAAGCAACTAAAGTTGTATGGATGTTTCACTGTGTAAGGCCAGCCAAAACTTGGTCCTCACATAGAAAGCACAGCAGAAATAATTATTCTATTATTTTAGTGCTGTATAGCAGATCACATAAAGTCCCTGAAGAATTCAAGAGCACAGACATGTGCCACTGGTAGGGTCAGACTCACAGCTGAGGTCAGTTTATTGCCTGAACATGCACTTTTTAAAATTTTTATTCTTAGTTCAAAGAAGATTCTTTGGCTATGGTTATGAAGTATGGACAGTGCTTTTAACATTGCTTTTTAGTTTGTTTATCTAAGTGAAATTCAAGTGGACTACGACCATCTATAAAGGCTCAGCAAAGTCCTGAGGGAATGGGCTTATGTTTCTAGGTTTGAGCACAGTGTGGTTGCATTGATCTTGCCTGCCGTTGGCAGAACCTATGAAGTGCATTAGCCCCCAGCACTAGGGCTAATTAGAGCTGGCTGATGAGCTGCTGGGAGCCTGTTTTTGTCTCTATTTCTCCCTCTCCCTCCCTACCCCTTAGTCCCCCACTGCTACGTACACCACCAGGAGAGAGAAAGGGGCTAAAAATATTACCTGAGTGTGGAAAACAAGCAGCGAAGCTGGCTGAGAAATGGACAGTTGGAGACAATTCCCTTCCCATAAATTTCACATAAAACAGATGTGAATGTATCAAGCCTCTGAAACTTTTAATGTCATTGTGGCAAAGCCATCTTCCACTGTCACTGTAGATAAATGAGCTTGCTCCAGCGCCTGACACATTACTGTAGATTTTATCAGCTTCCAGATGGCATTGATTTATCTACAGCTGGTCATTCGTCTAGTTTCTACCAAAGTTTCTCTCCATTACAAGCCTGGACACTGCTGATAATATACACCAGTAATTTATATTTCCACAGAAGAAGAAATTTAATTTATTAGATTTTTCCAAATTACTGGCTCTTCTTTTATAGAGAAACAGTACCTATAACAATATTTCACCTCAGTGTTTTATTATCACAGAATATTGAATCACACTGGAATTAATTTGAGTTTGATTAACAGAACAGGCCAGTGTCAATGTGAAAACAGATCTATGCAAAGTGATTTTAAAACATTACAAATTGTGAGCAATCACAGCTTTGTGTCTGTCTGGATAGGGATCAGCTTTGTACATTTGGACATTTTCATTTTTCTCTATGCCTCTTTACGAAACTGCTAAGGCTCTGTCAGGTTGTGTGGAATCATGGGTGAACACCACAAGTTCACTCCAGCCAAGTCCAGCCTCAATTTCTCTATTGGAATGAGTCCTGGACTCTGATGCAGCCGCTCCTGGACATTAACATTGTTGCTTTTAAGCCACTGCTGACAATGTGTATGCTTGGGATTATTGTCATGCTGGAAGACAAATCTTCTCCCAAAGCTCAAATGTCTTGCAGACTATGTTAGGTTTTCCTCCAGGATTTCCTTGTAACTTGTTGCATTCATTCTACCCTTGTCCCTCACAAGCCTTTCAGGGCCTCCTGTGTGATGCTGCCACCACCATGCTTCACAGTGGGGATGGTGTGTTTATGATGATGTGACTTGTGTTTATGATGATCATGTGCTTTCTAGTAAATTGTGGCAGAGAGCTCATGTGAGCTTTATTTAACAATGGCTTTCTTTTTGGTGCTGTCCCATAAATCTGCAACAGGTAAAACATACAGGCAACAGTTGTTGTATGCACAGTCTCTCCAATCTCAGCCACTGGGAATTGGTGGTCTCCCTCACTAGTCTCTTTCTTGCACACCAGCTCTTTTTGTGAATTGCCTGCTCTTGGTAGTCTAACAGCTGTGCCATACTCTTTCCAATTCTTAAAGTTTGAGCTGACTGTCCTCTTATGGGTTACTCAGTGACTTGAAACCGTTCTTGTATCCATCTCTTGTCACGTGTGCTTTCCAATCATCTTGTTACAGAGTATTCTTTTCTCTTGGTGTAGGTTAGGATACTGACTCAAATTGGACTTTCAAGTAGGTGTTTTTATACAAAAGTCACTTGGAGCCCCTTGACTACACTGATGGTGATCTTTATTTAGTAAAATATGAGATTTTATGCCATATGACCAATTAAAATAAAAAATAAATTAAAGAAGAGTGGATGGTATTGCTAAATTGAGCCAGTGGGCTGAACATATACCACGAAAAAGCAATGATATTTCTATTGTCTTCAATCATAAAAGCTAGCCTATACTATTCCAAAATGAATGGAGGGCAGTGTTGGAACATCAACTACAGAAGAGAGAGGGAAAGAGAGAAAAAAAGACAATGCGACATTAGGCATTTGAGAATAGACATAAAAACGGACGAGAGAGAGAGAGAGAGAGAGAGAGAGAGAGAGAGAGCAGTTTGTTTAGCATGCTGTGAGTGACAGGAAGTCTGCACTGTGGCAGGGAGATCAGGAGGGCAGAAGAAGCATTAGAATGGGTCACATGGTCCTCAACCAGGGAGACGAGCCTGTTGCAGTCTGATAATTAGCTTTTAGTCTACAGTCTCCCAGGGAGAGAGAGAGAGAGGGATAGAGAGAGAAAGAAAAATAGAAAGAGAGAGAGAGAGAGAGAGAAAGAGAGAGAAAGAGAGAGAAAGAGAGAGAGAGAGAGAGAGAGAGAGAGAGAAAGAGAGAGAGAGAGAGAGAGAGAAAGAGAGAGAGAGAGAGAGAGAGAGAGAGAGAAAGAGAGAGAGAGAGAGAGAGAGAGAGAGAGAGAGAGAGAGAGAGAGAGAGAAAGAGAGAGAGAGAGAGAGAGAGAGAGAGAGAGAGAGAGAGAGAGAAAGAGAGAGAGAGAGAGAGAGAGAAAGAGAGAGAGAGAGAGAGAGAGAGAGAGAGAGAAAGAGAGAGAGAGAGAGAGAGAGAGAGAGAGAGAGAGAGAGAGAGAGAGAGAGAGAGAGAGAGAGATGGACAGCCCTTAGGCTGTTTGGAGCTAGTCAGCTGGAACAGTGTGGTGCAGTACACAGTTCACATCAGGATCCACACGCAGGAGGACACCCACACATACACCCACACCCACGCACGCACACCCACGCACACCCACACACACACACCCACACCCACGCACACACACACACACACACATGCACGCACGCGCGTGCACAAACTGTACATCACTGATAATGACATGAGGATATTGAGTCTCATTATGAGCAGTGTGAATCATTATGTTCAACAACAGGTCAATAATTTGGAAAATAAGACACAGTGTGACAGTCATATTAGGGTGTCAGTGAAAAATTAAGGCAACTTTCCAATTAATGCTAACAACAAAGTGAAACATAGCCTAGAAAGCACAGCTTAGCTATTGAGCTAGGTCATCTGTCTGTCTGTCTGTCTGTTATCCGTTCATCATTCATTCGTCTGTTCATCCATCCATTCATTCTTTCATTCATTTATTCAGTCATCCATCTGTATATTTGTTAATTCATCTGTTTCTTCATCCATCTGTATGTGACTCCATTTGTCCACCTGTGCATTCGTTCAGCTGACCCTGACAAATAATACCTACACATGTAGAGCCCATTTTACTCATTTCCTCTCACTCGTGCTTTCAGTGGTGTAGCATGCTGGGAGTGTTGGACGGAGGGATGTCAATATATGTGCTCATCAGGAGGTTACATGGGGATCATGAGTGAACAATTTGCTTTCAAGTCCAGCCACAAATTCTCTGTTAGATTGAGGTCTGAACTCTGACTCAGCCATTCCAGGACTTTAACAGTGTAGTTTTATGCCATTCCTGTGTAGCTTAGATGGCATGCTTGGGGTTTTTGCCATGCTGGAAGACAAATCTCCTCCCAAGGCTGAAGTTTCTTGCAGACTACACTAGGTTTCCCTCCAGGATTTCCCTGTAATTTGCTGCACTCACTCTACCCTCAACCCTCACATTCCTTTCAGGGTCTCCTGCATACAAACACTTCCACCTTGCTTCACAGTGGGGATAGTGTGTTTGTGATAATGTGATGTGTGTAAATGATGATCGGACCACAGAACCGTTTTCCAGCTTTTTTTTGTTGTTGTTAAAACCTGCTAGATGTCGAGATCAATTTAAATACCACGCAAATGTTTTAATATTCTCACATGTTCCTTCTGAGTCTAACGGCAGCTACAGTTTTTAAATAGTGTTTAAAAAAAGAGAGAAAGGAAAAGAAAAAATATTGTTGTAAAGTTTTCATATGACAGCGACTAACATTAGATTTTTCTAACATTAGATTTTTCAAATCAATACAGTTTGCTGACATTCTGAGGTAATCAATATCTACATAGACTAGACATCTAAGCCAACTTTAATTCAAGCCTAGAAAATTGGCCTATAGACTAAGAGCATTATGTTGGAAACTGGGCCTAGTCCCAGATCAGCACTGCCGCTCTGTGTGGTCAGGCTGGGAATATTGCTCCATACTGAACATTGTTTTATGCGGATTTTTACCACCGCTCTGTGTGATTGACACTCCCTCCCCTCATGTAAGCCAAACATGCTCTTTGCCAGAACACTGTGTATTCATGTTGATTGATTGGGACAGAGATTCTTTTATTCAGAGCAGGAAGGGCCAATTACCATCCCCTCGGCTCTGCCATCAACACATTTCCTATTCATAGCGCAATGCAAATGAGCAGTGACACAGCAGTGAATAATTCATGAGGCTCTTATCTGAGTGGCCAGTCCACATTTTAAAAAAGGAATTCCAAAATTGCCACTGTGAGGAGAGAGCGAGAAAGCTTCAATAGATCCAAAGACAATTTGTGAATTTACTGAAGTGTCCCATTGCATGGGCCTCAAATGGCCACTTACAAATCAGCACTTCTGCTAATGGATCACTGCAGTCCTATTAGAGAGCGACTTAATCTCTAATTCAGTTTGCTCATATTTTCAGGCTTCTGAAGATGTGCTATCTGCATTTTCTCATCTTTAAATTTTAAACACCATCACTATTAAATTTAATTAAGCTGAACTCGGAAGGAGAAAACTCATATTAACGCTGGTGATTTCATAAGACATCTGAGCCAACACCATCAGTCTGGCACTAAAAATGACAGATTACTGCTAAAAAGGCTTTATTTGTGTGATGCCATAGAAGAATTAGCTTCAGTTCTCTAAAACCTGATGGATGGTTCTTTGGAGAGCTGTAAATGTTTTAGTGGTTCTTGTATGGCATCGCCCAAGGAACCCTATGTTGCACGTTTTAAGCAGTTCAAGCTGAGAAGAAAAATGATTTTAAGATTTTAATAAAATGAGATGTAACAACAATTTTATTCCCAGTAATTGAGGCCCATTTCAGTGGATGGATTCATCATGAAATGGCAGGAAAAACGTTATGAGGTTTTGATCTGACAGGAGCACCACAAACAACATTTATACACAACAACCTTCTTCATCTTTTATTAAAGTAATAAGATTTGATAGCAGGCCTGAGGCAATGATCATGGATCTTCAGGGAGCGTGTGCGAGAGAGAGAGAGAGAGAGAGAGAGAGAGCCCTTGCTGTGTGTCTCCATCTGCTCTCCTCTTCCTTTCCAGGCACAAACAACAGTGAAGTGAATCCTGGGTAATTAAGTTCTCTTTCTCTTTGAATTACCACATTGTGCTGTTGCAAAACGTGAACACATTTGGTCTCATTACAGATTCTATTAATTTTCTGAGTGAAAATAAAGTCACTCGTTGTCTACAGAGAACACATTTAAATAAATAAAATAAATTTGCATATTAGCTGAATTTGACATATTGGAAATATGTGTGTATAAAATATAAAATGAGCCATAACTTTTTTGGTTTTTAAATGTGCAGAAGTTCCTGTCCTGCAATTAGCTCCAGCAACCCCAGCAACCCAGGAGGACAAGCGGGTTAGATGATGAGTGAGTGAGCGTGCAGAAGTGTGTTCTTTGTAGAGGATGTGTAACATATTTTCCCTTATTTATCATTTGACCAGGGTCCCAAACTTTTGCATACAACTGTTCACTCTTTGGACTCTTTTCCTATTGGCTGCACTAAAAAGCTTTACGTTGAATTCAAATGTGTATATCAGTGCCATGTGAATGTAACACATTACATCAACACAATTCTTGCTAAAGTTAAATGAGCAGCAGTTGTGTTGCTATAACAAATTTCATGAATGTAACTCACATCAGACAGCCACAGGCAGACGGCAGCTCCTCGGAAGTGCAGATGAAGTGGGAAGCAGAAAGAAAATAATCAGCTGCCAACAATGAAACTCTTCTACTGCCTTTTTTATTAACATATTTTTTCAAAACTAATTCACAGGGAGACAGTTGTTGGGTTTTAATGATCTCTTTGTGTGTTTCCTTGCACTCTTGTACACACCCAGACACAAAGAACTCTGTTGGTTATTAAAAACTGAAATGCCTATTACAGATTCAGTTTGATTAACGTGATGGGATTTGAGAAAACCAGCCAATTCGAAAAAGCAAACAAAGGCCGACCTTTCCCATATCTGCAGCAGGATATGAAAGGCATAACACTAATTGCACTGCAAATCATTAGCCAGTCCACAAAGTTCACAACTACAGTATGTACAATAGCAGTGAAAGGGTGTTAAATATTTACATGGTATGTATAACAGCTTTGAACCCCCATGGACAGCTACAGGTCGCTTCTCTTTACAGTCTCTGTGTGATTTCACAGGCCTTTGCTTCCTGCCACATGCTGTGCATCTTGTATGCATTCATTATTAACTACACATTCATTATAAGCAAATGGTCATATGTCATATGCAGGATGGGTATAAGTAAAACTATATGCTTTAATATATCATAAGTATTCAGTTTAAGTATTCCAGACAAACCCATTACTAATATGTATATAATATGCAGTAGAATGGTGCAGCGCGTCTGGTCTTTAACCAACCAAAGCGGGCGCATGTCACCCCACTGCTCATTGAGCTCCACTGGTTACCGGTTGCTGCTCGTATCAAATTTAAAACTCTTACGATTGCCTACAAGGTGTTAACAGAGCAGGCTCCTTCCTACCTGCACTCGCTCCTAAAGGCTTACAGCACCGCCCGGCCGCTGCGATCCTCCAATGAACATCGCTTAGCTTTGCCAAACATTCACACAAAGCAATCGAGACTGTTCTCATACTTGATTCCCCAATGGTGGAACAAGCTACCTTCCACTGTCAGAGCAGCGGCGTCCCTCGCTATTTTTAAGAAACTCCTGAAGACAGAGCTCTTCAGGGAGCACTTACTCTAATCGCCTCTTGCAAATCTAACCACTACCAACCTCATCTCCTTCTTGCCCTCCTTCCCTTCTCTACCCCGCTATTACCCTTTGGCCTCCTTTAAGGCCTGACTATGTTTGTTCTATGTACCACATTATTTGTAAGTCGCTTTGGATAAAAGCGTCTGCTAAATGTAAATGTAATGTAATGTAATGTAATGTAAAGAAAGGGCTGCACTGAAGAGCGCAGTGATTTTAAATGCGGCACTGCCATAGGATGCCTCCATTGCCACAAGTCAGTTCATGAAATTCCTGCCCTGCTAGATCTGCCCCAGTCAACTGTAAGTGCTGTTATTGTTAAATGGAAGCATCTAGGAGCAACAACAGCTCGTCCCCAAAGCAGTATAACACAAACTCACAGACCGGGGCTGCATCACTCTGTTGCATCACTTAATAATAATTCCTGAGTACCTCTGAAACCAATATTAGCACAAAACTGTGTGTCAGGATGGCTTGTCAGTGGCTACAAGCCTGAGATAACTATGCGCAATGCTAAGTATTGGCTGGAGTGGTGTGAAGCATGTCACCACTGGACTGGATTGGAAACGTTCTTTGGAGTGATGAAAACTGCTTCACTACCTGGCAGTCTGGATGAATCTGTCAGGAGACCAATACCTACCAGAATGTACAGTGCCAACAGTAAAGTTTGGTGAAGGAGGAATAATGATCTGGGGCAGCTTCTTTATTTCTGAGAAAAATAGTAAAATACAACAGAAACATAGAATATGAGAATATATGTTTTTATGACATCACTGAAGATTTCAGTCTCAACAGTTTATCCTGTACATTTCTGCCTGGACTGGTTTTTGAAACAACACAGAGCAGGCAATCAGAGCAGAGGTCACTTACACATTACAGTGAAGGCATATTCATGAAAAAAGCCTGTTTAATAAGACAAAGGCAGGGTATGGTTATGTAGAAATAAACAGTGACTATTTTTTCGACATAAACATCAAAACTAGACTTTAAAGGAAAGATATAAAACATAAGAAAAATGTCAAAGATGGGACCTTTAAATTCCCCTTATGTGTAGCCCCAGCTGTCCTGTGCTGGTGGTGGGGCATGAATACAGTTTGTTAGTAAGTCATGCATAGCGAGGTGACCTGTGTATATAAAACGTGATGTAGAGGTGCAGATATCGATCAAAGCAGAAAACATGCTGCTGCTTTTTGTACCTGTGTGTAGTACGACAGCCAGCTGACCAGCCATGGCAGCGCATAAGATTAAAGTATTACCTTGACACTGACGAACAACAGGAGGCTGTGGAAGCCCACGTTCTTCCTGTCCATCCCTCATTCCCTCCAGCTTTGCTCATATTCAAAACATGCTTAATTGGCAGGGGCTTACAGTGCTGCCCATGCATTTCAAATCAGTGTGCGGCACTGCAGAGCGATGTGATTGTTCAAAGCTAGCAAAGCACAGACAGTGGCATGACATGCAGTATTTCAGCCTCCACATGTGCCCCCACCACCTCTTCTGTGTTTGCTCTCTCTGACTCTGAAAGGCCATACGTGCACTGCATATGTGCTGCCGGCCTGGAAAGCACATGCTCTGAGAACGCTTTGGCTGATCCACAAGAGGTCACATCCCAAAATTATCTATATCTATCTGTCTACATATATATATATATATATATATATATATATATATATATATATATATATATATATATATATATATATATACAGATCTCCAATATGGTATCTATATGGGAGAAGGTAAACACATACTCTGCTTTTAATGTAAGTCAAGTCTTTTATCTTTTGGCCCATTCATCGTGGAATTTGGTCCATTCATCGTGTAAAAATACAATATATGGGACTATTTTCAAATTATGTCAAAAACTGACAAAAATGACAAAAAATGGAGATCTGAGGTTTTGTTCCAAAAGCAGCTTATTTTTTCCTCAATAGGTTAAACTCAGCAAATAAATAGAAAGGGTGCAATAAAAAGTGCGCAAAATGTGTGTTCTCTGTTTTGTTTATATTCACTTCCATCACTGTATTTTAACCCATTAGAAACCCAGGCTCATTATATACTAAGGCTTATTATTCAGTAACTACTGGGACTTCAGTGTAAACTGGCTGAACTATTCAAATGTGATAGAAGTGCCCAATATAACTTTGGGCCTGTGGGTTTAAGGGTTAAACTTCTACCACTTTTGCATGTCTAGATGGCTGCAATGGCATATTTGCAAGAAACAGCATCACATTTAAAAATCTCCAAAACCTCTCTATATCTTTTATAACCTCGCTATAGACAGTCTGCACCAACATCACTAACTTTTCGATTTCAGAATGAATGCATGGGCCACACTACTCTAGTCAAAATAAGCAGACATGTGGAAATGTACTCAAGGTTGTGACATGACATCCATGATCAATTCAATATGGGCTGTTTCTGAAAATGAGTTTGTGTATATGTACTATATAAACTACAGAGTGAACAATAAGCGTTTGAAAGTTTAACAGTACATACGGTTGCATTTCAAATTCCTACTAAAAAAGACATTTTTTCGTAATGGGCCCTTTATTACATAGGATATGCGTGAAACTGAGGATGACCTGAGGATTACAATCTGCACTGAGGAAAAAGTTATTTGGTTCATACGTGCCATTCATTTTATATACAAGAGCTGTGTTGATGTGATGTATTTTGTGTAAAGTTGATATACACATTTCAATCAAGAGAATTCAAAGCAACACTTTTTAGTTACCATATTTAAAAATTCTGAAACATAACTGCAAAATTGATATTGAGAAAGCACACAGAACTAAAATGACCAAATGATAACTTAAAGCTGTTTTATTACATACTGAAGAAACAGCTGTTTAGTTCCCATCTGTGGCAGCTTGGCAGCTCATCTTTGAGTGCAGCTGTTCAGCCCCAGCTGTGAGTCATGATCATATGGCCTCGATACATGATTTTACAGCATCTGCTTCACTATCAACAGATGGCAGATGGCACAAAACATGATATGTCTCTATATATAACACAGGACACAGGTGGTCGTCATTTGTGTCTCTCCAGTCTAGCACAGTGGTTGCTGATTTAAATTTTTGGCAGAGTGCCACGTTGGATGTCAGGATACCTTTGAGGGTCATTTTATCACTGCAGAGGGCAAATGAGCTTTTCTGTGCATGTTTTCTCTCTGACTTCAAACATATGGGGCAGATCTCTAGTGGTTCAGTGTCAGTCTAATACTGAGGCTCAGATCTAACTCTGATTGATTTTGTAAAATGGACTACAAGAATCTACATGAAGATTAGAATAGGCAATAAGAATCATGCTGCTGTGTTTGATTGAGTATGGACATAGTTTTCAGTACTGAACTCAGCAGGACTCCCTTTTTAATTTGTATGCTTGAATTAGACTAGATTTCATTTATGTAACTTACCAAAAATTGCACTGGTTTCTTTGTATGTGCAAGGTGCATTTCTCCCTCACTAGAGTTCAACACAACCAGAGAGAGAAAGAACGAATATTTAAGAGTGTCCGAAGTGGTTTTGGGTCTATCCTCTATGCATCACATCAGTGACATGCTACTACGTGCCTACGGAATTCATTTCAGGGTCTGTAGAGAAATCCACCACAACAAAGAAATTTCTTGTTCCGCTCGCAGTGGAAGTCAGTATAAAAAATCTACTCGTATAAATACAGTCCCTGGAAGAAAATACCCGCTCTGGAAGTAAAGTTTTATAACAAACATTATGTCAATATGTACATTGAAAGCACAAGACATGTTCAAAAAATCTTTGTGTATTTTTATATATACATAAAGACTTTTCCACACCTCTGAAGTTCTGTCTTAGAAGTCGGTTACATTCTCTGCCTTTCACAATCCAAGTAACACAAATTGGCAATTATGAGGCCATAAAACGTCATTTGATATCTTAGAAGTACAGTTTCTGGTGCAAATGTCCCTCTTTTTCAACTGTTTCCTTTTCTCAGTATGGGCTTCTTCACAGCTACACATCCTTTCAGACTCATGGTGTTGAGTTGTTCTCACAGTAGAAGGATGGACAAAAACAGGTGTAGATTTTTTCACATTCGGAAGCAACAGTGGAGCTTGACTTTCTCCTCTCTTTTAAAGTTGAAAGCTTTAAGTACTGTTTATCTGAAGGTGACAGTTTTTGGTGGTCTACCAGGTTTTGTGTGGAGGAGTCCCATATTCTACGCTCTGTGTCTTTAAATAATGCTTCGGACTGTAGTCTGTTCTCCTATTTTGCTTTGACCTTCATCTTCCCTACACAAGTGGATTATCTTATATCTAATCTCTCAAAAAGAAAAAATAGACAAAAAAGCCAAGTTAACTGTCTTACCTCAATCCAACCAAGCATGAATTTCACTTACAAAACAAAGTAAAATGCCCCAAGAACTTAGCAGGAACTGCAATTGAGGGCTGGCAAAGCATCACCAGAGAAGAAACCTGGCATCCGCTGATGTCTATGGGTTTCAAGCTGTCATTGACTGCATAGGATCTGCAAGTCCGATTTATGCAATTTATTTAAGTCTAAAAGGTTTGCAACCAATTTATTTTACAGTTATGTTAGTTTGTCTAATTACAACTGATCCCCTTAAAAAAAAGCTGAAAGTCTGCACTTTGGGCTTATATTCATTATTCAAATCAAGTCCAGTGTGCTGTGATAGACAGCTAACATTACAACATCATCAATGTCCAAATATATATGGACCTGACTGTGCATGGATTATTGTACTGATTTAAAGTCAGAGTTGAAAACACACTTTAACTGACTTGGACATAAGACAAAAAGTCTTTTGCTTTGAAAAAATCTATACCTTAATTTTGTTCATTTTATTAAAGCACATGACTGAACATTCAGTATTGTCACTAACAAAACAATCAAAGCACTACGGAAAATTGATCAAATTTTTCAGTAGTGACATTTTTAGCTGATTTTAAGCTTAACGCTTGCCTATACATGAATAACAAACACAGCCTTGAACAAAAGAACGCATTTAAAATCAATAGTTTTCATTAAAACAAAAAAGGTTACTTAACTGTAGAAAATATATGTTTTGCTAGTAACAGTTCATAACATTTCACAATGAATTTCAGACTTTGTGACACGTTTACCTCAAAACTATAAGATCTAACTGCTCACCAGGTGGCCATGAGGGAGAGGGATGCAGTCTAACTTCATGCTCTAAAAGGCAGGGGTGTGGCTAAAATAAGGCTCCGCCAGTGGACTAAAACTGTCTTACGCTGTGCATTGGTATATACTCAATACTGCACACTGCTCTTCATCAGTAATGTACAGTACAGTATTCAATAAACAACACAAGCTGTGTGTCATACTACATGGCAGGGGTGCGACTAGACTGCCAACATCATGGCAGCACGGCTCGTCTTCAACCTCCCCAAGTTCAGCCACGTCAGCCCACTGCTGCGCTCCCCTCACTGGCTTTCCTGTAGCTGCACGCATCAGATTTAAAACCCTAATTCTGGCCTACAAAGCCAAAAATGAACCAGCCCCTACCGACTTGATGGCAATGGTGAAATCTTGAACTGTGCCACGAGCCCTTCGAACTTCGAGTACAGCTCGGCTTGACCCGCCATCCTTCAAGGCGTGTGGAAGACAAGCGTCGAGAATGTTCTCTGTACTGGCGCCCAGGTGGTGGAATGAAGTCCCACTGGCTGTCCGAACAGTAGAGTCTCTTGTTGTCTTCAAACGTAGACTGAAGACACATCTCTTCACACAGCACCTAAATGAGCATTGAATTAAGTATTGTTTGCAATATATTGTGCTGCACTTCTATATTACAATTTATTGTATTGCACTGTGTATTGTAGTTTACTTTATTGTTGAAGGCACTGGGAATTGTAGTTTACTTTATTGTTGAATGCACTGGGTATTGTAGTTTACTTTATTGTATTGCACTGTGTATTTTAGTTTACTTTATTGTTGAAGGCACTGGGTATTGTAGTTTACTTTATTGTTGAATGCACTGGGTATTGTAGTTTACTGGTATTTTATTGTATTGCATTGCATTGTATTGCAGTTCTGTGCTCAACTCTGTTCCTTTTCTCTTTGTATCTACATTGACATTTGTTTCTAGCCATATCTGAGCTCAGGACTGTCTTTCTCTCTAACCTATTGGTAACTAGTAAAGATACTTTCTCTAGACAGACAAAGCACTTCTTGTAAGTCGCTCTGGATAAGAGCATCTGCTAAATGCTGTAAGTGTAAATGTAAACATCCGGCACTGAGCCAGTCAGGACATCTCAAGACCTGCCCTCTGCCCTCCAATGACCGCTTAGCAACTGTTGCTAGCCACTTTTCAGGGCCTGTGGGCCTGTATGACTTTTAAAATACACCCCATACCATGACAGAGAACAGGAAGTTGATTTTACCCATTTCCAAAGCCAGGAATAAACTGTAAAAATGTCAGACCTGTGTGGTTTCCTAACACCCCTTTTTTAATCTGTTCACAGGTCATTTCATTTACATTACATTAGTAGTTGGTAAAATCAGCTAGTCTGACTGAATAATAAACAATGTGAAAAGCTGATACTGAGCGGATCTTTTGATTGAGACCAACAGAGTTATGTTTTAACTACATTATGTACAACCCCAAAGTCCCAAAAAAGTTGGGATGCTCTGTAAAATGTAAATAAATGTAAATAAAAGCAGATGCAATGATTTGCAAATCTAATAGACCCACATTTTATTCACAGTAGAACATAAAACACATATCAGACGTTGAAAGTGAGGCATTGTACCATTTCAGGAAAAATATTAACTCATTTAGAACTTGATGGCAGCAACGCATTTCAAAAAAGTTGGGACAGGGCCATGTTTAACATTGTGTAGCATCGCCTCTTCTTGTAACAACAATCTGTAAATATCTGGGAATTAAAGAGAACAATTGCTGGAGTTTTGGGAGAGGAATGTTGTCCCATTCTTGTCTGATGTAGAATTCTAGTTGCTGAACAGTCAACATATTCTTTACTGGAGTTTAAGTTTCATGATGCGCCAATCGTTTACTGTTGGTGAAAGGTCTGGACTGCAGGGAGGTCAGTTTAGCGCCCGGACTCTTCTTCTGCAAAGCCAAGCTGTTGTGAGGGATGCAGTATGTGGTTTATCATTGTCTTGCTGAAATATTCAAGGCCTTCCCTGAAAGATACACTGTGTGGATGGGAGCATATGTTGCCAAAAGCTGTATGTGCAGCTTTTCACAGATGTGCAAGAAACCTGTGCCATGTGCACCAATTCTCCCCCATACCATCATGAATGCTGGCATTTGAACTGTGTGCTAGTTACAAGCTGGGAGGTCTTTAGTCTGGAGGATGCAATTCTCCATATCTTAAATGTGATTTGGCCCAGAGAAGTTGGTGACATTTCTGGATCCTGTTGACATATGGTTTCGTCTTTGCATGATACAGCTTTAACTTGCATTTGTGGATTGCACGGAGAAGTGTGTTCATAGATGGTGATTTCTGGAAGTGTTCGTGAGCCCACGCAGTCATTTCCAGTACAGAATCATGCCTGTTTTCAGTGCCTGAAGGGCCTGAAGATCAGAAGCATCCAATATTGATCGTTGGCTTTGTCCCTTGTGTACAGGATTTTCTCCAGATTCTCTGAATCATTTATTGATATTATATACTGTGGATGGTGGAATATCCAAAGTCTTTGCAATTTTATATTTAGAAATATTCTTCTGAAATTGTTCAACAATATTTAGATGCAGTTTTTCATTGATTGGTGAACCTCTGCCCTCTTTGCTTCTGAGAGACTCTGCCTCTCTAAAATGTTCTTTTTAGACTCAGTCATGGGAGTCAGTTGCAAATTGCTCCTCCAGTTGTTTTTTATTAGCATCACTTACTTTTCCAGCCTTTTGTTGCCCCGTCCCAACGTTTTTGAGATGTGTTGTTGCGATCAAGTTTTAATGAGTTTAATATTTTTCCTGAAATGGTAAAATGTCTCACTTTCTGATATGTGTTCTATGTTCTACTGTGAATAAAATATGGGAGTATGAGGTTTGGAAATGATTGCATTTTGTTTTTATTTACATTTATTTACATTTTACACAGTGTCCCAACTTTTTTGGAATTGGAGTTACACATTTCATAGTAAGTTAGTTAACTTAATTAAATAGACAAAAGGGCTTCAGTGTGGCTGTGAGTGCAGCAGCATTTGGACAAAGGCTGAATCCAGAGCTATTAAAAATATTCAGGTGGTTATGTCAGTACTTATGTTCTCATGGAACGGGCACATTGCATTTTGAGCCACATACTGGAATATTCCAGCCATCCGCCATCTGGGTATCTTTGGAGTATTGGAGAAATTTATGTTGTTCACATTCTATGTACTACTTTTGGACACAGCAGTACACCAGCAGCATGTATTAGGCTATTTCGAGCACAGCCTTTGCTTTTCAGTAGTGACATGGAAACGTAGGACAACATTTCTTTTATGTATATGTATATATAGAGAGGCAGATACGGTATACATATATACATATATATATATATATATATATATATATATATATATATATGTATATATATATATATATATATATATATATATATATTATTGTAATGTTACTATGAACAGATGTAAGATAGAAACAGCAGCAAAGCAGCAGTATTTCTTGTGATTTTTAGAGGCTGAAGGGGCCTGTAATGCTGACGAAGCTAGAGGAGGAGAGCAGGAGATTTAGGTAGAGGATAATTGCCTGCAACACCACTCTGCTGGAGAGATAAGGCGCCTCCTGTAGCTCTCCAGTAGCAAGAGATGCAGGCTATATCTAAAAGATCAGAGAATGATTGAGTATGCGCAGGAGTAATCTATCTGCGTCCTAAAAGCCGGACCACACCGACTGACGTAATACGAACAAAGTTTACCCTCTACAACTTATGATAGACATCAAGCTTCTGTAATTCTTTCTCTTATAAACTTTCCATACTATAGCTTTTACCCACCATTAAAGAGACAAACATAGCTTCAAGAAATGGAAGCCTTAAAAGGTTCAGATATAGTTTCTCATTGACTCATTGAACCTTTTGCTTCATGTTGACTTATTAATGTGTCTATTTAACTTGAATTGCATGAAGAAATATTCAGGAAGTACTAATATAATAATGTGAAAGTTATGTAGTTAGCCATGTATGGGCCCTTAGATTTTAAAGGGTTCACATACTGAAAAAAAAAAACAGGAAGAAAAATTGGTCTGGAGCTAATTTTGCATTGTAAAATGCATGAACAGTGTTGTACATGAGTCAGTAATATACCACTGCTGTTGGAACATACATGTTATGTTTCTGTTGATTTATTTATTTGTTTGTTTGTTTGTTTATCTATTTGTTTGTTTTGGTTGTTTGGTTTGCTTGGGCTTATATTGGAGACGGTTGATGATGGGTCTTATAGGTACTTGTGGTTCATCTCAATGACAGCAAATGCTTTTGTAATCAGTAGCACTATTTAACGGGTTGATGGCTAGAATGCTATGAACACGCTAAAGAAGGCTGTGTGCCCCAATTTGCCTGTGCCTAACCTGTGTTTCTCGTGCCATCTGAAATCTTTCTATTGTTTAACCCTGTTTTTTGGATCTGGAACTTTATAAGTCCTTTTTTACAAGGATGATAGTCTGTTAACCTTTTTCCATACACATATTGATAAAAAACATATGGCGGTATTTTATTTGAATAGAATCATTTTGACCTTATAAAGTTTTAAAATGAAAAATAATGAATATATCATGACACAAGTTGTAAAGGATCCATGTGAAAACAATTATCATGGATAAGTTATGCTATGAATGAGAGAGCGATAAATAGACGTCAGTTCTCTCTGTGTAGTGTTGATGGAAGCTAACTGGTAATATGTATCGTTAAGAAATTGGATCTTTCTGTGAGTCATGGATGTACAATTGTGCCATTATCTCTATAAAGGTCCTAATAAAGATTTTAGAGAGTTGACACCGACCACTAACCACTCCCAACCCTCCCACCCGTACTACGGACCCCAGTGCGAGTAGCCCATCCCACAGTTTACATCACTGGGTCAATCCTTGGACACAAATCAGGCAAAATGAGGAAACAGGAAAGGAGGTTTCATTCAACTATTAGGGCTTTTCAGATTTGTCCTCTACAATTGTGTGCAAAGGTTTGGGCACCCCAGTCAAGTTATGTTGTATTGATTTGTTAAAACATGTTAACACATCCTCCACAGAGATCACAGTTGTGGACATCATCGCTGCTGGGACAAAAACGTGCATCTCCATTTTTGATATAATTTGAAAATAACAGCTGCTCTATACATTGTGTTACTATTTAATGATGAATGGACCAACAGAACGGGTCCAAAAAGTACTGTGTCATTAACACCCACTCAAAATTAATGTATTTTTTTGTCCATCTGCTGTAAATTTACCATTTTAGAAACACTAGGCTTTGCCTCAAATACTGTTTATTTACTGAATTTAATATATTGCAAAAAAAAAATACAGAAAATGTGGCCTGTGTAAAGGTTATGGCACATTTACTATTTAATTTTAATTTAATATTAAGTGTATTCTCTGTAGAGGATATGTTAACCCCTTAATATCAAAGGCTTATTACACACTAAGGCGTATTATTCAGCAACTACAGGGACTTCAAACTAGTTCAGCTGTTCTTAGTTTATAGAAGTGTGTAATAAAACTCTGGCCAAAGTAAGAGTTTAACTTATTCTTACTTTGTGTAATTTGAGGGATTTTCAAACTTTTGCATACAAGTGACCAGTGCTTCTAGTAATACCAATACAGCATCACATCATCTTTCTGTCTTTTCTCCCTTTTTTAGCAACCACACAGCATTGTGCAGCGGCGCCTCCTGGAGGGCAACATCCCACGGCTGCGTGGGGAATCCCGAGATGTCATGGCCCGCGTCCGCTCGCCCCTTGCCGACAGCAAAGAGGGAGGCGAGACTGAGGAGAGGAGCGAGAGCACAGTGGATGACTCCACTGAGGAGAGGGAATCACCAGAGGAGAGTGAGAGGAGCCTGAGGTCTGAGGAAGAGGAAGAGGAGGAGGAGGAGGAGGAGGAGGATGGAGACAGTAGTGATGCTGGTGGAAAGGCAGAGCTCAAGCAGAAACAAGGAGAAACGGAAACAGTGAAGGCAAGAGGGCAGGCTAGAACAGAGGAGCGAGAGAGAGCACCCACCCTGTCAGCCCTGCTGGTGCAGTGTAAGGTATGAAATGCATGATGACCCTTTCAGTCACACCAGTGCTGCAAAACTCATTTCTCCTTTGCAAACTCATTTCAGCCCACTCTCTGCTTTCTCCGCTCTTTTCAGACATAAAACACGCTCATAATGGAGCTGATAATAAGATGATGTGATGACACAATCACATTCAAGGCCCTATGATATTTCCCTATGACTCATGCGTCTCCATTCACCGTCTTGGAGATATGCAGTCTTTTCATATGGGGTTTTAAAGGTCTGTATCCCTAAGATGGCCAAATCTGCTGACGCCCACAAAGGCTGTACTGAGAGAGTCTTTCGCAAGTGAACAACAAAACTGGTGGACTTTAATTTGCAGAATGATTGACCTGCACCTACACTCACTGAGTAGTTCATTATCAAGTAACAGGGTCCTAATGACAAATCCATTTGGACAGTACAAGCTGACATCCAAGAGTCTCTTCCCATGCCAGACAACTGGAAACCAAGCAGGGCTGTCCCAATTGTATGATAATCATAAGCTCCTTTATGCACTGCCTGTCAAAAGTTTGGGGACACCTAGCCTTTCAAAAAACGTTTCTAAAAGATATTGGTGTGATCTCTTTGTCAGTTCATTATAATGGCAAAAATTAACCTCTTACAATCCATGCCTCCCTGCTGAAAACATATCATTAGAACCATTAGGATGCAAACTTGAGGTTTTGCTTTCTAATGAGAACTGGCTCAATGGTTACAATTAGAGACCAGTAGTTTCCTACAGAACACCTTCAGATATCATTAGGAAACAATCAGATGGATCTGTAATCAGTTTCAAACACCCTTTGAATCATCAGAACCCTTTACACCACGATATCAACCCATCATGAAAGCACAGAATACAGCTGTGTGTTCATGAAATGCTTTTGCATGATAGTTATGTGTTCTCTAGCCTTTATTGTGCTGTTTTTTTTGCTGTGGAGGGCAGGGCTAAGTACCAGCCAGGGTCTGTGTGTTTATGAATGTGTACGAGTTGAGAGTGAGAGAGACAAGTATGTGTGAGCTGAGGCATAGCGAGTGCAATATTAGAGAAAAGCTGAGCCTATGAAATGTGTAGGTGTGGCCAAAGACAGCTGGATGATGAAGCACCATGACCGGTCTGAAAACTGTGTTTCTTCCAATAGTGGTGAATGCTACAATATCATTAATGGCTACTGGACACCTCCAGGAACCAAGTGACATTTTTACTGGTTTCTGGGATTTTCTTCAGCAGGTTTTTATTCACTTAGTAATCCTAATGCTCATTACTCAGTAACTACTGTAAATGATTTAATAGCTGCTGTGAAACTAATACACAACTTATGAGAAATTGAGGAAATGAAGCCTGGATCTTCCCACGGTAGATTAGTGTTGGAAGGTAAAAAGAGGAATTCTACTTTTTTTTCCCAAAAATGTAATCATAATTCAATCACTAAGACGTAAACAAAGTCATTCAGAGTGGTTTGATGCAGCAAACCTCATTATGGTACAAAGGAATTATCAAATCAGGTACCATTTGAGCCTAATAAATAAGACAGGATATTAGAACACTTGAAGATAGGAGATTTTAAGTTTTGAAAATGATGTGACGACCTTCAATGTCCAGCTTAGCTTTTAGCTGTTTGAACCAACACTGTGCCACGTTCAATGTTTTCTTTTAACAACAGTTTAGAAAAGAAAACCATAGTCATTATTTGGGGCAAATTCCACTAATGATACAGAAGGTAATTTGATAAACATGAAGCTGAGTGTTGCAGAATACATCCAAAGGATGAAATAGCTGTGTACGGTAGCAATACCTTTGCAGATATTTTGTTTTACTTAAATGAGAGAAAATAAGCTGTCCCCAAACTTTTGATGCGCAGTATATCATTATCCATACATGGTGGGTTTAAGCGGCAAAACATCCATCACCGATGTGCACGTTAGTGTGAATGAGTTCTATTCAAAAAGCCTGTCTTTCAGCCTCATGCCCCTCGACTCAGTGGCTCAGTATTGATGCTGTGATTGAGCGGAGTAAAAATAGAGCTTCAATTAAAGCCGATTAAGCCCAAGGGGTGGGAGTGAGCACAGAGCTGCTCATTTCCTCATAGCCTCCTCAAGTCAGCTGAGAGTTCAACTCCAGTTTAGGAGCATTCAGAGCCACGATCAGTGTCCAAGCTAATGAAATTACAAGGTGTGATGCGGTGGGATTCTTTGCCTGGTACATCACTACATACATTTGGTTGGCTGAACGTTCTAGATCTCTTATATGTTGAGGATTCTCCTCACAGTAGGCGCACTGAGAGAGGGGAAACATTCATTTGCATTTAAATGGAGCAGTGATGAGGTGATGACTATGTGGGACAGCTTTTACCAAAGCGATTCACAGCAACACATTAATGTTTCTTCTTCTGGAAAGATTGTCTACTCTGTTCAGGGCAGTGTAATCATGCATAAGGGTACTTTATGCAAAGCTGCCATTATGAGAGCTCAGTTCCAGATTCTAAACTCCTAAAATATTAGAGGGCAACTTCACGGCCATCTAGGCTTTCAGAGGAGGTCTAATGAATTCTGGGAACTCATGCATGCATGTCTGTTGGTTTTTGTCCAATAGAATCATGCTTGTATTAATATTACAGCACTACTCTTGTTTGTTATGGATGAAAACAAAAGAGTTAAATTCTTCAAACACTGAGTGGAAAATTGGCCAATCTTGAATTTTTTTTCTTTGTGGTATCTGGGTAGATTATAGCTAAGCGAGTTCTCCTACTGTTCAGGACATCAACAACTGAAAATAAGTCGTAAAATGTTAGATTAACCATCAGCATAATTACAAAGTAATCAATCAAAAGAAAAATCATGTTTTGATTTCCAATAGACAGGATGAATAAGGTGAGAAAAAAGGCCACCCTAGGCCTTCCGGAAGTCTTAGACACGTCGCTAGTCGTGAATATGAGAGACAGCCTTATTAATATGTTGTTAGAAATGGAAAAGCAGCCTCACTCTTCAGAGTCACTCTGAAATTGCTAATCTTCGTCTGTCACAAGCTTCAAGTGGAAACATAATATGTTTTTAAGAAGCTTTAAAAGTCTGTGTTTAATCTAGAACGGCCAACAAATATTGCTGCGAATTGCTGTTAGCTTAGCGCTAACAAGCTACTAGGACCACAAAGGGATGCTGGCAGAAATTAACATCATCATGGAAATGTGTTTTGCCTTCTATCTCGGTTTTGACAGAGTTCTGACGTTTATGGCTCAAATTGAAAGGCTTATGCTCTTGGGTGAGGATGTGATGTCTGACCCAAAAAAGAAAGAAGCCTACACTCTAGACTAGCACTACATTGACCAAAGAAGCCAGATAAAACTAAAGAAACAGAGAAACAAACGGTGAACGAATTGGAAACTTCTTCAGGGGGGCTGCAAGACAAAAGACCCAACCAATGAAGCTGGAAGAATAACTGGGGGCAGACGTCACAGCACTCAAGCATATATTTGGAACAACGTTATAACAAGCAGCGGAAACTGCTTTTAAAGTGGTAGGAAACTCAGTGACTGTAACGTCTGTAGAGGGGACGCCTGCTTGCTTTGAGCTGCAGGAAGCTTATGGTGGGGGTGCGACATTGCTTTTAGACACTTATCACCCTTTATAGAAACCGTGGGCTCACATAGTGAAGATACTTAACTCTACTTTCTGGCCACGGCAGAAGTGGAGACCACTCAGCCACATGGAAAAACACAGTAATTCAGTTAACTCAAATGGTTTCTGGAAAATGATAGCTTTCCATCATTTGAGCTGCCCTAATTCCATTTGTTTGAATAGATTGCATTTATTAGCCTAGTACAAGTTATGCAACTAAAAGTGATTAGGGGCAGCATTTGAGCAAATTCTAAGTTTTTACAATATGCACACATGACGTTTACAGTTAGAGTGCTGTGTTCCAGAAATTGAACTGAGGAAAATGTTGGGTGCCATTTGTGAAGATTTTTAGATGCCTATTTGCCATAGACTTTGGTTCCCAAAGTCAGTCCTGGGGCCTCCATATTCTGAATTCATGTTTTTCTGTCGTCCCTACTCTGACCCATCTGAACCAGCACAAGAAGAACTTTCTAAACAGTTAGTACTGAATCAGGTGTGTTAGATCAGGGAAAGTACAAACATGTGCATAGTGTGTGTCCCAGGACTCTGTGTTACAGAGTTTTCTTTACAGCACAGAAATCCTTTATTTACACACTAGACATATCCACATTTTTCACATGGCCACAGTGGCTCGAAATTATGACCAAAATATCTGATTGGGAGGTGAAATGATTTTTTGTTTCTGTTTTTAAGCAAAGTCAAGGAAAATGTGCTGACTTTTTATCTTATCTGTTTATCATTTTATGTCAAATTGAAATGTCTCTGAGACATTTTGGGACATTTTGCAGGTGGTAGTTGCCACTATAGCCAAGTGTAAAACTACACCATGCAAAAGCATGGCAGGAATCTTACAAAAGAAAAACCACTCAAGATAGCAAACTGTTCAGAAGACAATGTTTATAATGACCCAAAGCCTGATTGTTGCTGTTTGGACCATAAATATAAAAAATGAGCAAAAACATCTCTAAGATGATGCCAATTTCTGCTAGCACTCCTATAGGATTCTACTAGTGTGTTAGTGTTTAGCCAATTCATATGAAATATTTTTGGCTGAAATGGACTTGGACTACACCTAGCTACACCTAAAACTCACAATCAGTGATGTATGTAGGTATAGAGTGACATGAAGAAATTGGTCCTGAGGAAATTGGTCCCACAAAATGTGACTGGTTGATTTCACTGTCAATTCCTAATTACATTACTGGTTAATCTGACGATAGGCCTTGAGTCCAGCTCATGAAGTTGTAAAAGGTTTGAGAGCTAGCTTGGATTCATCAACATTAATACCACAGAAAAAGAAACACATTTCCAACCAATACTTGCATGCATGATGCCTATATTAAATAGAAATGAACTCAAAATTACAGCCGTGTTTTTTATTTTGCGGAAATTTATAGGTTAAACCTAATCATTGAACTTAAGCTAGTTAATACATTTCTACATCTAAACATTGCTATATAATGCCGTACACTTTGCGATTTTAGCTGAAATGGCAGTATTCACGTAAATGCTTTGTGTAGGCTATAATGGAATTCTCTGACTAAAGTGTTTCTCACACAGGTTCAGATTTCTCTTCACAAATCAACAAAAATCAGCACACAGGCATTCAAGCATGCCAGCAATAAAGATCTGAATTGTTACGTTTCCATATTTCTGTGATGTTACATGTTATGGGCATTTAAACCTTTAAAATCCCAGGATTATTATATACAAGGCTTATTAGTCAGTAACTACAGGGACTTCAGTGGAAACTGGCTAAGCTGTTTTTAGGTTACAGAAGGGAGTAATAAAACTTTGGGCCTGCCGGTGGGCCCTGGCCATCTAAGGGGTTAACATATAGTCTGTTAGTGTCAAAGACACTGCCCAGAAATAGCATGGACAGACAGTGTGTCTAAACTAGTAGAGCTTTGCTGCCACATTGTGCGGTAGAGCTCAAGCAAGGTGGCCTTATCTCAAATCCTCTCACACAACTGTTGTTTACTCTTACCACAAGAAGCAATAAATAATTCTCCCATAGTTCTCCTGAAGTTCTCTAGAGGATTTCAGACAGTACTGCTGACTGGACACACTTGCGTCCGGTCAGCAGTACTGTCTGAATGCCTCTGAATCTTAACTGTTTAGTTAAGATTCAGTTAAAAGATGGCAATCTTGCAGATTCTACCAATGTCTAACCATTCTGTCACATATTCACAACAAACAAAGCTAAAAACCGTTGAATCATCATATAGGAAACATGGTCAGTTAAATCCTATTGGGCCTGCTGGAACATGAGGCCAAAGGGTGAGACTAAAAATAAAGTCTCAGCAATGTAATGGTCATTGAGAGTGCCTTCTGTAGCCAGGGGTCTTCCTGTACAGCCCATTATAACTGTGCACCATTAGTTAGGGGTTGTCAAATAATGACCTACACACTGTATCAGGTACTGGCTGAATCAATATATTATAAAGGACCAGGGTGGTGGTTTCTGCTCCTCACTGTGCCAGATTAAAACATATGTCACAGTGAAGATAAGATAATGTAGTTTGAACCATTTGCGATTTAACACAACCCTTTCATTCACCTCTACATGCTTTGATCTTATTTCTAAACTTTATGTCATGGTTTGTCATGATGCAGTGGCTTTTTATAACACTGTTATGAAGCATCTTTACCCAGTGATATTTGAATATTTGATGTAAAGCTCTAATTAAGAACACCTGTTCTAGTCGGCCACAAATGCCCACGATAATTTCCAAACATACTCTTACCTTATTATAGAACTGCTATAGTATATGGTGTTCTTAACTAGTCCACTGTCTTAGACGTTCTTCATAACAGTGTTATAAACAGATCAAACATCAGTCCCTTTAGTTTATTTATTTATTTACTAGGTTAAGTTATTTACTTCATCAAAGACCTCATGTCATCTTCTGGATACTGTAATTAGCTGTTCTTAAATATTCAAGTATTGTTTTTTAAGAGTCAGCCAATGCCTGTGCATGTGTTATGAAGTCCTAGTCTTGAAGTGGCTAGTCTTCAAATAAAGTGTTAATGAATACAGACAGCCAGAATCCACTTTTATTAAAACAACATCTGCAATTACCTAATGGCATCCTTCTGGTATGTTCTGTTAGTCCCAAGTGTGTTTATTTTGTTTACTGTGCTTGTAGGTGTTAGAGGGCAGTAAGTATTATACTTTCAGATGTGCAGGAATCAGTTAGCAGGTCAGGGTCTATACAACAGCAAAGTCCGTAATTACTATTATTAATTGCCACTCTTGTTTTATGTGTGAAGCCTCCACTTCTTATATGGGTGTGATTAGCATTGTGTGAGAGTGCAAGATGGCTGTTTGTGATCTGTGGGAGTTTGTGTTGTAGTGCGGTGATGCTGAGGTGAAGGTGTCCATCAACACAGGCTGTCAGTACAACCACATCTCCAGCACATGCTGCAGAAGACTGGGGTGAGTCAGAACTACACAAACATACCCTCTTGTTAGAATACTTGGGAGGACATTAACTCAACTTACACTAACTCAACCGATACTGTAACACTGTGTAATGGTAAATTTGAAAGCATGTAGGGTTCTCTGGAGGTTGTGTGGTGGTCAGATGATTGCGAGTGATTTATGTGAGAGTCACAGACGGTGAGTCTGGCTAACTAGTGATTTTTTTTAAAGTAGTGGTTATCTGACTCAAGAGACGATGTGTGATGATACTATAATGTTTGCATTTGATCAATCAGTGATCTGCACCACGGCTGGCCTGGACCAGTTTACTACAACCACAACCACAGAGACCTCTTCCTCAACCTGACCCTCCCATCCCCTTGGTCAAGACTAAGCTTGCTATCTTAGTTGCAGTAAGGGGATGCATCTTTTCGAACAACAAAAAACACAGTTTATCTCTTTAAAATACATAAACATGGACATATCAAAAATACTGTAGCTTGGCTGAGAACTGCACTCACTGCTGGGTCAACTAGCTAGTTAATAAGCCAGTGTGTGATCGTACATTAACATTGGTGCAGCCTGAGTGTACAAGCATAAACTGACTAGCTCATCCCTTCTGCACTTTGACACTGTGGTTCCTCGCTCTGATGTCCAAACTAATTGCACACACTTATTTTCACTTGTTTAGATAGCTTTCTGTTTTTAAGCAAGTTCCCTCATCTCCCCTTATGCTTCTTGGAGTTCTTTTCAAGCTACTTTTCACAGTTTAACTTTCCCAGTTGTTACCATTTTTGCTCTGGAGGTGGCGACATTTGTGTAATTGGTGCATAGCTACACAATAAGAATGCATTGAGCTGCTATCGTGTCTAGATAAGAATTTTCTTGATTCATGCTTTTTGTCCTGAGCAGCCTTCGTTAATTTTATATGGTGCTCCCCACCGGACTTTGGAGCACTTTGGAGTGATATATCACGCTTCTGTACCTGGCAGTCTGGTGGATGAATCTGGGTTTAGTGGATGCCAGGAGAACACTACCTAAAAGAATGCATAGTGTCAACAGTAAAGTTGGGTGGAGGAGGGCAACATGACACCTCTGGCACATCTACAACCTGTGTGATGTCAGTTTGTGGGAGTGGGTAGGTCAGATTCTCAATCTCTCAGTGGCCCACGCACATTTGTTCCAGTCCTCCTGATGGCCAGTCCATTCCTGCTATTTCTAGCTCAATTCTAAACGCTTACCCTTTCAAATTCTGTGTGGGTGCTAAGGTGTGATATGGTAGGGTATGGTCACTTGGCAGTGGACATGATTCCAAAATGTGGGATCATATACTGTCACGTACTACAAAGACTGGTGGAAAAAATGCCTTTAGTCTTTTGTGGGTACTTATGAGGATAATTGTAGGGCTGTAAGTATACACACAGAGTTAAAGTTAAGATCTTAAGGCTCTGATGCAATACACCAGTATTTCATCTCTGTTGTTTGTTAATTGCATTTGTGTTTGTATTTGTGTTGTAGACTGAAAGCCAGTCCAGAGACTAAGCCTCTCAGTGATTCCATGGTTAATACCGTGACATATTTGCCGCTGCAGTTTGGTAAAGAAAGGATGCAGTGTTCTGCTCAGGTCATAGGTAAGACTTCAGCACCCCATCAAGACAGAGTCTGTTTTAAAATCTGCACCAGTACTTCTGACTGTCTTCTGTAAAGGTTAATGGATAAACGGGAAATCAGTATAGCATTCCTGAACAGTAGTAACGACATATACAGATTTAAGTACTTGTAATGTGTTCGTAATGTTTGCAGAATCTGATGAATTAATTTATATATTTTTTGTTACCTTTTTAGATAAAATTAGCAACCATTCAGTTAATGCATTAAGTATGGAACCAAAACTGTAACTGGATTTGCCATAATGATGTAACAGTATTTGTGTACTTGAGATTCTTGAGGCTGAATCTTTAGAATTAGCCAGAAAACAGTAGCTAAGTTAGCCTAGTTAGTTATAGTGACAACTACTAGTTGCAAATATTAGTAAAAAAAAAAAAAAAGCTCATAAAAATGTGGTAATGACTCTGAAAATGCATGGCAATAAAAATCTAAGACATACTGTCAGAACAATACAAACACTAAACATGAAATACTGAAGGGGAATTCCACCAATTGTTCAGAACTTCTGTTTAAGTAGATGGTTAAAATCTAAACAAAGGCATTCAGAGTGGTTTGATGTGAAATGCCTCGTTCTGTAGAATGTTGCTCACAGTGGTGGTGATAGGAACTAGACAGCTAAAGCATTTAATGTCTCTAAAAACTCCCTTACAGAAAACGATTAAACACAATTGTTACAAATGCGATGCCTGAAGCCTGGAACATTGTTTACCATAGTTCTGAGGTAAGATTTTGGGCAGAGAGGTAAATGCAGGGCTTTGTAAGGCAAAATAGTACTCAAAGAAACCTTTTGGTTCAGAATAACCTGTATTTTATTATTATCAATAAAACTAAGAAGACATTTGTAGGTTTACTGATCATTCTGAATAGTAAATAAAATGGCTACATGTGCATTATAGACACCATGACCCCTGGTTCCTATCACCACCACTGTAAAGAAGTCTGAGATGGTGGGTTTCTCTACAGTAATCCATTTTACATCATCCCACTCTGAAAGGCTGATTTATGCAGAAATTTAGAAACATCTGTGGAACTCTGAACCAAATAAAACTTATAGATTATAAGCAATTAATCATAAAAAGCTCTTTGCTCACCAGACAAGGACAAGATTAAGGTTGGGCCTGTTGAGCAGACCACTATTCTAGAACAGGCAGAACTGTAGTAAATGGAAAGGGGTTCCCAAGAAATGTGCTACATCATGTCTTACATGACTGCTTCTCAGGCTGTGCAGTATCTGCTCAGTCTATGTATTGCATATCTTCATGGATGGTCTTTGGATGAAATCTTCTGTTACATAAGCTCCAGAGAGCCCATGAGGGCTGTGAGTGGTCTGAGCCCGCTGCTGACATTTTCCTCCAGGCACGAAGCAGCCAAGACAAAGTGTATCAGGCTGTGGAGGGAGCTATTAGCCCCTAACATGGGGGCACGTGTAGCCACAGCGATGTGCTTTGCATACAGATGCAATACAGACCCAGCTAATGAACTCATTTAGGATCCAGCACTGCTGTGCAGCCCACTAATAAGACAGAGGCTGAGGATACTCCTGTAAGGGTTGAATATGCTCTGTCTCTCAGTCTCTTTCATTCTCCGTTCACAGATGATGAGACGTTTGAGCTACGCCTGGGCCTACACACCCTGCTGGAACTCAAAGTAAGTCTTTTGTCGTTTTCTCTGCTCTTTTCTGGTGTTCAGTAGCCACATCTCCCATGAGCATTATGAGCCACAGGCTAAAAGTGGGTAGCCTTTGAAGGCTTTGGTTTTCAAACACTGTGGTATCTACATTGCTCTTCAATTGCATAATGGAAAACTAGCCTCCACACTCAGTTACCCATCAGGCTTAATCCACCCAAACTGTGATTTGATTATAGACATCAAAGCACCACTCTAAAGTCTGGTTTGCCTGTCTGGGGTCTTGGCCAATGGAAAAACTAAGATAAGGTAGAGTAATTCAGTTCTTAACTGAAGCAAACTTTAATCCTGATGTTTCCTCTGCAAAACCCACAGATTGACTGATTATGTCCTCTGATAAGTAAGCACAGTGCACATTTCTCGCTTACACAGATCTGAGCACTGCTTGGGGAGGAATGTTAATGTAATATTTTGGCCAAAAAACAAATTTATACAATATATGCATACAATGTAGCCACTGAAAACATGTTAGCTGTTTAAAGTTTGCTTCTTGCTATGGGGCTAATGTAGCTAAGAAGTGATGGACCCATCAACTATTATTGTTCAAATGTCATACCTAAGTCATCATCATCATCATTATCAACATCGCGGTAGCAGTTGGGAGAACAGAGAATCCCAGAAAACCCTATCCCCTGCAACTTCCTCCAGCTCGTTCCAGGGGACCATGAGCCACTCCCAGGCCAACTTGGAGATATAGTCTCTTCAGTGGGTCCTAGGGCATCCTCAGGGTCTCGTCCCAGTAGGCTGTGCCTGGTAAACCCCTGAGAGATGTCCAGGGGTCATTCTGATCAGATGTCCAAAACACCTCAATTGGCTCCTCTCAATTTGGAGGAGTAATGGCTCGACTCCAAGCTCCTCCCAGATGACCGAGCTCCTCTCCCTATCAAATAGAGTGTAGCACGCCACCCTGCGAAGAAAGCTTATTTCTGCAGCTTGTATCCGCGATCTCATTCTTTCAGTCATTACCTACAGCTACAGGATCGGGACGTAGACCGACTGGTAAACAGAGCCTTATGGCTCAGCTCCCTTGTTGCCACCACAGTCCAGTACAGTGACTGCATTGCTGCTGCCACCTGTCCCAGCCTGCAGCCAATCTCACCATCCCTCTTCCCATCACTCGTGAGCAAGACCTTGAGTAACTTAAACTTCTCCACCGGGGGCAAGTCCTTTCCCCTTACCTGGAGTGGGCATTCCGTCTTTTTCGGGGCTAGGACCATGGACTAAGTCATCAGAAACTTTCCCCAAACCATGTCAAGTGATCTCATAGACTTCAGGACACTGAATAACACTGTTATCTATAGATAAGTACAAAAGTATGCCATGTAGCTAAAATCAGTAGCAACAGCCCCCTTGAAGCATGAATTGCTGATATTTTTGTTTATTTTTAATAGAGAGATATACACATGTGTGTAAATTACATTTACTTTGCTTTAAGCTTGATCATTACTACGTACTACATTACATACATACCACACTGAAATCACTAAGGCAGAAACTTCTTGTCTCATTTTCAAGACAGTGCTGATGGTAGTAGGGCCTGAGGGACATCAGCTACAATTTTTGTCCCATTATGTGCCTCTGTCTGAATGATTCAATTGGGAATTTCTTTTTATTTTCAGCACGGTTACAAAGTGTTCAAAGTAGCCCAAAAATAGACATGTTCTTAAAAAAGGGGAGTGGGGGATGGGGCTGATTGGAGAACAAGCATTAGTATTACAATTGTCACTCGTCTCAGAGGAAACAGTTCCTTGCATAGAAGAGGCTCTGAAACTCGAAGAGTGCTAGAAAGTATATACACTTCTGACACTTTGTCACTCACATTTATACTTACAGTATTATAGCATATGTCTATAGCATGTAAAAGAGTAGGAGAGCGGAGTTTTCCTCACGCAACAGCAGCATTCAAAATTTGTTGGAACCATACTGTAATTAAGTATGGCTACAATTTACATAACACTCAGTCAAATCCATGCACAGAAAAATGGATTGATGGTTGGATTTTTTGTTTTATGTTTTAGTTTTAGATTTATGCAGAAAAAAAGGACATATTTTAGCTCAGTGACTGATTTTCTGTTGCTCAGTTTGATCACTTCTGGGCCTTATTGCTGTATTTTAGACAAGTGTTTGGTCCTAGAGCCCCTTCTGGCCTACACATTGTAGTGTTTAATCAGCTAGCAAGAGCAGCAAAAATACAAATACAGGCAGGACAGGAGTTTCCGTCGGTGTAACTGCTTCATTATTCAGTCTCAGGAATTGAACCCACAGCCATTTTGAGGCAGGCCCACTGCTTCTACCACTAGGCCAACCGGTAACACATACACTACACCTCTGGACCAGGGCTGGGAAACTGTGTCAGAGAAGCACCTTGGAAATGTATTTCAACAGTTTCTCATAGATGCTCATAGATGCTATAAGGGCTGAAAATTTCAACTGCAGTTCCACTCGATCTCACATTTTTTGGACCTGATACTTTACAATCCTATTCCTAGGTTGTTTTTGTTTGCTATTTTTCTCCTACTTGAATCATTATTTCACTGAAGTAACACAATGTTCTCCAGAGGACGGCTTTAGGCTGCTCTACCCTCTGTTAATGTAAGCTGAAAATACATAGGGATAATGCCAACCTTTTTTAAGGGAAATAACACATTAATAAGAACCATATGAAGTAAGACGCTGCTCTTTGTTGTCCACAGTGTTGCATTGACCTGAATGCTAGAGTGCTCCGCCTCCACAGCACCGGGGAGGAGCTTCCCTTCTTGGAGACACCTACCTGCAGCCAGTGCCATCACCATGATGACAACAAGAACCTGTGACCTTTGACCTTCCTCTTTATCATGACCAAACCCCCAGCCAACTGGGGGGTAAGTGGAAGTAAAAAGGAAGTATTTGTGGGAGGGAATCTGCCTCTGAGTGTGTTTGGACTACAGCATCACTCAGTGTTGTCACTTGGCCAGAACAACTTTCTGTCCTTTCCACTCAGCCTCCGCTCTTTTTCCTCCCCCTTTTCTCCTCCACCCATCTTCTTGTGTTGTTTTCTGTGTCATTTACATAATTTTGCAAATCTTTCTTTTCTCCTTTACTGAAGAAGTGGAACAAATGTGATGCTATAAGGGACAGGTTATGTGTTGTCCTGTCTAATATGTTTGAAATTGTTTTATTTCTTATAATCAGACCAAATGTAATCCTAATGATACAGCCAACACAGTACATTAGTACTTAAATCTTAAATAAATCAAAATTGCACACAAATCTTTGTGATTTGGTGTATTAAATTACAATATAGTTAAATAGCTCTATAAAGAGCCTCAGAATTAGAAATGTGTTTAATGTCTGACCTATGAAGCTTGTGCAAAGGAGTTCATGCTTTCAAGCTACCACCAAAGTAAAAACCTTTAATTGGCCCCCCTTGGTGAACGGCTTAATCATAATTTGAGGGAAAATGTCAAAACACTGAACAAAATTGTGAGTAAAGCTGAAAGTAAAGCTCTGTCTTCAAGTCTTCTACCGACAGGAAAATGCAGAGAAGACCATCATTGGCACCTAATGCTAGACTGGGCTTCTGTTCCGACTCCATATGTATATCAGACGGATCAAAACATTCCAGATGCCAGATTTTGTAGATGTATATCCCTGTTTTTTTAAATCATTGATGAATTAATGTGCATCTAAGAGGGGCATTTTGATTTGATGTTTGAAATGTGTTGCTAGCATCTTCTGGACGTTTATGTGTTTTCTAACCGTTTGTGTTCAGCACATGCAGGTAGGAATAAAGCTGGTTCACCACTTCTCAAGCCAAATTCCTATTCAATGCTACCAAATTCCAGCCCTTCCTGCCTTTGCTCACCTCACCTTTAGAAGTGAGAACATAGCACCAGAGGTTTATCTCTGAAACAAGGCCTCGCTGGGTTTCCATTTACTCCTGAGCACCTGCTCTGTCTTAGTTTCAGTCAGAAATCTGCCTGGTGCAGCTTCTTGTGGTTCAGATCTACTGTGACTAACACTAAGATTTCACATTGGCTGATTTGGTTTTTTGCATCTCCACACCACTGCAATGGAGAGAACATGTCAAACTGAAAGGCCGCCTGCGTCTCTCGCGTGCTGCCCACACAGCACTTGCCCTTGATCCATTTTGAATGTTTGAGTAACCGAGAGGACAGCACACAATGCTCAATCTGCTAAATCATCTGGCCTCTGTCACTTGCAGTGCCGCTTTGGATCTCTCATCGGAGGTCATTCACGCTTAGATTCGCTCTGCTTTTGTGTCCGCCTCTGACGTATTGCGGTTCTTTGTATGCTTTGGAGGAAGGAAAATTGATGTACGAAAGAGTTTATTTTTAGTGGTTTTTTTTCTTTTCTCTGAAGTGTATTTTCTCTGCCTAATAAAAATATGTATTCTGGCTATGAATGTGTCTGTAGACTGTAAATGTTGTTCTTATATATATATATGTATATATATATATATATATATATATATATATATATACACACACACTTATGCACTTTTTTATTGCCCAATAAATGCTTATTTGCTCAATTTAACATATTATAAAAAGGAAATTTAGAACTAAAATCAACATGAAAAGTTTTCTCTGTGATGGATGTGTTAACTTAGTATTATCACTTAGAAAACCTACAGAACATGTCATTTGACCAGGAGTGATCGAACCTTTGCATAAGACTTTATATACTGTATATAACATATGTATTATATATACAGCTTTATATACATCCAGCTTTACATGGGATCAATAGAAATGGTCCAAAATAAAATCTTTACATTTTATGTAATGGATGGAACACTTCAGTTAAAGAGACTATAAATCACAATCAAATCACAAACCATAATCAGTGCAGTTTTTCACTGAGCTCTCCCACCTCCAGCTGTGGTGGTTCTCATGGTTGTGTGCCAGTGATGTGATCTCACCCAGGATGGGTCGAATGCTATTTAAAGTCTCATTTCATGTGGCAGCAGAGAGCAAGCAGATGTTCCCACAGCCAACGAGAGCCAAGAGGCCTGCCTCCACTGACCCTGTCTCACAGAGGTTGCCTCCTCTGGGACCGGTTAATCACCCATTGCCAGGGTTGTCAAGACTTCAGGTGCTTTAAAAACAAAGCTGAATGACATTTATTCAACATGAGCCAAGGCAGCCCAAATGAAACATTATTCATATTGGATGAACCATAATGTAATTTGAAATGGATTTGGCTGTATAAGATATCTGTATGAAGTACCACAGACAGCCTGCATTGAAATGTCAAAGCCCAGACATACATATCAGTATTACACAGAGCTGCACTGTATTGGCAGGTTTTTCTATTACATTACAGAACATTGTTATTACATTATTTTAACAGGACTGCTATTCCTAAACTCCAAGTTCAGCATATTTCACTCAGGAATGAATACTGTCAAACTTCATAAATACAGCAGCTTCTGAATTAAAACCACAGATGCTGCTGGAACACAAACTACACGACTTCCTCAAGCAAAACTAATTCAAAGAGGGTTTAAATAAATCTATAATCTATAAGTATATAGTATAATAAATCTATAAGTAAGCAAATGTGGCTAAGTAGTTTAAGGAGACACAGCAGACACTATTATCAATCTGCTGTTCTCCCACAGTTCTTTCGTCACTAATGGATTTCCTCCCCTCGTGGGTTTTAACACAAAAGCAGCAGCATCCGGGCTTAGTGAACAACAATTCACATTGAGGAACAAAAACGTCTCCTGCTCACAAAAAAAGACATGGCTTTAGCTGCACCACCGCTGTTCAGCATCCCACAATGCATTAGGAGGCCTGTGGCGCTTTCTTCTGACTGACTGCACATGCCACATCCTGTCACAGCTACCTTCGGTGGTCTTATTCCAGTAGTACTACAAAAAGCAAAGAACAACTAGTATGGCCTGTTTATAGCTTACAGACATGAATCAGGGCCATGGTGTCATGTCGACACGTTTCTGTGACATTTTCTGGAAAAAATACTTGAAAAATGTCTTGTTATGTGTGGACACCTGTATTGTGTATGACCAAAGTGCTCATAAATGACTCTTTCATTATATAGAACAATAAAATTGTTAAAACTTTCCGTGCATCTGTAGAAGTGTTCATGAATCAGAATATCTCTTCCATTATAAAGATTTACAAACCTTAACCGCTGAAAATTAGGTTTCCTGCTGTAAAAGAACCACCACTGCTTTTATAAAGAACTTTTGAGCGGGTGGTTCTTTAAATCAACACTAAAGCATTTTTAAAAATTTTGCATCTTTTTTTAATATGTACTGGGCAAGACTTCATAATGACTTCATTCTTCATATGTGCTTTATAGTTCTTACTTATGCAACTATGTACAATATAGGGGGGTCCACTGATAGTACCTTTGTCTTTAAGCATCTTTAAACAAAAGTAGAGATTAGCACAACATGGGGTGCCCTTGACTTCTCTTCACACTTAAAAATGACAGATATTCACCCTTTGCATGATTAAAGGGCTCTTTGCATCATGAAATGGCTCTTCGGATTGTTGTAAAATGTATACGTTCTATATAGAACCTTTCTGAAAAGCGTTCTTCTATTATAACAAGCTTGACATAGTAACAATAGCAGAACTCTTTTTGGTGCTATAAAGAACCTTGAAGGGGTTCTGTGTGGAACCATCTACGGCACATGCTCCATCAATCTGAAGAACCCTTTCATGATGCAAAGGACCCTTTAATCATGCACAGGGTTCTTTAAGTGTGTACGGTTCTATGTAGAACCATTTTCTTTACTAAAGAACCCTTGAAGGACCATCATTTTTAAGTGGGTGCCTCCAAATCAATCTTTTTTCCCTTTAAACCTCCTTTAAAACCATTTCTGTTTTCCTCTCTCGCTGCTTCATTTGTGTTTTCTTTTTAGAAGAAACTTTGTTGGCTCTTTTACTTGAACCTTCCCATTTTGTCCAGCATTGCTACATGGGCAACTTGACTGACAACAACTGTGTGACTTATTAAGGCTATGTGCAAAGCTTAATGCAATTACCAAAGAACAGCTGTTCAGTCTGAAATAAAGTTTATATTTTGTGTAAGGTAGTGTGACTTCACTCACTACTCGCTCAGTTGAAGGATGTTCCTGTAGCTCCAGAATCTAGACGTCTCAAATCAATATAACTCCTGCTATGCACAACCCACCCACACCCAGACACATCAATCTGGATAATGAATCATGACAGTCTACACTTAACTTGACTCTATGGGCATTAGTCAGTCAGAGTTATTGTAAAATTACTGCTGCGTTATTACTATTTGAGTGATAAATGTTCATTGCAGTCATACTTTGAAAAATTGCAGGCTGAGAACAACACAAGTCAGCATCTAAGAAAGGAGATATGAGATAAAAGATGCTACTGATATAAGATCCCTACAAAGCAGGGATCCTAAGCCACAGGGAATTAAAATGTTCCACTGGGAAGGGAACCATTTATCACTTTACAGAAAACTGTAGGAAAATGTACCCATCAGTCATTGCTGGTCTCTTTTAGCTCTGTGTTTGATTATGATGCTGCAGGACGTTCCAGTTAAAGGTATTCATGAACTGTAGTTCCAGTGCTCAAGTGTGCAGGGAATGTAGCGGTACTGCTCAGGGACCCTATGGAATGGAACGCAGCCTTAGACACATTTTAGAATGCAAAACACAACTTATGTGTCAGTTCATGGTTACTTCCCATCACTCACTTGTTACATAACAAAGCCTTGAGCCTGTGGGATTGCTTTGTTATTTGATGTGTTAACAGTGAGCACTGAGAGGAAGAAGGCAGGCAGATACAATATGCTGCTCAGGTGGGGTTTGCTGTTGGATTAAGACATTGCTTTGGCTCTGGATGTAACAGACCTTAAAAGAAGAACAACCAAGCACGTCCAGCTCAACAAGAACGCTGTCCATTCCATATGGATAGAAGTGGGGCTTGTCACAGGAGGATAGTTCTGTCTCTCTGGAGAGGAGATATTTCTGTCCACCTTACAGGGAAGCCACACAGGGAACCCAGAGGGAGAGGGGAATACTGATCAGAAATACAGTCACACACAGCATGCTGAATGACAGAGTGGAAAATCCCAGAGCAAAGGATGGAGAGAGAGGGCGATACAGACACTGGGGTTTCTTCCTGCCCATAATGAGCTCTGTGATGAACAGTAGGATCTGGTTTTGCAGGCTGAAGCTGTGTCAGAACTACTGTGGTGTTTCATATTGCATCCTAACGAGTAATGAGTATACACTGCCACAAACGAACACATTAGATTCAAACCCTGCTGCCTTCAGGATAAATGAAAGGGTTTATTTAAACAGCCACTTACGCCTCCGTCCCAAGAGGAGCGGCCCAGAGGATCATCAGCCAGCGGGGTATTAAAGCCAGCACTGGAGGAGTCAGATATGTCAGTCAGCAAGCGATGATCTGCGCAAGCGAAGGCCGTATATTTTATTTAAGTAATCTCAAATAGATATTCAGGATGCTGACGAGAGAGATTGCGCAGACACGGATAGAGTGCAGGCAGAGACTGCTTGTCAAAAGTTTGAGGCCTTTCGAAATGATCATATAGAAACTGGAAAACAGAACTTTCATCTCTTTTTTAAAAGCATTTGATGTATTATATAGATGTTGTTAAAGCTTGAAAATATAATTTCACTCCTCTGGCCAAACAGTGCATACACAAAGTAAAATGCTTTGAATTCACTGTTTCTTTGATGTCACGAAAAAAACACATTCACCTATATCGGTCTATTCAGCCTAGAGCAGTTTGGCTCCGCCCATTCACGCTAAAGTTATAAGGAGTGTTTCAGCCTGGACTGCTTTTTAAATGAGGCACGATACAGGACAGCCAATCAGAACAGTTTATTTACATATATAAAGGCCTATTCTACTTCTAAGGTTAGTGGTTGGCCAATGGTCATGTAAAAATGAATTAAGGTATGTTTTTGGTACATAAACCTTATGTACATAAACAAATATCAAAATTAGGCTTCATGAAAAGAAAATTAAATAAAACTGTCCCCAACCAGTAGTTTCAGCCGAACTTCACCTACTGTTTGAGATTATAAGTAGGCTAATGTTCAGTGAATCATTTGTTTTAATTAAATGGTCAGATTTGCATGTACTAATAATTATTTAGCTAGCTAGCTAGTCACTGTAATTCACATTCAAAAGCACTGTAGTCAACTCAGTAGTCCTCCAAAACATCTGGTTGCAACGTTAATCACATGGCATGACACGTTCAGTCACTGTTGTTGGAAAATATTAGCTTCCGTCACTGTTCTGTTAGTATGTATGAGGTTGCAAAGAGTTTTTCTGTGCATACCACTTGGTATGCACTGGACAACACAGAGGCAATACTTCACAAAGTCTGTGACAAACACACATACACCTTCTAAAGCACTTATCCTTCTGGGTCGCAGGGGTATCTGGAGCCTATCCCAGTGGTCATTGGGCAGGATGCAGGAAACTCCTTGGACAGATCACCAGTCCATTGTAGGGCAGATATACAGACAAATACAATCACACTCGATTTAGCTTGTCCAATTAGCCTGACTACATATCTTCGGACTGTTGGAGGAAACCCACACAGGCATGGGGAGAACATGCAAGCTCCACACAGAAATTCTGAAAAAAAAAACAGTTGGGATAGTCCTTCAAAGACTAAGCAAGTTCACTTGGAGGAAAACAAAATGTCTAAATCTGTCTGTGACAATATCTTAGAAAAAAAGCCAAAGCCCACAGCTTTTATCCTCGTGTTGTGATGTCATCAGCACTCAAACCTTTCAGCTATTTAAACCACTTTTGGGCCAAAGGATTTTTTACATGTGCTTTTAACAGTAATTTTACAATTAGCCTTACAAAATATATCCAAATTATTAATAAATAGCTGTTTTATGTTATCAATCCCTTTTCAGGCATTTTTCCAATTTCACTGAAAAGTAACTGTGAAAAGTATGAAAGAAGGTGCCCATAAGGTTTTGGCAGATGGGGTATATACATGCACACACTCAAAAAGCTGCCTACAGTGTGTTTTCAGTAGACATTCCTCACTGAAATTGCACAAAAAGTATTATCAAAGGGATGTGACCTATTAAGAACAGCTGTGTATGATTCAGTCATTCAGCTGACCAGAACACCCTGACACTAGTCTTACATGACATGAACAGCAGGAATGATGCCGTTTTTGACGGACACTCCTTGATAGGGAAAAAAATAGGCAGGAGAAATGAAGATGCTGTAGACATATGAATGAAGAAAAGGCTCTTCAGTGCCACATTGAAGTGTGATCAGCAGCAGACTGGCCTGCTGCCAGCAGCTGTAGATTAAAACTGCAGGAGAGACATCCATGGCAACCCCTTTGGCCTCTCAGTGGAGAAGGATCTGGAAAAGGAAAAGATATTTTGGGTCAGAGTGTGCCACGTCCAGATGCGACAGCCACCCATTTAAATGAATAGTTTGGTGGGGGAAAAAAAACACATTTTTAAATTTTGTTTCAATGTAGTCAATCAGCCATGTCTGCTGCCTGAAGGTTTCTTCTTCAGTATTGTGCTGGAACTGCAAAACAAGGGCTAACAAAATAGTTAACAAGTAACAGAAGCTCCCTAAAGAAAAGTCCTAACTAAAAGCCACACTCTAAAAAATAGACAAAGTAAAAAAACATGTTGGCAAGCAATTCAATGAATTTATTTAAATAAATGTAATGCATTCAAGTAAATACTTCAACTGAAACAATGTTAAATGAAAATAGATTAGATTAGCAAAAACAAAGTTTAATATAAATTCAAACCTTAAAACCACTTCATCTCCTCTTCTGTTCCACTTTTGTCAGTGTAAGGATGAGAGTGAAACTTGTGTGCTAAAGCTAATATACTCTTGTTCATGTTTATAGATAATGTTAAGCCACAAAGTGTCAGAAACCACATAAGAATGTCTGAGATTCCTTAAAGGACTAGTTTTGAGTTTTCTTAAAAGAATAGTTTCAGAACTGAAGCTACGACTCTAGCGTTGCTAATAAACACTATAGTCACCCACATAAAAAAATGGCATCCCCAAAACTTCTCTCAACATGCGCGCCGAACATTTGTCAGTGTCCAGTTCGGGTCGAAAATGGTGGTATTTAGATTTTTTGCTGAACGATTCCTTAAAAAAGTCAACTTGATGTGAGATATGGGCACCCGAATGCTCATTTGTGACGTTGCTTCCAGAGGCAGTTTGGAACTCAACAGTGATTTTTCACATGTGCCAAACTTCAGGTCTCTGCAATCCCAATCTGTGAGTGTGTGTGGCCTACTGCTTCACTGCTGAGTTGCCGTTGCTTCAAGACATCTCTACTTTACAATAATAGCACTTTCAGTTGACTGGGGCAGCTGTGGCAAGGCAGAAATTTGACAAACTCACTTGATGTTAGGCTGGTATCCTATGACAATGCCATTTGGAAAGTCACTGAGCTCTTCCCCATTCTACTGCCAATGCTGTCAACAGAGATTGCATGGCTGTATGCTGTATAGTATGCACTTGTTAGCAGTGGATGTGGCCGATATAACTGAACCTACTCATTAGAAAGGGTGTCTTGGATGTAGCATTCTTTGGCTGAATACAATTGGGCTAAGGAGAAAATTACTGAAATTTGATTTTTCACTAACCATTACTTTTAAAGGGGAAGGTGTCTGTCTTATCATAGTCATGTGAACATCCCCAGGGTTCTCTCTCTGTCCCTGCTAATGACACAACTTGTGATGCCAGGGGAGGGATTAGTAAATCACTCATTTGCATTTCCAATTAATTCCACACACGCTGTTTTAGGGATAATTAGGGGTCTTGCTGGAGACGATGAGCTGTACCGCACACTCAACCCAAACTAATGTTATGTGTATTTCATAAAAAATGAATTGTATTCACTAATGGATGCTGATGCACCAAATGAATTAGCCTAGATCTGTTGGAAATGGGCTCACACACATACTTAGACACACACACATGATTGTGGCTGTGTGAGTAAACAGGCTCAATAGCCTCTGAAGAGCTTGGCTTCGTGCTGTCAGTTGCCATAGTCCCTGGCCCTGATGAAGAGCATGGCTTACTCCCTCTGGCTTGCGCACAGTCTGTCACTGTGTGCTGGAGAAGTGTAGGAACAGAAGCACTACCTCTCTCTCTCTCTCTCTCTCTCTCTCTCTCTCTCTCGAGAAGGCACAAGTACATCACATATCAAAGCTGTAGTCAAGACTATAACCTCAATACCAAAACTGCCAAGGCTACTGTCAAGGTTTCACTCAAATATTGCACAGTATGTTCAGTGTGCAAGTTATTTCTGTACTGAAATTTCCAAGAGCAAAGACTGTAGTCTCAACCGAACCCACTTTATTAATCTCTCTCTCTCTCTCTCGCTCCCCCTCCCTATATATATATATATATATATATATACACACGCTTATGAACTTGAGTGACATCCCATTCTTAATCCATAGGGTTTAATATGATGTTGGGCCACCCCTTGCAGCTTACAGCTGCAACTCTTCTGGGCAGGCTTTCCACAAGGTTTAGGAGTGTGTTTATGGGAATTTCTGACTGTTCTTCCAGAAGTGCATTTGTGAGGTCAGACACTGATGTTGGACGAGAAGGCCTGGCTCACAGTCTCTGCTCTAATTCATCCCAAAGGTGTTCTGTAGGGTTGATGTCAGGACTCAAGTCAGTCAAGTTCTTCTACACCAAACTGACTCATGCATGTTTTTATGGACCTGCTTTGTGCACTGGTGCGCAGTCATGTTGGAACAGGAATGGGCCCATGCCCAAAATCTCTTGGTGCTGAAGCATTAAGAGTTCCTTTCACTGGAACTGAGGGACCAAGCTCAACTCCTGAAAAACAACCCCATACCATAATCCCCCCTCCACCAAACTTTACACTTGGCACAGTGCAGTCAGACAAGTATCGTTGTCCTGGCAACCGCCAAACCCAGACTCATCCATTGCCAGGCGGAGAAGCGTGATTGATCACTCCAGAGAACACGTCTCCACTGCTCTAGAGTCCAGTGGCGGCGCTTTACACCACTGCATTCCACGCTTTGCATTGCGCTTGGTGATGTAAGGCTTGGCTGCAGCTGCTCAGCCATGGAAACCCATTCCATGAAGCTCTCTACGCTGTTCTTGAGCTGATCTGAAGGCCACATGAAGTTTGGCAGTCTGTAGTGATGGACTCTGCAGAAAGTTGGTGACCTCTGCACAATATGGGCCTCAGTATCCGCTCTGTCATTTTACATGGCTGACCACTTCATGGCTGAGTTGCTGTCGTTCCCAATCGCTTCCACTTTGTTATAATCCCACTGACAGTTGACTGTGGAATATTTAGTAGTAAGGAAATTTCATGACTGGACTTGTTCCACAGGTGGCGTCCAATCACGGTACCATGCTGGAATTCTCTGAGCTCCTGAGAGCGACCCATTCTTTCACTAATGTCTGTAGAAGCAGTCTGCAGGCCTAGGGGCTCGGCTTTATACATATGTGGCCATGGAAGTGACTGGAACACCTGAATTCAATGATTTGGATGAGTGAGTGAATACTTTTGTAAATATAGAGTGTATGTTTTACCATGGCCACGTGAGACTTTTTTAACATGCCCTTGTCAACTTTGATAAGTGTCCCACCTATATTACACAAATGGCCCCCGCAGGGAAAAGGGACAGGGAGGAGTGGATTATTCAGTCTGAACGCATTCACCCTTGAAAGGTTAGCCTCAATTAGCTAATTGGCTAGTCATGCAAATATTGCAATGCAATGTGTATTTTAAAGAAGGTTGAACATAACGTACATAACATTTGTGAATCACCGCTTGTCTGTAAACTTGGCGTAAAGCTGTGATGTAGTGCCGTTTTTTTATTATCATTAGCAGTGTAGCATTTAGCATGCTAAATAGCCAGTTAGCTGAGTAAAGTGAAGTTGTCTCAGCAGTTACTTATAAGATATGGAGACATTTGCAACCTAAAACCCTAATCAAGTGTTATGGTTTTAAAATAGCAAGCATTAAGTAGTTTACAGCTTACAAACAGCTTTGTCTTCTATTTTATTTGGAGGGGAGGGTGAAAAGAGATGCGGTAGATCACAAAGAGATCAGCTCAAATTCACTTGGTCCCTCACCCCTCCAAAAGCTTATCTACCAAAATTCACTTACGGTATTTAAGTAATGGAACTGCCTCTAAAATGGCACTGAGGATTCCCGTGAGAGAAAATGTCAAGGCTAAGTGGACGAGGGTTTGTTAGACCTGTCACTGAAAAGGACAGCATGCTTGCCAAATGTTTGGGGACACATAGCTTTACAAAATGTATTTAAAGGTATTATGGAAAAACACCTTTCCTTGCTTTTTTAAATAAAAGGATTAGATGTAGGTTAATGTAAACCCTGTCAAAGTGTAAAACAGCTCACTCCCCAGTCAATATGGATTATTAAAGCTTGTTTTGATGCCATTTTTATGATGTCCCAAAAATCCAATACAATTACATCCATCCACTCTTTTCTGCCTACTGCAATTTAGCTGCTCCCAATCACACTGAAGCACTTGTTGAATGAAGCACAATACAAAATTTCATTTACATATATGAATCTTAAAGGCAGAGTAACAAAAATAGCTGTGCAATGCTAAAGAAAAAAATACACGACAGAAACGATTGTGTAGAAATTAATTCATACATAAAACTTCCCAAACATCATAAGTTGACTTCAGAGACGAAACTACATGAAGAATGTAGGATATGGGCTCTTTCATTAAAACAAGCATGATATCTTTCAATATAATGATGTTAATCTGTGTTGAATTGGTTCCATTTCTATATTATACCCAGGACACTTGGATTAGAGTTAAGTATTAAATAGCTGTTTGTGTGTCCGAAAACCTGTGGCCAGAGGTGCACACCAACATTTCTTCCATAACCAAATCTTCCATCAAACCCAGAAAGTGAGCTAAACCTTGGTCAGACGCTGCCGGGAACGATCCCCTTGGGCGGTCATTTCCCAGGGTCAGCTGCTGCCCTCTTCTATATTAGACATGTTGACTGGGCAGACTGCCTGCTATGAGGAAAACAGGGGCACTAAGTTCAGCTCATAGTAGTCAGTGAACTCACAGCACGGCTGCAGTCTGAGCCTGTCAGACACGGTGGGAAAGGAGCAGAAGTACCACAGGAGTGTTGACAGGTGTCTTCATTTCATAAAGTGAGGCAAATTCGACAGAGTACACAGGGCATTGACAAGGGCTCTATTAGCTCAGCAGTAGGGCTCTTTAGAGAACTGTGCATCTCAAATGCTAAGCCAACATTTCACTGAGCCAATAGTAGAAAGGTACAAAGATAATGGATAACTACACAGGGGAAGCCTTCTAGCTCTTCAGAAAATGCATGATTTGTGGGAACTAAAATATGCATGTCTGTGACTTTTAGTTGAGTTTTACTCCATAGAATCATGCTTGTATTTAAACTCTGCAAGTATTACAGCACTACTCTTATTTCATTGTGAAGATTTGGATGGATACAAAAGGGTCAAATTAAACAGTGAGCAGGAAAATCAGCCAATCAGCATTTGTATTCTCTGTGCTGCCTAGGTAGATTATAGCTAAGCAAGCTCTCCTGTTGGCCAGGACTTCAAGAGCTGAAAAGAAGTCCTAAGACTCAGTATAACTACAAAGTGTTAGATTTACATGTCTAGATACAGTACGTCACTGACTGTGAACATGAATGTTCAATTCTAATCAGTTCTAAAATAGTATCAGCAGGTCTACACTTCTGAAGGACTAACTGTGAAGCTGCTAAAAGGTAAAACATCTGCTAATATGTCTGTCATAAGCTTTGGAACATAAGCGCTAACCAACTACTAGAATCCCATAGGGACACAGTTATTATCATTATTGTAGTTGTGGGTTTTTTCATGTTTTGACCGGGTTCTGACATTTATGGCTCATATTGAAGGCCTAATAGCTAAGATCCCCCACTGCTAATACAGTGCATCTTTAGATATTCCATTGCTCACTTTTACCTGTTACCTGACTACACCTGCTTGAAGTGGTCATGCAACAGCAAAAGTTTAAGCAACTAGATATTAACTCTAGTTCCTTGTCTAAATTTGGACAGCTGTAATGAACAGTACCTGAAGCTGGTATAACTAAAAATCCAAAAACGGAAGAAATCTGGAACACAGCCCAACAAGAGTCTAGAAAGTGGCGGCACGATGGCGTGGTGGGTAGCGCTGTCGCCTCACAGCAAGGAGGGCCTGGGTTCGATTCCCCGGCTGGGTGACCGGGGTCCTCTCTGTGTGGAGTTTGCATGTTCTCCCCGTGTCTGCGTTGGTTTCCTCCCACAGTCCAAAGACATGCAGTCAGGCCAATTGTGTAAAATGATCAAATTGTAAGTCGCTCTGGATAAGAGCGTCAGCCAAATGCCGTTAATGTAAAAAAAAAAAAAAAGTGTTTGTTCTTTTTCGTTTTGTTTAAACGTCCTATCTCTTTGCTTGAATTTGATGCACCAGAGATTACTACCTTTTAGACGCTTTGGTAAGTCAGCACATGGTTTCCCTCCCTACCATCACATGGTAAAAGCAAACAACAGCCAGGCCCTGAGAACCAGTGGCCTATGCCTGCATGCTGCATGTCTGTCCATTCAAGGTCACACAGGAAGTGAGTCTGACAAAAGTGGCAGGAATGCTGAGCATTCCCGCCCTCAGCCTGGCCTGATCATATAAGGACAAACAACTTCCAGCCCTTTAGCGTCATTTTTTTATCCCAGCCAATTTCAGCATAAATGCCAGTTTGATTTGGAGCGATTGAAAAGGTCACAATAAAAACAGCAGCATTAGTCTCTGTGCAGTCAGCTTCATATGACTTGATGTACGATACGTATATTCCCTCACAGGAGCAGAAAACAGCAAATGGTTTTTCCTAATGGTTTTACTCACCGCCTTCAGAGGAGCCTTAATGTCAGCGAAGGTCATGCAGTTCACCATAACACTTAAAATTTAAAGGACTGGTTTGGCCAAAAAACAAAACAAAAATAAACAAAACAGATTCCCATTTTTTCCCTCTTATCCCACATGGTTGGGTTTCTTTATTTATTCCAGTACAGATTACTGATCACCTGTTAAAAATGTAACTGTAACCTAATCCAAAGGATTACCACTTAAGATTAATGGAATCTGATTACTTTCGTTACTTTTGGCTTTCTTGTCTTAAATTAAAAGATGCTTAATCAAATAAAGAAAAAAGAAAACTCATTTCAACAAGGCTTTTTAACAGCAGCATGATAGATTATATAAAATACAGAAACAGAAACTGTCCCATGAGTCACTTTAATTAAACAGCCAAACCTAATACAGGAAAATTAAAATATAAAGACAACAGATTACAAATTTGTGTAAAAGTATAATCTGTTTGAGTTTCGACATTTATGCTCAAACCTTGAAGTGCAGAAATCAATCTGCACCGCAGGAAAAAAAAAATCAGTACTCTGAGACTAAAACACAGGCAGAGCCAGTAACTGATATATAATGATCCATTACATTTCATCAAATGCCAAATAGTTAAAAACTATACTGCTATCCTGAGACTTTTACCTCATTGACTTATTTATCAAAAATAATAATTGGACTTTCATGCCAAAGTCCAAAGACCAATCTGGTACAAATGTTCTGAGAACCCTCATCAATAATAATCCTAAACAAAGGCCATTCTAAAAACTCTATGCTAAGAGGCGAATGTAGCTTAAAAAGTAAGCTTCTACCTGGAGGTGGGTATTCCAGGATGCTGGTGTGCTGGTCAGCAGCAATGGAAACTTGTGGAACACTGACCACCTGCATATTTAATTACAGGAGCATATTTAGTGCTGTTCAGTTGTGTTTTGTGTGGGTCAGCATGTGACATCTTGAATCAAATGATTGTTGGCGGTTTTTAAATGTGGCACAACTAGTGCACTGTGTCTGTCAAAACTGTGCATCGTCTTTGAATACTGTGATATGACATTTTTGCCATATTGCCCATCCCTACTTATACCTACTAATTTGAATTGTGCAAACAGCTTGGCAACTTCATCACAGATTTCAAATCACATTAAGCAATCTCAAATGGACTTGTGGTTTCTGACACTGTATGACATACTGTCATCTCTAAAAAAAAAAAAACAATAATACGCAGTAACGTCATGTTTCATCCGCTTCCTTCCTACCACCCTCACCAACCACTGGGCAAAACACTCAGGATTCACACTGATCACAAATGGTGTCAGAATCTACTACAGAGTCCCTGACGTTAACCATTTCCAACCTCTGTTTTTGGAACTGTACCTTTCAAGGGTGATGTATGGAAACGTCCTCTGCTCTGATTGACTCTCCTGTATTGTGCCTTCATTTAACTTCAGTCTGAAATTCTTAGGGACATGAAAAAAATGCTTCAGCCATTGAAATCCTTTAGAAGCCTAGGATAGATTTGCTTCACACCAGCCAGGAACAGGAACAAATTTGAATCGTTTTCCAATTCAGTAACTCTACAGACTCTCTGCAGTCCTCAGCGTGAATGTGCAGACACACGTCAATGTGTTGAATTCAAAATGAGCTGTTTTTGCAGCTTACTTTTCATATATTTGCAAAGAATGCTCAGTTGTCCATGACATGGTCTCTTTAAGAGTGAGAAATCCTTCGGCTCAGGAGCAGAACTCACTGCACAACACACAAAACACAACAAGGGCACACGCACACCTGCGGACACATATCCAGGCTCAAGGGACTGCAGTGGTACAAGACACTTTAAGACTTACTAAACAGACAGACATTTTTTTCAGTGGCAGAAACAGGCTCCCATACTGTCATCACGCTTGTTACAGCCATGGCGACTACATGCATGTTTGGTACATGTTTGATACACGCACTTGATAAGATTTTATGAATGACTGCATGGAGTAAAGTAAGACTTGAATACATTTATTTGTGAATTATTTACACAGAGCAGGTGGGGTTTAAAGATGATTGTGGTAATTCTGCCTTCCTTTCTGAATCTCTGTAGAGCAGATCTCCAATGAGCTTCCGAACAGCAGCGGTGTCAGTTGGGTCTGTCAGATATAGAGACATACAAAATATACATGTTATGATACACAGTACTATGTAAAAAACTGCCTTGTTTATTTCATTTTTAAATAATTTGTAATTGTATTCACGTCTCAGGAGATTAGATATGACAATCTACTTGCAGAATTAAGTCAAAGTCAAAAAAAAAAAAATTCTAAATTGGGAAAAACATTAAAAGCTTAAATGGGAAAATGGAACTCCTAACAATCATGCATGATCCTGACAGACGACCTAAACTGTTGCCATCAGACAAACAGCACTTAAAGCTTTCGTCTGTGAGAGAGGGGAAAAAAAAAGCTCCACTCTTCCTTCAGATCTGAAAAAATCCACAGGTGTTTCTGTCCATCCTACTGTGAGAAGACAATTCAACAATTCAGTCTGAAAGGATGTGTAGCTGTTGCCCTCACTGAGAAAAGAAAACAGCCAAAACAGAAGAAAATTTGCAAATCAAATAATATATTGTTCTCAGAATAATGGACTGACCACCCCAGAGTCCAGACCTAAACATCATTAGATGTGTTTGGGATTATTTGGATCGTGAGAAGCAGGAAATGCAACCAACTTCTAAGACTGAACTTTGAAGGTTTGGAAAAAATATCTCTGCAGATTTCTTCGAAAAACTAAAAGCAAGTCTCCTGAAAAGAATGAAATCTATAACAAAGGCAAAGAGCAGATACACTAAATACTGAAAAATTGTATATACTACATACTGTATTCAGTTGGTGAGGCTAAATTTCTGCATATACTCTGAAGCGGAAAAATAACTAACTTGTATTAATGGCTGTTTTGACAGTGTCGGACTTGCACAGTAATGATAAACTTTTGACTGCAGCTGCAACATAATTTATTTGTAGCAACCATTTATGGACAGATTAAGGAGATTTAGCTACTGATTTAAACGATCTTACACAGAGGTCATATTTTTCCATCACTGCCTTAACGGAAATGATAAGATGAGACAGTCCTGGTTTCTGACTGAATATCAAAGTGTGTCATCGGGTGGATCTCTCACCGTATCAGTGACAGAAAATCAAGACAGGTAAAAAATGTAGGAGGGACTGAGCACAATTTTCCTTTAAGCTGTGCATACGTGTGTGTAAGTATTAGTCATATGAAAGTGTGGAGCGTGATTTGCGAATATAGTTTCCAAGCAGACAAAGCACTGATGTAAGTTGCTCTGCAAAGGAGCATCTGCTAAATGGTGTAATATTATAATGTAATATAACTATATAAATTCATATCTACAGATAAGAACAGTAAGCCTCTTTTCTTTCTACTGTCAGAACATGTACTGCGATCAGCTATTGTGTCAATTCAGTCATTATATACAGTGATTTTATTAACATTTCGATAAAAACTACAAATTCTATTGAAATGTGATTGCAATTCCATGTAAACAAAAACAAAAGGCAAAGAAATAAAGTTACTAGATTAAAGAAATATAAATATTGTCAAAGGCAATTTCTGCCAGACAAACACTGGCATTAGAATGGGTCATCCTGAAGAGCTCAGTGACTGTAATGGGATGTGACCTTTCCAATAAGACATCTAGTTGAATTTCTGCCCTGATAGAGCTATCCTAGACGACTGTAAGTGCTATTGTTGTGATATGGCAACATCTAGAAGAACCAACAACTCAGCTGCAAAGTGGTGGGCTACACAAACTCAAAGAACAGAAGCAATTTGAACACCCACTACCAAGTTCCAAACTGTTTGTCAGGAACTTCAAGCTTTGGGTTTCAGGGTCCTAGGAGTCACACACAAGCCCAAGATCACCATGCACAATGGTAAGCTTTAGCTGCAAGTTGAATAATTGGACTCTCACGTCAGCATCTGATGGTCTGAAAGACAAGTCTAGGGTGGTGGACTGAGAATGCTACGTGCCTGAGAAGAGCAGTACCAACTATAAAGTTTGATTGAGAAGGAATAATGGTCTGGAGCCATTTTTCACCACTTTGGCCCCTTCACTACAGTCTTAGTGTTACAGCATACCATGATATTTTAGAAAACTGTGTGCTTCAAAATGTGTGGCAACAGTTTGTAGAAGGCCCTTCCCAATTTTAAACCCCCATGCACAAAGCAAGGTCCATAGATAGGTTGCTGTGTTTTGTAGGGAAGATCATAATTGGCCTGAACAGAACCTCAACCCTATCCAACGCCTTAGTGATGAACAAAACCACTGACTACCAGACAGCCACATTACCTCACTAAGGCTCTTGTAACTGAAGCATCATGTTTCAAAATCTAGTTGAAAACATCCCTCAGAAGATGCTCACATATGGATGTAATGCCCACATGTCCACATACTTTCGGACATGTAGTATACTCCTCAGTACTAAGTGATGAACTGCGTGCACCTTAGGAAAAAGTGATGCCCTGTCTACTTTAGAGAAGTATTCAATCCAAATAATCAAGGCAAAAATGTAGCATAATTAAAAATCCCTATTCTCGTTCACATCAGTGGAAAATGATATTTTTAGAAGGTTTGATAGACACAGAAGTAAAAGGTCTCTCACTGTCTGCCACTGAAAGTGTAAACCCTTAGTGTGCTGCTAAATGTGCTCACTGCAAATGAACAGAGAGCGCCTGATTGGCTTAAAATGGGTGGGCAAGGTGTGAAGGACACATTAACAGATATAAGAGAAAAACACCTCAACTAATAAAACATCTACAGTCTCACTCACTCATCTTTCTCATAATACTACAGAGCGAACCTACAAAGCAGATTGAGCTCCTGCTCCTTCAGCCATTTACACAAATTAGCAGTTACACTGCTAATTTCTCACATGGCTGCACTTGATATGGACACATGTATTACAGTTATGCCCAAAACCTACTAAAACAGGAGTGTCCCTATATCTCAACACTCAAGCACGTGAGACACCTCCTTGCTGCCCTGTTTCTAAACTCTGGCCAATTAATCAATTAAACAATTAATTAATTGACCCTTATTAATCCCACAACAGGGAAATTTCACCTCCGCATTTAACCCATTCGTGAAGTGAAACATCACATGCACTCTAGTGAGCACACACACACTAGGGGGCAGTGAGCACACTTGCCCGGAGCAGTGGGCAGCCCAATCCGCAGCGCCCGGGGAGCAGTTGGGTGTCTTGTTCTAGGACACCTCAGTCATGTGCTGTCGGCTCTGGGAATCGAACTGGCGACCTTCTGGTCACGAGGCTGGCTAACCTCCAGCCCATGACTGCCCCTTCCCCCACTAACCTGCACACTGTCTCTATGTTATAGACCAGAGCATGTGAGCGGTGTGGGGTGGGAACAGAGTCATGTGATATTGCTCAGAACATGGAGCAGCTTTTCAGAAAGTCAAAACCTCAATTCTCTCTCTCATCGCTTCGATATTGCGCCATCCTGTGAATCAGAAAGTGCTTTTTTTCCCCCCACACTGACTACCTCTGTGTGACATGAGCGATGTGGCAGTGACTGTTACAGCTCACAAATGATGACCTTTCATACACAGCATCTGCCTTCCGGAGCTGTTCAGCGGACCAACACTGCAAATCTCACTGATCACAAGTTTCTGCAGATATTACACAAAGGTAGTCTTTTGTCGTTCATTTTGCTGCACAAATGATAAAAACTGAGCCATTGCTTAAGCCTAAACATTTTGGCCTGTACAGCTTTATAATAATGATCTGACTGATGAAATAGAGTGTGCAGTGTCTTGTCTGTACTTTCAAGACACAAAATAAATATAAGAACGGATCATGTGACATGGAGCGGGGTTTTCTTTGACCCGAGTGAAGAGTGAGCGAGGAGCGGGAAATGGAAAACCTGGAGCAGAACTAGTGTGGGGTGATTACAGAAACACTGAGCAAGGAATGGAAATGTCTACTGCCCAGAAACAAAAAAACCCTCACTGTACAGGATCTTTCTCAGTGGGATGGCCAGGTTAGACCCAGTGAATTTATTAGGGGGGCAAAAGAAAAATAACAGCTGTAAATAACGTGCATATCTTACTGCTGTTATTAAAATAGACTAAAATCGCAAAGTCATTGCCTGACAGTAAACGGAGACAAAACTGACAATGTATTTTATTAATTTATGAAGAATTTATTTACACATTAATAAAATTAAATCGATCACTTTTTCAGTGCATCAATGTTAATATTTTAGGTTATAGAAGTTACTCATTTCAGCAGCCTTTGCTCTGTGGTTGTACAGTGGAGAGTCCTGCACAAGCAAGTAATGTAGCCATAATTATGTATAGATTAACGAAATAGCATTACTACCTGGCAAACTATATTTCTAAATGGAATTTTTATTTTGGGCAAACAGAAAACGATTCTGTATCTATTTTTGATAGGGCTCTGTGAAATTAATGTTGGTATCATTTCTTGCATCATTTTCACTGTGCAACAGTATTTTATTGGTTAAAATCTTCAGGTGATCCAATAAATCAAATATACGGTGCTGTATGGATGTAGTTACCTCCTAATGTAGAAAACCATTTGCTGCTCTATTAAGCAAAAAGGAACAAGACTGGCATTAAGGTTTTGACCAGAGTTCTCACAAGTCTGCTTAGCAGAGCAGTTTGTCACAGAGAGCTGTACTAATAATTTTGAGCACAGTGCAAATTTTTACAGCTGATTTGTGGCAACTGTCCTGATCTTGTCTTTATTGATGGCTGACAATCTCTTTGAATATCAGGTTTCCTGTCACCACGTAGTAATCCTCTCACTAGTGTATTTTAGGATGTTTGACCATGACAGGATCAAGCTCATTACATCACATATCAATTCAGCTGCTATAAGCCCTACGCATCACTTTTTTCAGATGTGTTAGGAAAGCTTGTATTTTCAATTGAAAAATGTGAAAATGTGAACCTCAACTCTGCGCTATGGTAACACATTTGATACAAATATTGGTCTGAAAAAACGAAAACCAAAACAAACCCTGTCAGAGAGACAGCAGAAAGTTTTACGAGTGTCCAAATCAACAACTTAGTAAATTCTTAAATGGGAAGAGAAAAGTATAGAGGAGGAAAGGAAGGGCTTATGAACCAAAGCATATCACATCGCCTGTCAAATATGATGGAGGCAGTGTGATAGCATGGGCATGTATAGCCACCAATGGAACTGGGTCACTGGTGTTTATTGATTATATGACTGCTGACAGAAGTAGCAGGATGAATTCTTAATTGTATAAAGCTATATTTTCTGCTCAGATTCAGTCAAATGCTGCAAAAAATGATAGGATGGTGCTTCCGAGTACAGGTGGACATACCGTACTGCGGTACAAAACAATGTAAAGGCAGCCCTAGAGCAAAAGGCAAAGAAATTAAATGCTCTTAAATGGTAGAGTCAGTCACCTGACCTCAACCCAGTTGAGCATGCTTTTCACTTACTGAAAAGGCAGAAAGACTGACAAACCAGCAGCAACTAAAGGTGCCTGCATTAAAGGCCTGGCAAAGCATCTCAAGGGAAGAAACTCATTAGAATATATCCATGGGTTCCATGGGTTAAATCATTGTATTTATAATTATGTTAGTTTATCCAACTACTTTGAGCCTGTGAAGATGGAGGGACAATGTAAAAAAAGGTTTTGAATTAAAGTCAAAGGTTAACATTTCAATTTTTACTGCTTCATTTCCAATTCATTGTGCAAAATTCCGAAGTCTGCTGGGATAGGCTCCAGCACCCCCCCGCGACCCTGACGGAGAAGCGGCTTAGAAAATGGATGGATGGATGGATGGATGTGCAAAATTACAAAAATTGTGTAACTGTCCAAACATCTTGTTTCTAAGATCACTGTACATTTTGGACTTTTCCCCCCTCATCAGTTACATGATTAGCTATAGGTTAAACATGGGTTAACTAAAAGGAAAAACGTAAAATATTAACTCTTTTCTTCTCTTTACTCGCACGTCCACATTTGGTTACAAATCAAGAACAAATACAAAATGTTCCCCATCCCTTCCTCCATCTCTTTCCACCCAGAGGCGTTCAGGCCAGCTGCGTCCCGCGGCACGCTGAGGTAATCAAGCTCTGACAATCATGTGGAGACTGAATTATTAACAGGAGCCACAGGAGGTAACTCTGAATTTTCATTAAGAAATCTCTATATGTCAGCAATTTGAGTGCAAAAAAAAAAAAAAAAAAACCCAACAAAAAAAAAACTCCTAATCATAATCAGGCCATTCAGTACAGAGCTAATTACATTTTGTCCCAGATTATTTTCTGCATGTTTGAATAAACATTGAAATGTAGAACACAAAGTGGTTCTGCCCCCCAGATCAACACTGCTCTTTAATTCTCAGGCTGCCCCATACAGGTAGAGACCATCTGGCAGAAACCTAGAGGGGGGAGTTTTGAACAGTATGTGGCACACAAAACATATGTGTCTGACAGATACAGGTGATAAACAGACTCTAGTCATGGTCATAAACAAAACTACTGGACTGAGTGCTGTTAAAATGTTAATGTTTAGAACAACGGTGCAGTATTGTTCATTTATGAGCTTAACTGGTTCTTTAGTCACTTCCTCTGCGATCTCGAAGCAAACCCCCTTTTTCTAAAAGTGTATCATTCTTGTCCTCAAGAACATGAAGCTTCCGGAGCCTGACCTCCTTACTTTTGAAACCACATAGTCAGACTCAGTTAACAGTGTGACTTATGGTTCACTATGACGTTACTCATTTACTCATCATTGGCCGTGCATGTCGACCTCAAAGTGTCTGCACCAAGGCCCCCTAATGTGGAGAAAAAAAAAATACTGTGATGCTATTGCTACATATTGCTATTCGAATTCAACTGGTGATTTCTTAAAAAACACAAACTTTGATGTCATTTGATGAGTGCCATAAAACAAACAATGCAATATGAAACAAATCACTGTGCAAAAATGTGATTTTTCTTTCAAACGTGATTTCTTTAAGGTGAACCCAAATAAAGTTGTTATGTGATCCCACATCATGGATGTATTTTCCCCTTCCTCAGTTACATGATTAACGGTTTTGAAAAACATCAAATAAAAATGTTGACTTATGTTGTCCTTTATGTTATTATCTACATCCTATTAATGATGCTACTTCATGCAATAATAATGCAACTGTTTGAACAACATAGGCCGCAAGCTCAACTGGCACATTCATCATCAATCAACACTTTACTAGCACCAGGCCTTCCACCTCCCGGCACTGGTCTCTAGGATTGTAATGATTTTCATGATCCAATACTCATTGCTGTCCTTGCATCACGAGACATTTTTGATACAGAATTAGAGAAGAACTGCTAACATGACCTTTACATTTATTCATTGTTTGGTAAGTTTTTTTTTGTTGAAGGGATATCTGGCACTTTCTGCAATATAAGACACAAAATGAACAAATCATGAGCCATGATATCAGTACTGTGACAGATTTAAGGTATATTGCACAGCACTACACAATCACATCTACAGACACAAGACTTCATGTTTACTCACCAACTCCTAGTTTGCGGAGTAGAGCTGTGTATTCAGGTCTTTCCTCCAGCACTCTCTGCAGGCTGGTGGGCTCCATGCGCTCCAGCTCAACCTGCCAGTACACATAGATCTTATGGCTGAAGCTCACGTACACAAGGCAAGGGCTATTCCTGCCCTCCTTGCATGCATACTGACCTAAAGAAAGACAGAACACTGAGTCTCAGAATAAGACCTGTAACAATCATCTTGCCAGGTGAAGTTCATTCCTCATGGATGGATGGATGCTTTATTGATCCCGAAGGAAATTTAGCAAATGTGGTTCTTGTAAACACCAATTCATTATGTTTTAGAAAGGCAACATGTGCTGTGACCCCCCTGTGACATTGTTAGTACTAAAACTAACAATGTTTACTTACTACTTCACACTGCTTTATCTATCTGTACATGTAGCACACACTCTATTGATATAACGGTAAAAACCTAATAAACGCTGATTAAAAAGTGAGAGCTAATCTGGAACCAGCTTTTAATCTTCCCTTCCGAATGAACAAAAGTACATGGAAAGTTCATCACAGACCAGCACTTCCTGTGCACATTCACTCAGCACATCAAGGCTCTGAGCTTGACTTCTCAAAGAACATTAAGATGTATTCTGAATACAAGCACACAGCAGCCAACCGGCACGAACACACCGCCACATTAATTTTAAGTGAGATGAGGATTTGCCTTTACATCTTTCATAAGCTCCAGTGTTTTAGACCTACCTAGGGAAGAGTGCATGCACACAGATATGCCACGACGACAGTATTTCGTTCTGTTAATGCTAAGCAAAGGCCTAATTATCCATTCGTGAAGCTCAGTCCTGCGAGGATGACAGTGTTTATTAGATGGCAGGGTATGGAATTATGCTGTCACTGATGTGTGCTTTAAAACGCAGACTCCTCTCCTATGAGTCCTACATCAATCAGCCAGAGACAGCAGGCCTGAACGGCAACGCGTTCAGCTTATTCCACTGGGATGTGTAAAAAATACCAGCTATGAGTTTACATGTATTCAGAATGAATACTAATAAGCATAACAGCACACTGCCTGTGGAAATCTGCCATATAAATATGTCGCTTTTATATCTAAACCTGAATTCTTTATGTTCTTGGTTTACTGCTCCTGCTTGCTCACAGCCATTTGTTTGAGCCCCTTAATCCAACAATTACATAATCTCTCTCCAAGGTGCACTCGTTCTTGTGTAATGTACTGGACAGACTGGAAGAGAGAATGGAGATCTGAGTGAGCGAGCGAGCGAGCAACAGAGCGAGACAGCGAGAGGTAAGCAGGATAGAAAAAATAGGACTTACAAAGACAGAAGACGGTTTATGAAAAAAAGACTTCATTAAAAAAATTCTTCAGCTTTAAGCTCCTACATAGACATCTAGTGGTGACCCACAGGATTTCAACAATGACATTGGCAACAAAAGTAAAACGATCAAATTTGCACAATTCTCTGCTTTCCTCAAATGTATTTAATGATGTCTGGTGTCTGAATTTTGCGTCTTTAGTTTTGCACTGGAGCTACTAGGCTGATGAAATGTGAGAAGTTTATACTACACCAATGAGCATCATGCGAACTGCCTTATTATCAGACACTAGCCTAAAGATATCATACTCAAACTACTCAAATGCTCTACTACCCCACAGGAAGTGCTACAACTAACTACATCACATCACACAATGTTATCATTTTTAACAGGACTGGGCTGAATTCATTATTTTATTCCCTTCTACATCCAATCTAGCATTTTCTGTTGATATTGGATCGCAGATCAGTGCCATCTCCAGTGCCATCTATTACCTATAGAAATGGACAAACATTCATCTCATAGCGAACAACAGTAGTAGCCATCTATATTTGTTCTTTTGTTCATTTGCATACAAAGCGTGCGGATCCAAAGCGAAACTAAAGAAGCTTCAGGCACCAGTGTTTTGGCTGTTCAACTATTGCTTTAATTCCCACTAAATGCTTGACAAGTCCACCAGCTCAGGCTGTTTTCATACCTAGTCTGTTTTCTAAAGTCCAAACTAAACCATTTTAATACCTTAGCAAAAATAATACCATTCCCATTGCATAATAGTACATATACTTAATTATGGCTTATACCAAATACATATTTTATTCAAACCTACTGGCCAGAAAAAACATGGACATATGCTGTATGTTCCACAATCCTCACATTGTCTTTTCATTATGTTTGACTATCATTTCTGCTGTCCTTGGTCATTAGCAGTCAGACCTCAGGATCGCCGTCAGTTGAATGTTAAACTATTCTGGATTAGTTTAATGGACCCAAGGACTTAGTTTTTAACAATGAATCACCATCTTATATTTTAAATTAGGCATGTCTCAATTCATTTTTGCCCACCCCCCAATCTAATCAGTCCTTTAGTACTGTGTATAAATTAATAGAGTGTCTGATCTGCTATCTGCTGTTCATAGACCACACAGATGCACAATTTAGTTAAGATTGTGGATTAATACAATTAATACTACAGACAAAATTAGTTAATTTTAGAGAGGGCATGATGTGATATTCTGGTTTTGTATTATTGCCTACTTCTGCCTAAATTCTGGCCAAAATGATAATTTCATAGTATGTTTAATTGTGACAAACTACCCCCTCTTGGGCCCAAGCATTGCATTACATTAATATTAACTTATGATCAAATCTGACAGAATGATCAAGTATTTGGCAGTATTTTTTTATTTATTTATAAAACAATTATTTTTATTTATTAATTACCATCAATTATTAGCATTTATTTTTAAACAATTGCTACTCAAGAGTAAGAAACTGATATGGTTTTGGTGGCATGTTGCTCCGGCAAGCAGTGCTTCACTAATTGGTCAGAAATTTGGCTGGGATACAAGCACTTTTTAAATAAAATAGCAATGTTTCATATTAACACACAATTAAAAAAATAAATCTTAATTGATCTCCCCATCTTTATGATAGAATATTTTATCAATTTAACCAATTAGTTCGCTGATACTACAAATATGCTATGTGATCCAAAATCAAACGCACTACTTAATATTTCATGGCTGGTTGAATTCCCGCCAGCAGTGAGAGGAACCAGGGTTCTCCTGGAAGCAGTCTGAGGCTCACAGTATTTGGTTGACCGTGGTTCTTTTATTTTTTTTAGTGCCGAACCGAGTAAGGTTCAAGCATTCAGACCGGTCAAAAAGGACCAAAATTGAGAAAAGGTTTGTCCACACTAAACAAGGTAGACGTGAAAGCACTATTAGAGTGAAAGGAAAGCCATACCAGCACAGAAGGCATTCACATTCTCATCAAACTGGAAACGGACCACCATGCGATTATGGTCGATGATATAAGTTTGGCCATCCCAGGCACAGGCAACTACCTCTTCTCTCCTGTCACCCTAAAACACACACACACACACACACACACGCACACGCACACGCACCTCAGCAGTTTACTAAACCATTTAAGATGTTCTGCTTGTTTAAGTATTCAGAGGCTGAAGTATGTGCACAGCCACTGAAACTAAGTGCCACTCTACATTAAATACTCTGACAAACTGGGTCTTTAAAAAGGTGTTGCACTGGCCTACTTACAGTAACATCCAGTTTCTGCAGAGCAAACAGCTGATGGTCCACCTGCACTGACCACAGCAACTGCTCAGAACTGTCCATTAGCTTCAGAGTACCTGCATCAACAACAAACAAAATATGATCTCATGTGAGAACAAAACATACATTATTCATCTATATATAAAAAGCACATACACTGAACAACCCTTGAAGGAAAAAAAATCTCTCCTGTACATCTATTTTCCTCTGATTCCTTTGATTTTATGACTCTCAGGAGAGGGAAGCAGCTTTCAGCACAAAGAGGGCAGTGACAGTCTCATCACACACCTGAGCCCAGTATACACTCACAGAGAAAACACAGGGGGGAGGAGGAGGAGGAGGAGGAGGAGGAGGAGGAGGGAGAGAGAGAGAGAGAGAGAGAGAGAGAGACATAAAACGGCGCATGTATTTGCAGTTTTCACTACATACTGTAATGCATCTTCTTATATACTGTGAGGTTTTTAATTAGAGACGGACATTTGAAACACCTCCTCTTATGACCAGTATTTAGACATTTATCGTAGTGATGTCCTTCAACAATAGACATTACAATGAAAAGTATATTCAATTATTTAACCATGAAACACATTAAGTACCAATTTAAGTATAGGATTTGGAATTTGTTTACTACAGAGGAAATGTGTTATTCATTAAAATGAGAATTTGATAAATGCTGAATTTCTCCCTCAAAAAATCCATAAGCAAAGAAATATGATCATAAATCTGGATATTTCCATAGCCTATTAGCCCACCCATACCTACAACTACAGGAAGAGGTCAATCAAATGACTGCTAAAGCTGCAGATAGTAACTGAATGTGAAAAGCCGTGTGTTGGCATGATGCAAATGATGTTATGCTAATCTGTAGCTACCAGATTCCATTTGTTTTTAGCCATGTTAGCATGCTTGGTCAAGCAATTCCTTTAGCAGAGGTACTGGTCTTTCTGGACAGTCTCACACATTTGGAATAGTGTTTATTTTGGGTGCCTGTGTGTAAAAGTAGCTAAATACACAAAAGTTGCATGTAAGTAAGTGAGTTGAATGACAGTCACTAAGCTAATACAACTCACCATCTAAAGTACAGAGAGCAAACAATCCTCCTTTAGAGTCATCGTCCTTCGACCCTACAGGATCAAAGAGTACAGGATGTTTCAGAAAATCTTTTAACAGTAACATGAGTAACTAGGGGCATAACAACGCATCACAAAATCGGGATGCAAAACTGTGACAACGTGCATGATGTGCATAATTGGAATTTAATTAATTGTTAATTAATTAATTGATTTAATTTAATCACTAAAGTTTGCAAAGATGAAAAAACATAAGACATCAGTGAAAATGTATGTAATCTATGTGGTACCTCTGCTGATGCTGCCAATCAAATGGGTGGACACGTTTTTGTTATGGATGCGGCCAGTGGTGAGGTGAAGAATGAGGTCTCTAGAGGGCCCTTCACTGTGACAGGAGAAACAAACACTCATCAACTGGCTTTTCAAAAAAAGAATCCTATTAAAAAAATCCTATTCCAACCTGCACAGCCATATCTCATATCTGAATAAAACCTCCCAACAGGAGTCAAAAATTATGCATGACTTTCACTTACTAATGATTTTAAGGACACACATATACCGAATTTCTATACCAAACACAATGACTGATAAAAGTCTGCATCCAGCAGTTGTGGCTGATACAGATACCAATGAACTAATGTTTTTTTTTTCCTTTCTATATCTCATACATAACACTACAATCTTCACAATGCAGAACACACAACATATGTTAAATCTCTGTAAATCACTGTAATCATTGTCCTAAAACAGCGATATCAAGCATGATAATTACTGCATATACATCACTGTAAAAACTGCATTAATCATTTTACATCAGATGCTTTTATTCAGTCACTTTTAATTACAGGTGAACGTACCATCAGAAGTCTTGCTCAAGAACTCTTAGCTTTAAAGGAAAAAAAGATGCGTGTCCAAGTAGAAATAATATGTTTCCATTTTACAGTGATTAAATTAATATAATGGGTGCCAGTAACCTGTGCACCCCTAAATGACATCATCACTTCTTTACTCAATAAGCCTGGTCCCCAAACATTACACAGTATAATGTTTACCCTGGGGTAATCTTTAAATATTACAATAGTGATACCTGCTTTTTTACTTACCCCTCTATTGGTCTTATTATATACTTTATTTATGAAATGACAATCATAAATGGAATGCTGTGATGAAATATAAATAACAGTATAAAATCTATTTTACTGTAATTATTTCTCTTTATGTATTGTAATTATATAGATGTATATCTCTACTGAAATTTATAACTTACAGTACTTTATAATATAAAATATAATGTTCTGTTGTCTACCAACCATTCATTTTTATTAAAAAGAGAGCAAGAGGTTACTGCCTCTGACCAAAGACATTATGAAACAGGAGGAAACAATGAATGGGAAACCTCATAATACTCAACATCGCATCTGTTTACTGGGAAAGTCCCCCCTTTAATAAAAAAAGAGCTAAGTGGCTTCTTGGTAAAGCTGCAAGGAGGAAATCCCTTCTCTCACTGAGGAGAAACAAACTTTTTATAAATGTTTCTATCTGATTTTACCAGTGATTCCAAATAGGTTTTCGAAATGTTAATATGGCTATTAGTTTCAGATTTATATGTCTCTCTTCATTCAAAGACACAGTATCCCAGTCTTGTATAACTGGGAAAGACTGCCCGGCAGCACTAAGATGATGATGGCAGCCAAGTGGTCTGTAAAAAGATCACAAAACCGTAACTGAGGTCTCCTTGATTCTCCTCTCCTCTGTATTTCAGCCCATGACAAAAACCCTGAACTTCCTACCAATCCTCCTCACCTCAATCAGAAACTGATTTTGTGATGCCATCTTACTGGCTATCCGAATGCTGGAAGAGATGAATGTGGTGTAAAACATGTTTTTATGTTATTAACACACAAACTTTGTTTTTATCACATATTACCAGTGATTTCCAATTCATTTTTGAATCATTAATGTGGATATCAGATTCAGATTTAGGTTTATAGGTCTCTCTCCCTCCAAAGAGATATGAGCCAGGTCTTGTATGACTGGAAATAACGTCCAAAATGGCCATTAAGTGGACAGACATTCCTGTAAAGACTGTGACATGAAGTCAACCAGAACCGGTTATTAGAGGGCCTGGCCTCTTACTATTTCTCCTGTTATATTAGAAACATGACTCCAACTGCCAGAGGGCACCCGTGAGTGAGTCCTCAGTGAATAGGGGTGAATGGTGCTAAATGGCTAAAAAAAAGTTAAAATCGCTTTTAATCACTTACCCAGAAGTAGAAGGATTTATTTCACTAAAAAGCAAAGAAAACACAGCTGTATTTTTCCTTTTTTCTACAGCAATATGTCTACTAAGTGCCGATCGGCTGGCGATTGGAGCCAGTCATTGGCTGTTTGCGTTCACTGACATCACGGATGTACATGAGGTGTCGTTTTTAACTCCTAAAACTTGAGCTCAAAAGCTTTTGAAAATATAACAGCTGTGTTATATGTTCAGGAAATGAATGCATTCTTTTATTAAAATTATATCATAACATTAAAAATATTTAAGCCTTTATAAACTTGAGATTTTGCTCAAATGCTCAATAGTAACCCACTCATTTTGGACTTGCTCGGGAGCGCCATCTAGCGTTTGAGAAACCTTCTCTGGGCCCACTCAACCACTTTGCTCTCACCCAGTTGAAGCATTAGAGCCATCCTCTCCAGGACTTGCAGCACCCTCTTGCGTCCAGGAGCAGAGCAGGATGGCATAGCCACAGCCAGGCTGAGATACCATGAGTTCAGGCAGGCCCTCTGGACCTGGATTCACAGATAAACTGTCCACCTGTAGGAAAAAAGCTTTCAGTGAATGTGATGTGCAGAGAACTGAGTAAACACCAACAGATGTGCAACAGTACCGGTTCTATACTTCCATATAGGAAGAATTTTCTAGCATTTTTCTGCATTTAAAGACATTTTGAGTCAGCCTTATTAAAAAGAGTGCAGGGAGCAGAGTGCTCCTGGAGTTGAAGTGTCTGGTTCAGTACCTGTCCCTCCAGGAGCCATTTCTTCAGTAAGACCAGCTGACCTCCACTCAGGTCGGTGTTATCTTGTGGCTCCTCCCACCGGAACGCTCGGACCACCCGGTCAGTGTAACCAACGACAAGCTCATTGCGTCCATCCCCATCTAACACACAGACAAGCACACAGATCAGTCAAACCACACATTTACCTGGCTGACATAACTCAGCTTGTAAGCTCCTGACTGGTGGGACTGAAGCGATATTCACCAATATCACTGATGAGCATGACTTTGGTGTTGGCAGGGATGTGCTGGGTAAAGTAAGGCTTTTGCTCGTCCATATCCATCAGGCTGAATGACTCAACTTTGCCCGTAGAAGCAGCAACATCAAACAGGTGGAACCATCCTTCTGCACCTACTGCCACTACAAGGTTCTAGCAAGAGAAACAGCCCTCAAAACCATATAAATATGAGGCAAAACTCTAATAATGTCATACTTTGACCACCTCCACCAACTTACTTTGCCTTTATTGCAGATGTCTCCTACTCCAACACAAGTTAGCTTAAAAAAAAAAAGAAAAAAGAGTCAGTAATGTTTTGCATTTAAAATAGGCTTGAGATAATAGCCATTACTGATTTTACAGGGCAGGGAGAAATGGAATAAGATCACAGTTTTAAATAATTTTCAAAACTAAAACCTGTTCTCAACAGAGGCATGTGTGTTTGGTAATGGACAAGCTCATTATTTTGCCTACAGAATTTAAATGTGCCAACATTTATCTCTTTATGGTAATTCTTGCTCCATCCTCAGCAATACACACCATTCCCACACATGTTCTTGTGATCCAGGGCTTGGAGTCATCGTTCTTGTAGATGTACAACTTCCCACTCGTGTCGCCAACAACAAGCTCATTCAACTAATGGAGAAAATCAGAGTGAGAGAATAGAACAGTAAGGCAGAACTGAGCTGACAACACTGTAGTAGCGAGGCGGAGAGGCGGCGGGGGGTGATAAGAGATTTGGATTATACATGTTTACACTGGAATGTTACAGGAGAATAACACCAATTTTTCCCCAACTCCTGCATAATTAACGGCCATTTGGGATTGCAAATAAAATGGCTTTATCTGTATTGCTGACATTGTGACCCCTGTTTCCTCCCAACACCACTGTAAAGAAATGAGTCAGTAAGCTCCTCTACGACTAACCATCTCACATCAAACCACTCTGAATAACTTTGTGTACATCTCATCAGTGGTGGACAGTAACTAAGTAAATGTAATTCGTTTCTGTACTTAAGTAGTGTTTTCCTGTATCTGTACTTAGTTTTTCTATGTTGGGCAACTTTTTACTTTCACTCCACTACATTTCAGAGTCTAATATCTGACTTTTTCCTCCTACATTTTGAGAAATCTGTCGTTCCTTTTGGTTTCTGTGTGTATAAAAATGTAACATGTCAAAACAAAAGAAGCGCAAAGCAAGAACACCAATGATGAACTAACCTAACCTGTAAATAGACCACAATATAGAAATATGTCCACATATGCAGTCGAGACTGACGCGTTTCTTTTTTTCTGAATTCATACAAACACTTTCATTTTATAGTAAATTAGTTTGGGCTGGTTTATGTTTATGAACAGAGGCCTACAGATCAACACAGTAAAGGGGCTCATCTGTGATCCTGAGTTTAAAGCCAGTTTTTATTCAACTTGTAACTAATTTACAAAGTAATCTTAAACTGAAACTTTGCTTGTGTGTAAAAAGTGATTTCAGAGCCACTCGGTTCTCCCTGATGGAAACTGTTTACCTTCAGTGTTTTGTGCTTATGATCATTTTAATAGACGTCAGCGTCACTAATTAATGACGTTCTATTAAAAGACTGGTTTACCAAGAGAGACGCTGGAGGACTTTCACCTGAAATGAGTTCATGAAGCCAGTCTGGTTATAAAAATGATAACAGGACATTAGTCATAATTACTCTTTTAGTACTTCTATTTTTGATATTTAAGTACATTTGAAGGCAAATACTTTTGTACTTTAACTCAAGTTGAGGTCTAGAGTAAGGACTTCTACTTTTACCGGAGTGATATTTTACCTTGGGTATCTCTACTTTAACTCAAGCACATGATGTGAACTTTGTCCACCTCTGCAAATGAACCACTGAATTATACCAAAAAACACCAAAATCAATGGAATTACCTTTTCTATGAAGAGTTCACCGTTTCTACTCAAAGTGACAACATATAGAAACCCATCACTACTCAACGTTCCAGTGGAGTAGAGGTATAGGATGAAACTACAGCCCTGTCACATCATGAACTATACAACATAAATCATAGCATTTGCATAACATCAATTCATTAACATTATATCAGTAAAGGCAATGCTGCGGTTTTCTTCTAGGCCCTGTGGAACCCACAGATTGTTCTTCAAGGGTTCCTTACCAAAGTCAGTGGTTCAATTTGGAATCATAAGTTCTATATAGAACCATTTCATGCTTAAAGGGTTCTTTGCATGTTAGATTGATGAAGAACGTACTGAATATGGTTCTATACAGAACCAAAATGGGTTCTTCTTTTGTTACAAGCTTGACATTGTAACAACAGCAAAACACTTTTTGGTGCTACATAGAACCATTTTCAAAAAGGTTCTGTATAGAACCATATGCAGCACATTCCTCATCTAAAGAAACCTTGAAGAACCTTCTTTTTTTTAATGTGCACAGAATTTTATTTGAATATCTTCAGTATACACTGACCAGCCACTTTATTAGGTACACCTTGCTAGTAAAAGGTTGGACCCCCTTTTGCCTTCAGAACTGTCTTAATTCTTCTTGTCTGACTTTCAACAAGGTGTTGGAAACGTTCCTCAGAGATTGTGGTTGGTTATTTGAGTTCCTGTTGCCTTTCTATCATCTGGAACCAGTCTGCCCATTCTCCTCTGACCTCTCACATCAACAAGGCATTTTCATCCACACAACTGACCGCTCACTGGATGTTTCCTCTTTTTCGGACCGTTCTCTGTAAACCCTAGAGATGGTTGAGTGTGAAAATCCCAGCAGATCAGCAGCTTCTGAAATACTCAGACCAGCCCGTCTGGCACCAACAACCACGCCACGTTCAAAGTCACTGAAATCCCCTTTCTTCCCCCGTTCTGATGCTCGGTCTGCACTTCAGCAAGTCGTCTTGACCACCTCTACATGCCTAAATGCAGTGACCTGCTGCCATGTGATGGGCTGATCAGCTATTTGTGTTAACAAGCACCTAATAAAGTGGCCGGTGAGTGTATTTCACCCGCATAAACTCACCGAGTCATTGTCAGCATCTCCGAGGCAGATAGCATGCGGGAACAGAGAGCCCGTGAAGTCGAGACACACCCGCTGAACAAAACTGAGGGAGCGCATGTCTGGACTCGGACACCCCGTCAGTCAGACAGGAGGGTCCGGACAGTCCCGCTGACCTCACACAGAGCACACCGCGACACCAGCTACGTCAGAGAGAACATGACACGGATAACAAGATTAACTTCAAGACTTTTCCACATTTTATTGGTTACAGCCAAAGCGCTTTACAGCTAACTTTACATTTCCTGCACAGTGACTCGCTGTAAACACGGCGTGAACACAGCCGCAGCGTGGAAAACCGTTCCCCTCCGTCTCTTTCAAAATAAGAGCCCGTAAACTTTTCAAAATAAAACGTAGGCATACAAAAAAGGACGAAAGATAAACACAGAGTAAAATTAAACCAAAACACAACACTTGATCTGCATACCATATCCATACTCACTAAGCTGAATATAGGATTAATCATGAAATGAATACAGATGAATCTGGATGACGTCAAATCAACAGCTGAACAGCATTGATTATCATCTGGGAAGCATCGAATTAAAGCCTAGCAGTTCTCCACAGATATACCTAATACTTATACTGTAATGTTTCCACCCTTCAGGACTACTGGAGCCCAGACGTACAAAATACAGTCTTTAAGGATTCACTGGTCGTCATCTTTGCTGTATTCCAGTCAGTGGTGGACAGTAAGTAAGTAAATGTAATTAGTTTCTGTACTTAAGTAGTGTTTTTTTTCTGTATCTGTACTTAAGTATTTCCATTCTGGGCGACTTTTTCCTTTCACTCCACTACATTTCAGAGTCTAATATCCGACTTTTTCCTCCACTACATTTTGAGAAATCTGTCGTTCCTTTTGGTTTCTGTGTGTATAAAAACGTAACATGTCAAAACAAAAGAAGCGCAAAGCCAGAGCACCAATCAGGGCCCAGCGGTCACTTTGTTCTGAGCTGGTTTTGACCTGTTGGTCATACCGACCCAGTGCAGCACACGGTTCAACATCAGCGCAGCAGCGTAAAACTTTGGGAGAGTCTGTTCAACATAAATGATGAACTAACCTAACTTTGTGTAAATAGAGCTCAATATAGAAATATGTCCACATATGCAGTCGTGACTGACGCGTTTCTTTTTTTCTGAATTCATACAAACACTTTCATTTTATAGTAAATTAGTTTGGGTTAGTTTATGTTTATGAACAGACGCCTACAGATCAACACAGTAAAGGAGCTCATCTGTGATCCTGAGTTTAAAGCCAGTTTTTATTAAACTTGTAACTAATTTACAAAGTAATCTTAAACTGAAACTTTGCTTGTGTGTAAAAAGTGATTTCAGAGCCACTCGGTTCTCCCTGATGGAAACTGTTTACCTTCAGTGTTTTGTGCTTATGATCATTTTAATAGACGTCAGCGTCACTAATTAATGACGTTCTATTAAAAGACTGGTTTACCAAGAGAGACGCTGGAGGACTTTTAGCTAAAATGAGTTCATGAAGTGAGTCTTGTTATAAAAATGATAACAGGACATTAGTCATAATTACTCTTTTAGTACTTCTATTTTTGATATTTAAGTACATTTGAAGGCAAATACTTTTGTACTTTTACTCAAGTGGAGGTCTAGAGTAAGGACTTCTACTTTTACTGGAGTGATATTTTACCTTGGGTATCTCTACTTTAACTCAAGTACATGATTTGTGTACTTTGTCCACCTCTGATTCCAGTACCCAGAGGTCCCCAAGGGCTGCACTAGGAATCTCTGCTGTAGCTTACTCACAGCTGACCGCCAGGTGGCAGTAGATGACCATTCAACATTCAGGCTCTGAATGCTACTGTGCTGTTTCCGAGTTCCACAATCCTGTAATCCACCTACACGGAGCAGTTTGATCAATTATGGTAAAAATGCAGCAGCTTGGATCCCAACAAAACAAAAAAAGAGAGCTCATATCACCTGTTCTGAAACAGCTTCACTGTCTACCTGTACCTTTCACGAAAGACTTTAAAGTTCTGCTATTCATTTTTAAGGCTCAAATGGACCTTAAAACACTGCCTTACATCACAGAATGTCTGCCTGTTTGTTTCAGCATGTGATCACAGATCTGCAGATGCCAGCCTGCTGTAAATACTGTACCTAGAGAAAACGTGGAGAGGCTTCTTTCTAACCGGAGGAGCTCCATTCTGCCTTTTTTTAGACAGTCAAGCTCAGTGCACACTTTAACATTTGAAAATATTTCTCTTTGAACTTAGCATTTAATTAAAATTCTCTTTTGGTATTTGTGTTTTCAATTCGACTGGTCTGCCTAATATGATTTCAATTAAATTCTCATGATTTCTTCTGTTACCGTTAAACTTTATCACCTATCAGTGAAGCACTTGGAGCTGCCACCTGTATGAAAAGTGATCTACAAGTCATTATTATTATTATTATTATTATTATTATTATATAACATTACCACCATCATGTTTGACTGCTTGTATGGTGGCGTTAGCTTTATGCCAAATGTAACAGGAGACAAAAGACTCATCAGCCCCCAGAGCAGTATGGCAAAAGGCTTTGGGGGTCGTCCAGATGATTTTTGGCAAAAGTAAGACCCGCATTCATGTTCTTGGGAAGCAGTCCTTTTTCATCTCGCAGCTCTCCAATGAAAATTTCTTAATGATCATTTAGAAAATGTATTAGGTTGTCTTTGTCTTACATTAAATTTGGTTTGAGGATTTGAAATAAATGTGCAGAAATAGAAGAAATCAAGGGCAAATACCTTTTCACAGCAGTGTAGCTGATACAAACAGCCTCAAGGCCTCAGGGCTGATGCATCATATGGTATTACGTAAGAGCTGGGTCAATGTAACCCAGCCCTCACCCCGGCCATGGCTAGGCCAAATGTGTATTAATAGGTTGTTTGTCTTTCCCCACACATTGTATTCCTTGGAAGTAGTTTGAATCCGAAGTTTGAATTACAGATCATGTGCTAACTCACCTCTCTACAAAATAACAGCATGAAAGAATTCCTCGGGCTGATGCCATAAAAATACTGTGTTCAGTTCTGTACAGAACCTTTCAGTGTATGGTTCTTTAACCCTTTAAAATCTCTGGATTATTACATACTAAGGCTTATTATTCAGAAAGTACAGGGACCTTGGTGCAAACTGGCTGAGCTATTGTTACGTTGTGTATTGTTAAGTGTGTAACAAAACTTTGGGCCTGCTGGTTGGCTCTGGTCATTTAAGGGGTTAAATAATCAATGTTGTACAACCCCTGGCCAAAATGATGGAATCACCACTCTTGGAGGAAAATCTTTCAATGGTTTAATTTTGTAGAAAAAAGTTAATCATAGAGACATGCCTTTGTTTTTCTAAATTCCAACCTTCTAGCATTAAGAAAACAATAAAAAAAGAAATAAATATAATTGTTGTAGTCAGTCAGAATTGTGTTTGTAGATCAAGTAGAGGAAAGAAATATGGAATCACTAAATTCTGAGGAAAATATTATGGAATAATGTGAAGAATACGGCACCATTAGGACTTTGTTGCACCACCTCTGGCTTTTATAACAGCTTGACTTCTCTGAGGTATGGACTTAACTAATGCCAAACAGTGTTCTTCATCAATCCGTCTCCAGCTGTCTTATTGCTGTTGCCAGATCAGCTTTGCAGGTTGGAGCCTTGTCATTGACTGTTTTCTTTAATTCCCACCATAGATTTTTAACTGGATTGAGATCTGGACTATTTGCAGGCCATGTCATTGACATTACATGTCTTTCTTGAAGGAAAGTTTTCACGTCCTTTGCCCTGTGGCGAGATGCATTATCATCTTGAAAAATTAAGTCATCACCACCAAACATCCTTTCAGCTGATGGAACAAGAAAAGTGTCCAAAATTTCAATGTAGACTTTGGCATTTATTGAAGATGTAATGACCGTCGTCTCCCCCGTGCCTTTACCTGACATGCAGCCCCAGATCATCAATGACTGTGGAAATTTACATGTTTTCTTCAGGCAGTCATCTTTATCAATTTCATTCTTCACCTTGCCTAATGCAGATTTGCCATTCTTCACTGAAGATTACTTTCATCCAGTCATCCACAGTCCATGACTGCTTTACTTCAGCCCACTGTAACCTTGTTCTTTTCTGTTTATGTGTTAGTGATGGCTTTCGTTTGGCTTTTCTGGATGTAAATCCCATTTCTTTTAGGTGATTTCCTACAGTTTGGTCACAGACATTGACTCCCGTTTCCACCCACTTGTTTCTCATTTGTTTTGTTGTGCATTTTCTGTTTTCAAGACATATTACTTTGTTTTCTATCTTGACGCATTGATGTTTTCCTTGGTCTACCTGTATGCTTCCCTTTGGCAACCTTCCCATCTTGTTTGTACTTGGTCCAGATTTTAGACTCACAACCAGCATCTTTTGCAACATTCCATGATAATTCTCTGCTTTATTTCTACTTCTCTCGTGTTGGAGCCATGCTTCATGTCAATCCACTTTGTGCAACAGCTCTCCAAGGTGTGAGCACTCTTTTTCAACTGAAGACAAATTAGCAGATTTAATCTGATGCAGGTGTTTGTTTTAGAACTGCAAATTACAGAGCGATTCCATAATATTTTCCTCAGAATTGAGTGATTCCATATTTCTTTCCTCTACTTGATCTACAAACACAATTGTGACAGACTACAACAATTATATTTATTTCTTTTTTTGTTGTTTTCTTAATGCCAGAAAGTTTTGTGGCATGTCTCTGTGATTAACATTTTTCTACAAAATTAAACAATTGAAAGATCTTCCTCCAAGAGTGGTGATTCCATCATTTTTGCCAAGGGTTGTAGATGAGATGTGAGAGTGTGTTTACATCTTACATCAAAAAGACTTTGTTTACATCTTAACCGTTGAAATACACAGAAATTTTGACGCAGACCTGGCGAAGGCTTTTAAAGCTATAGCCCGTGTGCAGGGTCTCTGCAGGGTGTCTGTGTTGTGATGAGGTAATGGTGGCACAAACAAGTGAAAAGTGAATGAGGGTGTTAATGTTGCTCACAGCTCGGTGAAGGAGAGAAACTAGGGCACCCTGTCCCAGATGGAAAAATGACAATGAACAGTTCAGAGTCTGAGTGGAGTGTGGCAACAGGGTAGCATGGAGGTTCCTGTGTGTGTGTACATACACAACATCAACATCCTGCGGATTTCACAGAAGTTAAAGGCCTCTTAAGACTGCAAAAGCAAAATATTATGCAATACATCCGAGGACATGTTCAAATTTCAGTGGTGGACAGTAACTAAGTAAATGTAGTTTGTTACTGTACTTAAGTAGTTTTTTTTCGTGTATCTGTACTTTACTTAATTATTTTCTTTTTGGGCGACTTTTTCCTTTCACTCCACTACATTTCAGAGTCTAATATCTGACTTTTTCCTCCTACATTTTGAGAAATCTGTCGTTCCTTTTGGTTTCTGTGTGTATAAAAATGTAACATGTCAAAACAAAAGAAGCGCAAAGCAAGAACACCAATGATGAACTAACCTAACTTTGTGTAAATAGAGCACAATATAGAAATATGTCCACATATGCAGTCGAGACTGACGCGTTTCTTTACATTTGAAGCCAAATACTTTAGTACTTTTACTCAAGTTGAGGTCTAGAGTAAGGACTTCTACTTTTACTGGAGTGATATTTTACCTTGTGTATCTCTACTTCAACTCAAGTACATGATTTGTGTACTTCGTCCACCTCTGTCAGATTTCAGTGAAGGATTCACATTTACATGTTCAGGGCAGGTCCTTCTCAGAGGGATACAGTGCGAGAGATGAGCATTTAGACTCTGCGTTAAGGGAATTAAGGTGTTAAAGGGCCAGTATCCTGCACTTGTGTTTTATTTTAATTTGTACACTGTAGGCCAAATTTTAACCTTCGTATGGTTTCATGTACCAAATTTGTCAGTTTAGCCAAAACCAACAAGCTCAATATTTATTTTTACACAACCATTTTTCAACTTTTTTATCTCTTAGAATTAAACGGTCTGTTTTTGTTGCTGTGTCTTTGGTGTAAGATATGATATAAAATAAATGAGCTCAGTGCTGATATTTTTGTTTAAAACTATGAACTGATAATAAGTTTACAAGTTCAGATGTTTCTTTTCCATATATTGCACAATACTATTGGGAGCAGAAACAAAAAGCCAGTGGGAACAAAAGTTCAGAGAGCACTAGTTTTGAATTTTGTTTGATGCAATTGGTTAGACTGTTGCTTCACTGCATAATAGTTCATAGAAAATTTTCAACTCAACTTGTTGCTTGTGTTGCTAAATCGTGGCTACAAATAGGAGATGACTGGACAGCTGACGATTTGTTTTCTGCTAGTGAGAATTGTCAGTTAGAACTTTAATGTTATTGGGCAGACCTAAACTGCTATATATTGAATAGCTGGATCTGTACTATATGGCCAAAAGTATGTGGACACCCACCTATTTTTTTGATTTCATGCATTTCAGCCATATTCATTGCTAACGGGTGTATATAATCAAACATAGACATGCAATCTCCACAAACATTAGCAGTAGAGCTCAGTGACTTTAAACATGGCTCTGTCAGAAGTTTCCACATTTGCTAAGCCATTTCTGCCCCGCTAGATCTGCCCGGGTAATTATTATAAAAAGGGAATAAAATAATCCATAATTTCAAGCTTTTTCATTCCAGCAGGATATTTTGTAGCTGGAATTGAAGCTACACAATTATTTATGAATTAATCATCTTTGCCATATTGACCTTTGCAGAGTAGTCACAGACTATAATATGCAAATGAGCCCTTTAAACCTAACCTCAAATCAAAACGGACCTCATACCTTACCGTTTCAAAGACAAAATTGTTTTCTTGCAATATTGATTAAGGTGGAGTGACTTTTGGCTGTCTCTAAAATGTCTTCTTTGACTTGGTTATATCACTGTCACCATGCATCAGCAGGTGGGGAAAGTAATATTATACAATAATATCACATTTCACCTCTCCCTCTCTCCACCCCATCAATCACTGAGAGAAAAAGCCAGCTCAGAAACCTACCACAGTAATACATTTCACCTGGAAATATGTCACTGTGATTTTAGATTTACATTACGTTTAAGAAATTATACATTTTTATTGTGTGCTTTGAGCATCCTGACCAGTCATAGACTTAACAAATTACTTTCTGTCTGTGTTTGGATGAATCAAGACATTCACTTAATCCAACAAAGAGAAGTTACAATAGCATTATAGTAGTGAGATGATTACAATACGGTGTTTTGCCTACATTGTGCCTCCTACCATGACCCCATAGTATGTAAATTGAGACAGAATATAATTTCTTGAACTCAACCAGGTGCAGAATTTTATGGTTAATTTAATCAGCTGTCACTGTAGATGTGTGGTACCACTAATTCATCATCTAACAGAGAGTGTGTGTGTTCAACTCACCCAGTAACCTCAGTGACAAAACAGAGAACACCCTAAAATAGCATGCATTTAGTGAATAGCCTAGAGGTTATAACAACACTGAGATGCTGAGCTTAATAAAGCTTTGTTTATAGAGTACACAAAAAAAAGTAAGAGCACCAGAGGTGAGTAGTAACTAGTTACATTAACTCAATAACATTAACCCAACTAAAAGTTTGAGTGAGTGAGGAAAGTTGTGTGTAGCTGCTCAGCCAAGGAAAGATTTCATGAATTTCTTGACCCAGAGTTCTTGTGCTGATGTTTCCAGAGGCAGTTTGGAGCTCTGTCATGTAACAGAGGACAGTCAATCTTTTAGAGCATCAGCACTCAGCTGTCCAGCCCTGTAAGTCTATGTTTTCTAATGCTTTGTGGCTGAGCTGTTGTTGCTCCTAGATGCTTCCATTTTACAATAATAGCACTTACAGTTGACTGGGGCAGACCTAGCAGGACAGAAATTTCATAAACTGATTTGTGGTAAAGGTGGTATCCTATGACAGTGCCACGTTTAGAATCATGCTCATTCTACTGCCAGTGTTTGTCTGGATATTGCATGGCTATGTGCTTAATAAAAAAAATAAAAAAATAAAAGTGTGGCTGAAACACCTGAACTCAATAATTAGGAGGGGTATCCACACACATCTGCCACAATGATTTTGATACTGATATTAATAAGTTGCATATATCACAAATGTTTATTAGTTTGAATGCAGGAAAATATTCAAAGTGTTGTAACTTAATTAGCATCTCTGATCACAATATCACCAAGTATGCATGATTTTATATCCAGTACAGTATGCTGATTATGAATATATCATGAAGGTACTCTATAAAAACTTTTTTCAGTTATGCAGTAGATGTTTACATTTTGTGAAAGAATTGAGGTTAGAGTTAGAATTAGAGTGACTACTGTACTGTAAAAATAAACAAGCACTTCCAACACAGCCCTAACCTTGACTGAACAGAGGCCAAAAAAGAAATGCAAGGTGGTAGAAGGAGTGGGAAATAGAAAGAGACTCCACTCTTCCCCCGGGCTGCGGACCCATCTGCTGCATTTCTGTCTGCTAAGGGGCAAGTCAGAGTTCCTGGGGTCAGGGGTTGCAGACAGTGATTGATTTATTGGCAAAGCATCAGGGCTGTCTAAGTGCGTGTGCGTGTGTGTGTCTGTGTGTGTGTGTGAGTGTTCACACGTGTGTGTGGCAAAGACAGGATTCCACCCCTCCTTCAACAATTTCACTGACAAGAAAGAAAGTCCAAAAAAAAACATTTTGACCCGTCACTGTACGGCAGTGCAATGAACCTTCCGCACATGACTCAGACTTCTAACTGTCTGTCTGTCTGAGAGAAAAGCCAGAGTAAATATTTAATCCCAGCTCAGTCTAAGGCCGGCCTGTGCCCATGCTACAGCTTGTGGGAGATCGACTGAAGCATGAAGTCTACAGGGTAAAAACCCTCTCTCTGAGCCATTAAAGATTGAGAGCAGGCTGAAGAGCTCTCTAACCTGGCTCATCCCACTCACAGTCTTAAGGCTCTGCTCCATCTGTGCCCTCCTGCCTTTCCTACGCACAGCTTTTAAAGCGGGGAGAACAAGCAGCACTCAGTTCAGCATATCACATGTAGTGTTGCCTCTCATCCAGGATTTTCCTGAATTGTTCTGGATTTGGTCCCAAGAAATATCTGGATGCAAATGTCCCAGAATCTAAGCATTTTTCATATAGTCACTGTCCAACCCCCCCTCCCCCTCCAAAAGTATCTCCACTTTTTCCATTTTTATTTTTCCACATCATTTGTTTTATTTTCACAAACATATCTCTCTTCAATAGTTTTAGAATGGTGGATGCATTTCTGATTTCTGGGGACTGTTTTCTCTACAACAGCTAAGCTGTCATCTGCAAATTACTTTGCAAATGGCAATCATAGGGGTCCAAGCACTGCACACCTTATGGCACTGGGTCCTGGAGGTTTACCTGCCTGCAGAGGGTAGTTACCTTTTATAACACACCTGATCCAATTAATAGTCATCTCAAAATTAAATGGGGTGATTGATCAGAACTTTCCAGGGTGGTGGATCTCCAAGACCAGGACAGGTCCCATTTTTTCTACAGCTATTTTATTCTAAGCTATTCTATTTCCACATATTAATGCACCATCTTCTTCTTCTTCTTTTGGCTGCTCCCTTTAGGAGTCGCCACAGCGGATCATCAATGCACCATAAATATTCATTTTTATTTAAAATAACTAAAATGTTCTAAGCCTCTGGACCTTGCACAAGAAGTTGGGTTTATGACCCTGCACAAGTAAATGGATTTCTGAACCCATTTTTAATTGCTTATGAGTTTGCATGTCTGCATTTGGTAGTTGTGAAATTATTACACTAATACTTTATCTTGTATAAATCAACTGGTCAAATCCCTTACAAATTACATTACCAGACATCTGAAACTAATCCAGCTTGATTAAGATTTTACCCACAAAACCACAAGATGCTTCACATATAAAAAAGTAACAAATTTATTTATATCAGGGTCACTTTTCCCTACAACAGCCCATAAAGGACATAATTAATTATATCAGAGTGTGTATGGTTTGGTATAAATTTGGTGCAGTTTTCATGGGTCATACAGGTCATAATCAATACCTATATGTATGAACAGCTAACAATATTACTAAATGGCAGGTGAATGTCCATTTGTCTCTGTCTGAGTTCGTAAAATGCATGCCAATTTTTTCCTCTTGAAAGTGAAGCAGGAAAATACTAATCAATGTAATGGAGGGCTCTCAGGATAATTCAAAATTACACGCATGCACATGCACATTTAATACACCCAGGCATCTCATTGATTAGTGTGGGGAAGCTGGATGCTGGAGACAGCAGGTCATCAGCAGGTCATCAAGTTCTAAAGCAGAGAGGAAATGGGAGGGGGCAGGGAGAAAGAAAGGAAAACAGTAAAAATTTTAGTTGATTTTTATACAGACCACAGAGAAAATGTAATTTAAAATGCATTCTTTTCAGTTTTGTCCACTTTTTTGATTAGGGAAAGAGAGAGATAGATTAAGTGGCCCCTATTAGTCCCACAACTGGGAAATTTCACCTCCGCATTTAACCCATCCGTGAAGTGAAACACAACATACACTCTAGTGAGCACACACACACTAGGGGGGGCAGTGAGCACATTTGCCCAGAGCAGTGGGCAGCCCAATCCGCAGTGCACTGGGAGCAGTTGGGGGTCAGGTGTCTTGCTCAAGGACACCTCAGTCATGTGCTGTCGGCTCTGGGGATCAAACCTGCAACCTTCTGGTTATGAGGCTGGTTCCCTAACCTCCAGCTCATGACTGCCCCCAAGATAGATAGATAGATAGATAGATAGATAGATAGATAGATAGATAGATAGATAGATAGATAGATAGATAGATAGATAGATAGATAGATAGATAGATAGATAGATAGATAGATAGATAGATAGATAGATAGGTTTTTAGATGAATGTTTAGCTAACCACATAACTGTCTGTGAGTGTGGGTATATGTGTAAAAAAAGGTGTACTATGCAAAAAAACCCAGCAACAAACAAACATTTAAACAGAACATGTCTGTGTTGAGGAACAGAAGCCTCAACACTGTAAAACTACAAATTATTTCAGCATTTAGTGCGTCGATCTTGATTTATTACACTTTCCATTCTTTTAAGAAGGGTTCTTTTTACAAAGAAATCTACAGGGATATTTTTTCTCAAGTTGAAAGTTCAGCCTCAGAAGTTGGTTGCATTTTATGCTTCTCATAATCCAAACAATCCTAAATGCAAACTTTGACTCCAGTCCATGATACTCCACATCTTGTTGTCCAGTTACAGTGTTATAGTGCAAATGTTCTTTGAGTTGAGTTATCTTCTCTCAGTGAAAGGATTGAAGGATTTCAATGCTGTTTATCTGATGGGGACAGTTGTTGACTATCTTATCTTTGTAATACTTTTTTTAGAATGTTTGAAATCCTGGATTTTCTCATATCTCATCTGCATAGAAATCTCCTTTAGCCATTTTAGATGCACATTTTTTTGGGTAATTGCTTGTGTGAATATTAGTATCTATTTGAAGGGGAACAGAATAGCAGTAACTTCTTTGGGAAGTGCTTGTTGAGGGGACACAGCTATAACCCTTTTTTAAGATTGGAAAGACAGATGAGTTAAAATAGTAACTATAATATATAATAGTAACATAATAAAATAGTTGCACAAAAGTAAGTGTTGACAAATTAAATACTGATAGGTTTCATATATGTAGTGTCAGATTTTGGGCAGTGTTATGTTAAATACATGTTGATAACTTGTCCATTTTGACTGAAAATCTAATAAAACAAAGAGTAATATCTGACTAGGTTAAATAAAGTTTGAACTATTTCTATTGGTCAGTTTATCATGAAATTGTCACACAATTTAGTGGGCAACTCGCAACTCGCATAACAGCTTCTACAAAAAACATCAATTAACTCTGACCTCATGGCCTGAGCTCAAACAACGAACATAAAATATGTAAACAATGTGTTTTCTTTCTCTATTTCAGTACCTCAATCCTGACATGAAGAGAGAGAAAAAGAAAGAGAGAGAAAGAGAGCGAGAGAGAGAAAGAGAGAGAGAGAGAGAGAGAGAGAGAGAGAGAGAGTGAGGTCAGTGAGAGTGATCTGAGAGCAAGCTGTAATCTAGGCCTGTGTGTGTGTGTGTGTGTGTGTGTGTGTGTGTGTGTGTGTGTGTGTGTGTGTGTGTGTGTGTGTGTGTGTGTGTGAGGAGGGGGCAGGTTGGTGAGATGTGCTATTATATTCTGACAGTCCTCATTGACACAGATGTGTGTGTGTGTGTGTGTGTGTGTGTGTGTGTGTGTGTGTGTGTGTGTGTGGTAAAAGGAGTCTCCAAAGACAACCAAGGCTGCCTGACAACTGGCCTCTCATTGGCTGACACTGCCACTCCTTTAACCAATCATACATTACTGACTGAAAAACCCTCTATTGTGAAAGAGCAGAGAGAAAGAGGAAAGCGAGTGCGCGAGAGAGAGAGAGAGAGAGAGAGAGAGAGAGAGTCTGAAGTTACAGAAGTTACAGACATCTCAACTATGTTCTTTAAAGCCTGAGGAGTTTGGAGAAGATAAAGAGGAGTGTAGATCCTGTGAGGTAAAAGTGTGTAGAATGCACCTCAAGCACATTTAATAAACGCTTTCACATTCTTTTCTCTCCTTTAGTCAAAAAACATGAAGATGAAAATGTAATGCTCTTACTCTTTATCTCTCAGTACCTCCCCCCCCCCCCCCCCCACTCTCTCTCTCTCTCATCAAACTTACCACAAGTTGTGTAAAAGGAAATGAAACATAATGACAGCTTTCTCAAATGTGAGAGGTCAAATGTGATCTATCTCTCACTTAGTGGTCTTAGCATGCACTCTGTGTGTGTGTGTGTGTGTGTGTGTGTGTGTGTGTGTGTGTGTGTGTGTGTGTGTGTGTGTGTGTGTGGCCAGGCATCAGATCCTGTAATTAGCAGTAAAACCACCGGAACATTGAACATTGTGAGGACAACGAGTTCAAATGCATTATGCAGTTCACTGTGCATCATACACACACGGGCACACACACACACCACTCAGACCTGCTTTTCGTGATTACTGCCCTCTTTACACAACCTGATCAAATGTTTTGTACTGATGGAAACAGTGCATTTGCAGAATGGCCTACCACTCTATACAAGGCTGTAGATGTCAGGCTGTTGTGATGAAGGTCATCCTCAGAGAAACATCAAGGTGTTGTTTCTCAGGATAAATCTGGTAAGCCCCTGAGTTTCTGGATCAGCTAGACTAGGACATGTTGATGATTAATAAGGCATAGTCTTGGTTGAAATGCAATTGTGGAAAAAGTACCAAAACATCCCCAAACAAAACTGCAGAGACAATAACCATTTCCCTGTTTTCTATTTCTGTTGTATCTTGTAAAGAGCACTACAAACTCATCCAAGTGCTGCTACTGCACTGAGAATTCAGTTGAGTACAGAAAAAAATACTGATAAAGGACATTACTGAAGAAAGAATAAATAAGTTTATTGAAAAACTGCTCAAGTATTCCAGTGAGTTTCTTCATGTTCACCAGAAGGTCCAGTGCTCAACATCTCACTGGGTTTGTAGGCTACCTAACCTAATAGTTTCACGCTTGAATGTTAGTTAACCTTAGCTAATCCAGCCAACCAACCAAACTAATCATTTTGATGTTCGTCAAAAAGTTCTTATTAACCACCTATAGTCCCAGACTTATTACATACTAAGGCTTATTATTCTAACTATAGTGTAAACTGATGGAGCTATTCTTAGGTTATAGAATTGTGTAATAATACTTTGGGCCTGGTAAAGGCTTAACCCATTTGTTATCATGCCTGGCAATGAAACAACCTCTGTTATATACTGTATGTGTGTGTATGTGTAGGTTTAAACATGATTGTGCATGTAGTTGTTTATACCCCAGACACACAAAGACATAAAGCTTGCACATAAACTCTTTAACTGGTCTGATCCTGTTCAGGGACCAAATCTATTCTGAAGCATTTAACTACATCTAACACAAAGTCATATGCAGATCTAAAACACCCCACGGGGGATGGTCCAGTCTGGCCACATTTTGGCAGGCCTCCCATGGCTGAAAAATAATCTTGGTGTAATTTCTGTAATGTGTATTTTGGTGTGTGTGTGTGTGTGTGTGTGTGTGTGTGTGTGTGTGTGTGTGTGTGTGTGTGTGTGTGGTGTATGTCAGACATATTAAGTGGATTGTCTGGGAACGGTCTCAAATCTTCAAACCTCTGGTCCACAGAGACACATAAAAATGGTAATAATGCATGTAGTTTTACATGGAGGTTGCTGAAATATACACATGTTTAAGACTAACTCTAAAATAAAAGTGCTTGCTTCATTGCCACAGCCACTAAGTGGAGCTGCCATTACAGGCCAGTGTAACCTCTGTAATTAGGCAGTAAACCTGCAGGCCTGTTTAGGATGATGACTGAGTGCATCAGGGCTTGAATCTGAAGCAACAAATATCATTCTCCTCAAAAGGAAATTGAAGCACTGCACCATCCCACAGCCCCACTTTAGACCGTCTGTGGTGTAGTTCAACAGATGCTAGCTGAGCTGCACTGTATTAGCATTTAGCTATCCATTAACCAGTAGGCTAGCGCTTGGCTTATCCACGCAACTTATTGAAAAACAGCCAGTTAGGCCTTTTGTCCTTGGGGGTCACTGCCACCACACAGCTGGTTATCTGTGTGTGTGTGTGTGTGTGTGCGTGTGTGTGTGCGTGTGGGTGCGTATGTGTGTGTTTGTGTGACTGTGTACCCGTCTGTCTATGTGGGATGGCCGACTGCTCCTGATGGAACAAATTCAATTAGCCCACAGATGGTGCAAGCAGTCACAGCGTTTTCAATTGTAGAATCATCAGGGTAATCTGCTTGCATGGTAACATGTTTTGGAAGGATTTTGGCACATTTTCCAGATGTCTGGGAAGAGAGCAGCAGGGTGTGTGTGGGGAGGGAATGTTACTCTGCTTTAACTTTGTAGCTACAGACAGTGGAGAGGACAGAAGGCCCATGGCTACCAACGGCACAATGAAATAGTCTCAGTACAGCTCAGACGCTAGCTTCTTACAATCAGCTGGGCCAAGTATTACCAACTGACCTAGATTCACACTAGACAGACACACACACACACACACACACACACACACACACACACACACACACACACACACACACACACACACACATACACACACAATAAATACATGAAAATGAGGCTCAGAAGCCCAAACAAATTCACTAATCCATAATAACATGCAGACCCCTGGGTACCACTTTAAATTTCCACTCACTATTCGCACAGGTACAGTGCTGAGTGAAAAGTACCACTTACTGTTTATTTAGTTTCCTGTCTGAATGGCCATTAAGTGAAAGTTGAAATTTTTCAGCATCAGATAATTATTACAGTGAGACTTGTTTTTTTTTTTTTTATTTACAATCAGTTGTTCAGTTGATTAAAGCTCTGTTATGTACATTATGTTTCATGTACTAATCACACACACACACACACACACACACACACACACACACACACACACACACACACACACACACACATATTCATTAACTTAAAAGTAGCCCCAAAACAGACACATATGCACACATATGCTGTGTTGCTGTATGTAGAGGAGACCCACTGGTGGTCTAACGACTAAACCTCATGTGTTGCATCCACACAGAGGACTGGAGTTGCAGTACTGCATCCTGTGTGTATGTTCGTCACATGTGGAGCACAAACATGGGAGTAATCATTATGTGTACCATCAAAGAACTGTTCACCCAATGCATCTGTGTGTGGTAGCTTTTATGTATACATTTGTGGTTCTTTGTGCGAGTTTGTGTGATTGAAGTTTGAAGAAGAAAATGAACCCTCTGCTCCCACCTTCCATCCATCACACAGAATTTGATTAATTACACTGTAATGAGCTAAACTAAAGCAGCTAATGAAGAGCGTCATTCTTTGTTATGAAATCTCACTTTCTTTTACTCTCTCTCTCACAAACACACACACACACACACACACACACACACACACACACACACACACACACACCTATTCTCTCTCACCCTATCTCCCTCAAACAGGTGCACATTTACACTCATAGCTTTTCCATTGCTTCACTTCAGTCCGTTTAATTTTAGTTTTCCATCTCACTCTTCTGGCTTTGTGCTGCTTTGGAATAGAGCTGAATAAAATAACAAATGAGATTTTACCCGTCCTTGCTTCGCCCGCCAATGCATTCTTTCATAGCAACTGTTGAGAAGTTGGACAAACCATCCATTTTCAGACGAAATTGCTTCCACCTGCTGGAGATCAAAATGTTTTTGGTTGATTTCACTGTCACTTTCTAATTATTTTGAAAGTTAATCAGGCATGTAAGACCTTCGGGCTGAATCAACCTACACTATTAAAATGGTTTGTCAGTTCAACCTGAAAAATGACTTCGTCATAAGTAATTTAACAAGTTTTATCAAACTTACATACAAAATATGTACTTTAATAAAACAGTGAAAGCAAAAGTTTTGTTTAAATGAACAAAAGCAATTCTTTACATCAGTTCAAACAAAAACGTCCCCTCTTCTAATTTTTACAGTGTAGATTCTATGGGGAAATGATCTGATTGGATCGTTGTTATTTTGATGTTTCGAGGCTTTGAGCCTTTCATTTCCACCAAAAACTTAACAATGAAACAAGAGTGTTATTACAACACTTGCAAAGATTAAATACAACTAGCATGATGATTCTATCGAAATAAAAAAAGTTAACTATAAATTATTGAGATTTTTTAAGGCCCTACAGTTGGAAACAAATCTCATTCAGCATAAGGAGTGCAGACTTTTTGTTAAACACCCAGATTTAGAGGATTTTAAAGAAAAGTATTTATTTTTTTATGTACATACACTATTTTGCCAAAAGTATTCGTTCCTCTGCCTTCACATGCATATGAACTTGAGCCACATCCCATTCTTAATCCATAGGGTTTAATATGATGTCGGCCCACACTTTGCAGCTATAACAGCTTCAAGCTGTTGTGGAAAGCTGGGAAGGCTTTCCACAAGATTTAGGAGTGTGTCTATGGGAATTTTTGACCGTTCTTCCAGAAGCGCATTTGTGAGGTCAGACACTGATGTTGGACGAGAAGGCCTGGCTCGCAGTCTCCGCTCTAATTCATCCCAAAGGTGTTCTATCAGGTTAAGGTCAGGACTCTGTGCGGGCCGGTCAAGTTCTTTCACATCAAACTCGTTCATCCATCCCCAAAACCTGACCCCAAACTGTTCCCACAAAGTTGGGAGCATGAAATTGTTCAAAATCTCTTGGTGCTGAAGCATTAAGAGTACCTTTCACTGGAACTACGGGGCCGAGCCCAACTCCACACCAAGGGGCCGAGCCCAACCCCACACCATAATCCCCCCTCCACCAAACTTTACACTTGGCACAATGCAGTCAGACAAGTACTCTCCTCCTAGCAAGGTGGCATCCTATCACAGCACCATGCTGGAATTCACTGAGCTCCTGAGAGCGACTCATTCTTTCACTAATGTTTGTAGAAGCAGTCTGCAGGCCTAGGGGCTCGGGTTTATACACCTGTGGCCATGGAAGTGACTGGAACACCTGAATTCAATGATTTGGATGGGTGAGTGAATACTTTTGGCAATAAAGTGTATGTCTGTTACAAAAGTCAAAAGGCACATTCAACAGTGATACAAAAGAAAACAACTAATTTTACAAAAACAACTTAATCCGGGTTTAGAAACTCAGACTATGATTAGTCCTCATGCACATGAAAGCGTAACATTTATGATGAACAGCCAACCCTGTGAGTCGAGTGGCTTATCTTTAAAAGAAATTGAAAAGAATCTACATAAATATGTATGAAGTAAAGCATTTATACCAGTCAAAAGCAACATTATTAGTGTTAGTTTTTATTGTAGTAATAATTGTTTAATATTCTGAATATATGTAAGGTTAATGATTTGCTCTCTGTTCTAAAATCACTATTCTTATCCACGCTATAACATGATTGATGCCACCAATGTCTCTAAGAAAAAAAGTGAATGGAGGGGACCACCTCCATCAGTCCCTGATTGGTCAGAAGGTCAGCCTGATTGGTCTAAGAGCTGTTTATGCTCTAAAATCCTGAACATAATCAGCTCTGGAGCAAGTCAGGCATGCAGTATATGCGTGGTGATGCAGCCTAGGAAAAAGTGATATACATTCATGAGACAGAAAATTCAGGATCAGTTCAAACTAAGCTTTTTGTTGTTGTGTAGTTGCACTCGTGTTAGCATGGGGGCAAATTTGAGGCCATTTCTTACTTAGTGGTTCTGTAGCTACTGCGATGGAGTTCAACTCGGTATTGCAGCGCTTTAAATTAGCAACTCAACATCATCTAAACTCCACCCTAATTTCATCATGCAAACAATTTATAAAGCTTGCCCAACTTAGAAACAGTTACTACAAAAGAATACATTAGTGCACGGATGGGTAGGTCAGCTGAGGAGCAGTACAGAAACACACAACATGATAAAAAGTCTCACAGCAGCGATTGTAGGAACAATGAGCTAAAAGAACAGCTGTCATACTCTGTTTAGTGTGTAATAAACACACCCTTTGAAGTTTAGATTCCTGTATATAAAAGAACAGGTGTTTGACCCCATTATCTACCTCTCTCACTTACACACAGAGTTCTGATTTCTTTTATACCTCAGCCCTGCTGTGCAGTACATTAAGTGAAAAAACAGTATTTTGCTTTGCCTTTATTAACTTCATCAAAACTTAAAAGCTGCCCCACTTAACTAAACTATTCTAAACTCATTTAGCCTCTCTAAACTAAATGAGGCCTAATAAAACCACGAGGTGGATTATAAAAGAGAAATGAATAGATTAAAGTCCTTAATGAGTGTCTGGACAGTGAATTTATTGCCTCTGTGAACACTTCTGTGTGTGTGTGTGTGTGTGTGTGTGTGTGTGTGTGTGTGTGTGTGTGTGTGTGTGTGTGTGTGTGTGTGTGTGTGTGTGAGAGAGAGAGAGAGAGAGAGAGAGAGAGCGCCAGTGTGCATGTGGGTGTATTTGACCTCTGTAGTCCTTCATTAAGTTTATGTTAATATGGACTTTCAACAACCTGTTCGCATCTGGCTTCCTCAAGCTGCCAAATGAAAGCTCAGATACACCATTAGAGCCGGGCTTTTTACATATATTTTACACATTCTTTGAAGCGTAAACAGCGGAAATCACATGGAGCCTGATCCCTCGCTGATAAACACCCCAATCCAATCAGAACAGCAGCAAAGTCTCATTTCAGCATTCCAGCCTAGTTTTGAAACAAAGCCTTTATCAGCAGCACAGCTCTGTGTTACAGTACATAAACAAGATTAGAGTGAGGCTGTCATTTTAGGTTCTAAGATTAAGATCTGGTTCAAATGAAAAATGAATCTGCATACTTAATCTTAGATTCTTTATGAGAACAGGCCCAGGTGTGTATATTTAATACACATCCTGTAGACCACCTGTCGTTTGAGATCCACCTGGAAATTCAATACTAGCTCACGCACACACGCGCAGACATACTCACATTGTCCATCTATCTGTGTGTGTGCGTGTTTGCATAAGTCCCCCGCTCGCAGCCTTTCATAAGTGTTTCCATCCACCATTGCTCACATAAGCAGCCGCCTGCCTGCAGCCCACTCACTAGAATATTGATGGTGTGACGCTTTTAACTGTGTTTGATGTCAGTGTTTGATACTGCTGCATCTTTTAAACCCGGCCTGTCTCCATCACTCAAACCATCGGCCAGAGATCAACACTCTGTCTCCTCTCAGTTGTGTGCAAACTGTGTTTATAAGCAACACATGCAGAAACAAAATGGCATAAACAGTCTTCGAAACAAAGCGAGGCGCTGCAGTCTTATGTGTCCATGTTACATAAAATGAGCAATAATGGCAGTTATATAATCAATGCAAGCAAGCAAGCTGGGATTTCACAAGGGTAGACTAAAAAAGTGAAAACTCAACTTGGGTTACATCAAAGAGAACTGATACAAATGGAAAGCAAACTGCTCATTAATATTTTACAAAATGTATTCAGAACAGTCAGAAGGATAATTTACATTTGTGAATTTAGCAGATGCTGTTATTGAGTGTGGCTTGCAATTTAATCATGTTGCACACGCAGGAGAATATCAAGTTATGACTCTTTAGTATAGCATGATGTGGTTGCCTGGGCAGGGAATCGAATCCCATTGTGTCATGAGGAGGGCAGTGGTGATACCCACTCTGTTATACCAACCGTAGACTCACAAGCCAGACTTCTGCCTATTAGAAGAGCATCCTCCATTGCCACCACGTGTCATGGCCAAGAACCACCTACTGTGTCAAGAAGAGGCTGTTTGACTGACAGGCAAAATGACCAACCACAGCCTACTGTTTTTGTGGTGTGACGTGCAGACGGGTTGACTGCAAAATTCCCATGGCTACATCTTTCTCTGAAAGGCTACGTTTTTGTCACAGTGGATATAAGAATGACAAAACATACAGCATGGAAGTGTGTATACATGGATGTACAGATAACCAATCAGAGTGCATCTGACAAAGTCTTGATGGTTGTGGCCAGCTTTGTGTACAGAAGATATTAGATGGTAGACTAGATATTAGATGTGTCCGTGTGGGCAGAGCATCTGAAGCTGAGACTATACCTCAGTACACCAACAGAGCAGTGATTTTATTGACTTGCTGGTCTGATACCAATTTACTGAAGCCATACTAGTCCATATCGGTATAGACAGTAGTCTTGTCCATGTCAATAACAAGACCAGGAGTGACAAGAGCAAGGCCAGATTAAGATTTTTTCAGATTCTGCAAAACAAAAAGAAATTTGTTTGTCGGTCATTGTGCATTCATTATCATTCATTATACGTGATATGAGTTAAGTCAGATGGAGGCATCACACTCAGCTGAACTTGAGGACAATAACCGAGTCCAGCTTACCTCAACACCAGGCCAAGACCGAGTCAAAATGATATTGAGACAGAGGCCATCAAATAACAGTCTTGAGCTCAGATGCAAGACTCAAGTACTACAACACTAAGACATCCTGTACTAAAATGTTTTCCTACAGTAAACTACCGTTGAGAGCTGCAGGATATGCTTTTAGGCATGTAGTGAAGTAGTGAGAAAACAAGGACACACTGTGTCACTAATGCAAAGCAACAAAATGCACTCAAGTGCTAATAGCGCCTCCTTGTGGAGAACCTTCAGCCTGTTAAACGTTAATAAGTGAGTGAGTGTGTGAGTGAGTGAGTTACAACCCAGGCCATGAAGTACTAAAAGTAGAAAGCAACAGTGGACTAGTGGAATTACTAGTGGTGTAATCTGTAAAGCATTTCATTCTATAGCAATGCTGTGTGATGTATATCATTCTGTTAAGTGAAATGAAAAGTGCTGAAATTTAGAAGTGCTGCAAGTAAAAAAAAATTTTTAAAGAACTGTATTAAATATTTCCAAGAAATTAACTAAATGTCTATGTTACCTATGCACATATACACATCCATTACTCTTCAGGTCAGTGAGATTGGCCCTGTGCCAAAGTGTTACACAACCCTGAAGGGCTGTGTGTATGGAGTGAGGGGTGTGTGTGTGTGCATGCTTCAAATCAGCTGGTCAAATTAGGTCAGTCAGACATAGCCCATGCACTGTTATATCAGAGAGTGACGGTGACCTTTCAGGTGTGTGCACGTCTGCGCGTGTGTATGTGTGAGACGAAATGTGAGTGTATGCACGTAAATGGCCATCATGCCCCTTTGAAAATATTCTCTTCATATATCAGTTGACATAAGTGCGTGGTCTTCAAACACATGATGTAACTGTGAGTGCTGAGAAGGTCAGTTAGTCTCGGATGGGGAAGAGTAACCATAGCAAAGGAACCAGAGCCGTAAAAGTAATCAGTGAAATTTCTTCTGAAATGTGGAACGATTCCTCACATACTTGTCCAGCATGTGGCTTTTTCCAGCATTGCACATTTAGTCAAAAGTGATAGCTCAAATATAGTTGATCAGCCAAGACATATTTGGTGTCTGAAGTTTGTTTCTTTTGTTTCGCTCTGGAGCATGTAATGACAATTAGCATTGTATATATGGGCTGCATCATCACCTGCCTCAAACTATGTAGAGCTGTTAACTAACCTCAAATAGATTCACAGGTGTCAACCCATACAGTATCACTGTATTTAATATAGCACTTTATAGTTTTGATACAGAAATATGAAGCTGGGATATGAGACATTCTAATACATTCAGACTTTTTTCTTATTTTCTCTAATATTACATTCACTAGCTTATGTGATGTGCTCATCACATAAGTGGTGTAGTAGATTTATGTGAAAATGTGTCATCTCATGCATACTTTATACAGATAAAACAAAAGAGTGATTAGAGTGATTAGAGTTCAGTTTCTGACTGCCTTACTCAAGCACACAGGACAAGGATGGAAGCACGGAGATGCACTAGCAGCGATAGATTTACCTTTCACATCATGTGCTCTGTGTTTGTATGTGTGGTTACCTTAGGGTGGTGAACTGTTAAGCTGTAACTTTTAAATATTTAAAAAGGGTGGGATGATGAATAAAATTATAATATTGGTAGGTAAGGATTCAGGGTGGGGCCAGAGGGGCACTGGACCCAGAATAAATCTGATTGGCCCCCTCCAGTCACTTGACATTTCCCAGCATGTCATTGACTGATATATACTAAAGCCTATTATTCAGGTATTGTTTATAGGTTATAGAAGAGTATATTAGAACTTTGGGCCTGACAGTTTAAGGGATAATTTTAGATATATACTATAAACTATGTGAATTTATTCAGTTTGGAAGCTATGAATTTAAGGGCTACTGCTTGAAGAGGTGGACACTTATGTAGACTTGAATGTGTGGTTTCTGATACTGTAGTGCAAAACTAAAGAAGGAAGGAACTAAGAAGGATATACATATATATACACATATATACACACACACACACACACACACACACATATATATATATATAATGCTAAAAAAAATAAATGGAACACTTAAACAACACAATATAACTCCAAGTAAATCAAACTTCTGTGAAATCAAACTGTCCGCTTAGGAAGCAACACTGACTGACAATCAATTTCACAGCTGTTGTGCAAATGGAACAGACAACAGGTGGAAATTATTGGCAATTACCAAGACACACTCAATAAAGAAGTGGTTCTGCAGGTGGGGACCACAGACCACTTCTCACTACCTTTCTGCTTTCTGGCTGATGTTTTGGTCACTTTTGAATGTTGGTGGTGCTTTCACATTCGTGGTAGCATGAGACGGACTCTACAACCCACACAAGTGGCTCAGGTAGGGCAGCTCATCCAGGATGGCACATCAATGCGAGCTGTGGCAAGAAGGTTTGCTGTGTCTGTCAGTGTAGTGTCCAGAGGCTGGAGGCGCTACCAGGAGACAGGCCAGTACACCAGGAGACGTGGAGGAGGCCGTAGGAGGGCAACAACCCAGCAGCAGGACCGCTACCTCCGCCTTTGTGCAAGGAAGAAGAGGAGGAGCACTGCCAGAGCCCTGCAAAATGACCTCCAGCAGGCCACAAATGTGCATGTGTCTGCACAAACGGTTAAAAACTCCATGAGGATGGTATGAGGGCCCAATGTCCACAGATGGGGTTTGTGCTCACAGCCCAACACCATGCAGGACGTTTGGCATTTGCCAGAGAACACCAGGATTGGCAAATTCGCCACTGGCGCCCTGTGCTCTTCACAGATGAAAGCAGGTTCACACTGAGCACATGTGACAGATGTGACAGCGATCTGCTGCCTGCAACTTCCTTCAGCATGACTGGTTTGGCAGTGGGTCAGTAATGGTGTGGGGTGGCATTTCTTTGGAGGGCCGCACAGCCCTCCATGTGCTCGCCAGAGGTAGCCTGACTGCCATTAGGTACCAAGATGAGATCCTCAGGCCCCTTGTGACACCATATGCTCATCCGGTTGGCCCTGGGTTCCTCCTAAAGCAGGACAATGCTAGACCTCATGTGGCTGGAGTGTGTCAGCAGCTCCTGCAAGATGAAGGCATTGAAGCTATGGACTGGCCCACCCGTTCCCCAGACCTGAATCCGATTGAGCACATCTGGAGGGACATCATGTCTTGCTCCATCCACCAACGCCATGTTGCACCACAGACTGTCCAGGAGTTGGCGGATGCTTTAGTCCAGGACTGGGAGGAGATCCCTCAGGAGACCATCCGCCACCTCATCAGGAGCATGTCCAGGTGTTGTAGGGAGGTCATACAGGCACGTGGAGGCCACACACAATACTGAGCCTCATTTTGACTTGTTTTAAGGACATCACATCAAAGTTGGGTCAGCCTGTCGTGTGTTTTTCCACTTTAATTTTGTGTGTGACTCCAAATCCAGGCCTCCATTGGTTAATAAATTTGATTTCCATTGATGATTTTTGTGTGATTTTGTTGTCAGCACATTCAACTTTGTACATAACAAAGTATTCAATGAGAATATTTCATTCATTCAGATCTAGGAGGTTTTATTTGAACCTCCTTTATTTGTGTTCCATTTATTTTTTTGAGCAGTATATATATATATACATCCATCCATCCATTTTCTAAGCCGCTTCTCCATCAGCCTATCCCAGCAGTCATCGGGCGGAAGGCAGGATACACCCTGGACAGGTCGCCAGTCCATCGCAGGGCCAGTATATATATATATATATATATATATATATATATATATATATATATATATATATATATATATATATATATATATATATATATATATAAAATGAAACCATATTTTAATGCAATGGTGATTTCCTCAGCTTCCCTATATTTACAGTCACATTAACAGCATGTCTCCATCACAGGTCTCTTTTTGAATAAGAATGACATTATGATGCTGTGTCGTTAAATATCCTTATGTTGGTTTCTTTGCGATCCTCTCAGATGATAGAGCTTAAATATGACCCTTGGTTTTGACATTGTTTTTCCAAAAGAATGATACCAGGTACAGAAATTGAACTAGAGCCAGAGAAACAAAACTGTATGAGTACAACTGTACAAATTATAAGACAATGCTTATCCTAGAATGGAAAAGTGCTCAAAGATCAAAGAGAATATTATATATACATATATATATATACGGAATACATGTGTGTGAATGAGAGGGAGGCAGGTGGAAAGGTGAAGATGCAAGGAGTAGGGGTCGTAAAGGTGGATGACTTCAAATATCTTGGCTCAACCATCCAGAGCAATGGACAGTGCAAAAAAGAGGTGAGGAAGAGGGTGTGGGTGTGTGGAGTGGGTGGAGACGGGTGTCAGTGGCTCATGTGTGACAGAAGGATAGCAGCAAGAGTGAAAGGGAAGGTTTACAAGACAGTAGTGCGTCCTGCTATGATGTATGGTTTGGAGACTGTGGCTCTGTCTAAAAGACAGGAGGCTGAGCTGGAGGTGGTGGAGATGAAGATGCTGAGATTTTTCGTTGGGAGTGACAAGGCTGGACAAGATTAGAAATGAGCAGATCAGAGGGACAGTGAAGGTGGAGCAGTTTGGAGATAAAGCCAGAGAGGCCAGGTCGAGATGGTTTGGACATGTGTTGAGGAGGAATAGTGGATATGTTGGTCAAAGAATGTTGGAGATGGAGCTGCTGGGTAGAAGGAGAAGAGGTAGACCTCAGAGAAGGTTTATGGATGTAGTAAAGGTGGACATGGAGATGGTTGGTGTAAAAGTAGAGGAGGCAATGGATAGGGCAAGATGGAGGCAGATGATCCGCTGTGGTGACCCCTAAAGGGAGCAGCCGAATCAAATCAAACTCACAGGAAAAAACAATATTCTTGTTCTAACTCTCTCATTCTGTCTTTTTCTTTTTTTCTTGCTTGCTAACCATAGCAAATGTCAGTAATTTCAGCCACCCCACGCCTTTTCCACATTCTTGCATAAGCGCACTGAACCGGTTGCCACAGCAGCCGCACTTACAGTGCCACCCTCTTTAGAATTGCTCAGCGGGCCAAACACATAACAGCATCTGCTCCCTCAGTCAACAACACAAAATGTACCCTTGCACGTCTGTCCAATCACCCTGTTGGGCAAAGTGTGGAGATTTGCTGGAAGGTTTTCCGTAACATTCACTCTCTGAGCATTGGACTAAGACATAGGTGAGGGTTATGAAAGCATTTCTCTCCCAGGGCGAGAGTAGACTATCAGCCAGCACACTGTGTGCTTTGGGTGGTTGCATGTCATCCTGTCTGACCTCCGTTTCTTCTGTTTGTAATGCTTTGCCACTGCTTTCACAATAGTGTGTATGGCTGCCATTGTCTTCGCCCTGTTCCTGGGAAGGGAATAGGAGTTCAAAACAATGACTGTCAGCGGTGTGACCGCACCAGAGAATACAGTGCTCTTGGATATTATGATTTTTTTGTCTGCACTGGCAGTTTGACTGCATCCTTTATTTAAACAATCATGGCTTGTTGCTGCTGGGCAAATATGACAAACATTGATTCAGTTTGCTCAGTCGGTGAAATCCAGATTTCACTGACTGGCACGTTTCTCTTCAATGAGGAATTACTCATGGTTTTACCAACACACAGCACAAATGATGAGGACATTCGCAGCTTTTAACCTACTGAAAACGGAAGGCTGCAAAGGTCCAGCTACTCTAGATGTCACTTTCACTGTGTAGGAATATTAGATAAACATCTGGGCACATGGCAGTTTTGCCTGGAGTGTTCTGACCTAAATTGCTGATAATATAGGCCTACCTTGCAATGCAGTCTCTCCTGTAGAAAAGTCACCTCTTGCTGTTGTGTAATCCAAACATTCTACTACAAAGCGTCCAGCTAAGGCGGATTGAACTCAATTCCTGCCACATGACTAGCCCAGAGCTATTGAGGTCAGGGCCAGAGAAAGGTTTGTAATGAAGAGGAACTATACAGACTGTATGATTTTGAACAGGTTTTTACACAATTTTGCCATTTATTCATCCAACCATCAACAATGGAGAAAGCTTTTCTTCACCCTCTTTTAGAAAGTTCATTTATGTAAGTCATTGGCCTACCACTGGGACACAGAAGCACAAACACACAGAAGAGAGTTTTGCTTTTCTAGAGTTTGATTTAAAAGAGAACAACATGATGTTATTACTGGTAATCATCAATAAAATAAGTGTATCCTGCATTCTACTCTTTCCAAAAGATTTATAGTAACAGCAAGGCAGTAATCTACAGGATTACTGTATTTTCTAATCTACAGGATTACTATAGGAATACATAGAAGATGGCACCCTAGGAATATTATACAGAGGCAAAAAAAATAGATATATATATTTTATTGTACAGAACTATAAAAGACTTCTTATAGTCCTACTATAAATTGTTTTTGCTGCGTGGTTCAGAAATGCTTGCAGCTGAAGACTCAGAGGACAGGGTTTAGAGCCCCAGCAATGTTTCCTGACAAGAACATGGAAAGTTGCAACACTGTGTGACGTACATTAAGTGTTTGAATGATGTCCGGTGTAAACATATGTCTTCCTTATGTGTGTCTTGTAGTCAGCACAAGCCTTAAATTATGCTTGAGCTCAGCTTGACTCTACATGGTTATGAATATGGTGATTACCATCAGCTCTGATTCTAAAACAAAGGATAAGTTGACAATCTTGATAGTTGAAATCATTGAGACTGACCTCATTCAACAAAAGCAAATGTTTTCTGAGCCTTTTCATTGGGGTAACTACTATATGTTTCCCATGGCTACTTCATGCAGTGTGTTATTTAACAAGTGGTACGTAAGTGCATGGAAACTGCAACTTCATGTAAGTCATTGCTTTGGGTACCGCAGACTTGGTAGAACAGCTAGCAGTTGTGATACTGCATTTATTAACTAATGACTTGAATACATGCCAAGCAGGTTAGCCAGACTGAAGACTTATATAGATTAATCAATGTTATATATAACAATCAATACAGTAGGTTTCCACTTTTGAGCAACTGAGTGCAATTTTGTGCTGAAACTTTAACAATGTTTACATACTATATGAAACTCTTTTAATCAGTTGATTGCAAAAGTTTGGGCGCCATGGGTCAAATGATATGCTTTCTAACTGAGAATATGTTAACACGTCCTCTACAGAGAACATCTGTCTAATTAATAACTTAATAATAATGCTGTAGCCACAACTTAGTAAGGCATGATCTCATTTACATGCCTTACTGAGTCATGGCCACGACTTAATTATCTCATTACCACACCTTACTAAATAGTTGCCATGCATTAGAATCTCATTCCCATGCCTTAATAAGCATTATTTTTATTAACCAGGATGGCACCAGCAGGGCTCCATACTATCACTAGTTATCTGTTGAATTTCACATATTGGAGAAAAATAAATACTACAAAGAATGTGGCCTGGACAAGAGTTATGGCACCTTCAATATATTATGTTTTCTTTTTTTCAACATGTGTTAAAGTTGTGCACTAAATTGTGCACTTTTCTCTGTAGAGGATGTGTAACTTATTTTCACTTAGAAAATCAGCAACATCTGTCTTCAGATGTTACCATGTGAATCAGTAGTAATTATTTCTCTTTCATTTTTATAATGTACCAGCAGACCCTAGTCTGTCCTCTCTCTTTTGAGAGCACTCACCTTAGCCTCCAGAAATACACTGAATCAATGTCTATTAAATAAATAAATATGACATGCTGTGGATCATTTCTGGGGACCTTCTTTTGGCTCTGTCACGCCTTTTTTCCAGTCATTATGAATGCCATAAATTACTGCTTTGTAAATTTTCCTGCCTATGAGAGGAGAAAGGAATGGGTGAGAGAGAGAGAGAGAGAGAGAGAGAGAGAGAGAGAGAGAGAGAGATAAAAAGATTATTTGTTTGTGTTTTTGTTTCTGGAGCTCCTGTGTCTGAGCTGTTGAGAAAGAAACGAGCATGCGCTGATTAGCCGGGGGTTTTCTGGGCTCCGGGAAACATCCTGTGTCAACTTGCCCTTCCTCCCTCTCTCTCTTCCACAGCACGCAGTACATGTGTGACCATGTGTGGGTGTGAATCTGTGTACGAGAGGAATGTGATTTACTAGTCTGTAATGGCCTATCTTATGGTCTGGTCCTATCTACAGATGTCTGTTTCACAAGCAGCTCCATGCCAGTGAATTTCCTCTAAACAAACAACTTGTGGAGCCAGAATACTGTACCCGGCTTCATTAATTTCACCGGCATTAAAAAGGCCAAACGATTTATCATGACCAATAGGAGCAGATACAGTTTTAACACTTTGTAGCACGGCATGTGCTACCCAGGGCTCAAGGAGGACACTGGAGGCAGGATTTAAGGTTGCAGCAGCCATACTTTAATTTCACCCAAAATAAACAAAGTAAACTCAAACAACACTAAGCTGGCCACTTTTCAGTCTCTTCCTAGAGCATTTCAGCTCTTATAGTCTTGTCCTGCTGCTCTTTCCTCTCTCTCTCTCTCTGTTCCTTCTCATCTCTTTTTAAAAGCGCTCACGCTGCCGGCCAGATGAGATACAGCTGGCTCTCATTAAGAGCACCAGAGCTGAGAGGGAACCAGAGCTCGCCGCTCCGCCTCTCCGTTACCGCCCCCAGCTGGCAGCTCGGCCGCCTGGGTCGATTGTAGTGGCCTTGCCGTGTAACACAGGGTGGGGCCTGAGCGACGGAGCTCGGGACTCGCTCCTCCCTCTGGTGCCTCTCGTAGCCGGCGCCAGCGTCGTCGTCCTCCCCCCGCCGTTGCTCGGGCTTGGCGCTCCACCTACCTCCACACTCGCGGCTCTCTCTCCAGCGTCCTCGCCGAGGTTCGCCGCCGCTGAGTGTTCAGGCCATGTCTTCCTGCCGGCTCTCTCAGCCCTCATCGTCGGGCCCCGGGGGGCGGGCGCATGCCACACTTCTTTGTTTTTAACTGCGTTCAGACTCAGGAAATGTCATATACCTTAAAAAAAAATGAGCTAATTGTAAATACAAGCAAATACAAGGCACCTGTTTGGTCTAGTAAGGCCAACATTGTAATTAGAGTGAGGGGCAATCCATTCATTCTAAAGACAAACTTTTCATAAATTCTTCATAATTAAGTGGTTGCAATATCATTCACTGGTCATTCAGACCGATTTAATGTGAAATGGTCCTTTATACAGAAACATTTTGATTGACTTGGTGGTGACAGGAACCAGCATTCACAATGTTTACCAATGGGAAAACATTTCACATTCAACACTTTCACTACCATATACAGCCATTTTATTTACTATCTAAAACAACCAGTGAACCTACACGTCTTCTGGGTTTTCATATTGCTGCTAGCAAGACAAAACCTTGTATCCCTGAAATGGTAACTTTACAGGAGAAGGAAAAAACATACTTCGCTTTTAATGTAAGTCAATGGAGCCAGACTTTTTTACGAGTCATTTTGGCCCATTTCTTTTGATCCATGTATCGTGAAATCTATACACAATGTAAAGGGTGACACGCATTTTCAAATTATGTCAAAACAAATGGACAGAAATGGAGGTTTTGTTACAATAGGATGATATGTAATGCTGAGTGTAAAAAAAGTAAATTTGGAAAAAAACAAACAAATGTTTTCTTTGGGCACTAGTTTGCCTTACCATGCCCTGCATGTACCTCTCTGCCTCCTATGAACTTAAAAAAATGTGTTTTAAGCCAAAACTCATTTCAAAACAAAGCAATATCTCAATATATTGAGTAGGGAGTTGTAAGAGAACTTTTAGAGGCATTAAACTTTTGCTAGTAAGGAAATAGTGTTTTATTGGGACACAAGCAGTCTCTAACTGCTATGGTCTATGTAATGACAGTAAATGTGATGCAAGTTTCCTCTTGTTTTTGAAGGACAACGGAGTTTGTAAACTCTCTATCTGAGTTAATGATGTGCCTCATGAGTCGATGCCTTTGGACAACTTGGAATGCCATCAATCACTATACCCATTCCATCGTTGCTGGAGAGGGTGAGTTTTTTCCATTAATAGATCACTCAGGCTGAGAGAATAGAGACTGTATGTTTAATCAGCAGTTCCAAATGTGTTCTCTGGGCACCTTCTACAAGGTCTGGTCAGGCTGGGAGAACCACAGCTGCTGATAAGCAGGAACACCTGTCGCAAGGTCATAAACGGCAAATAGCAGACGCCGGCCTATTTATGACCCCTGCTGTGGGAATACACATTTAGTGTGTGTGAATGATATGGTCTCTTGCAGTGAAAAGGCTACAGGCCCCATGTTATTTCAAAGACTATATGTTTCAGGCCAGCGCACAAGGCTCAGGTTACCTGTGCTAAAAGTGTTTCAGAAACTCAGTGTAACAGCTGTTAATGTGAAACCCAGCTTAATGCAGGGATTATAAATTGATCATGGAAAGAAAAGGAATGCTGAAACATGACTGAAACAAAACCGTGAGTGTTTTGACCTACAAACCTGAAAAGTTGTCAGTGTTAGCATTACAGTGTTGTTAAAGATAAATATCTTCTTAGTGTCCTTCTTGGCTAAATGAAATTCACCCTGTTTACACCTGGTCACTTCATGTGACTAGTATGAAATCTGATTTCCATGTGGCACACAAAATGCAAATCTACTCGTTATGCGGCATCGTAAAACAATGCCTCAGGCATCAGATGGCAAACAATTTAATTGGATATTTTTCTGCTTTTAGAGGAATTAAATGCTTTATGACTTGGAAAGTTACCCTAGAATGGATCATGTCACATGAAACCACTCTGAATAACTTAGTTTGCATATTGATGAACTAATTGTGAAGAAATTATATTGCAATAGACTTGATAGAAGTGTTTGTAATTGTTGCACTTTTTACACAATTTAGCATTCCAATAGCAACGTTCAATGTTTTAGGTTTAAACTCTCCTAATTAAAATGGTTACCTTTGATCTACAGCATCTATTTTGCTTGCATGCCAGACATGTGATGATAAAGAGAATTCTTTCCATTAAAACAATTTTGTGTTGCAACAGTAATGTAGTGCACTTGTGCACAAACTAATCAGCAAAAAAGACTTTTTTACACACCGACCTTTTGATTAGGCCCAGTGTGCACTTGAAAAGCCCTTATGGCGCTCAGGTGCACATCAGAATGAGTCAGTCATTAAAGTGAACTGTCTCTGCACATGAGTTCTCAGTACTCTGTGTTCTCCATGCTTTGTCGGATTTATCGGTTTTGGCAGCTGCCGTGCTTCTTCTCCGTATCCTCTTGCCCATTTGAGTGACCCTGATGTCAAGCAGACCTGAGGAGACAGCAAACATGATGAAAAAAACATATAATATATGACTAATATGACCTTAGATGTTCTGTAAACACACTGGTCTCATTAAGTTCACAAGCTCTTCTGCCAAATTCAGCTGAAGAATAAAGCAGTGCCACTGATTTTCTTGATTATAATGTGTTCTTCAGCACATCTTCAATCTGAGCTGCAGCCTGAAGAGAGTAGCACTGAATAATTATCGACCGGTTGCACTGACATCCCACTAAATGAAGACACTTGAAAGGCTAATGCTAGCTCATCTGAGACCTCTGGTCAAAACAGTTCTTGACCCTGTGCAGTGACAAAATGTTGTTACTGCCACCGGTGGAAATTTGATATTGGACCTCGGGTCACCTCCACCTCCAAATTAGGGGATATCATTTTGAAGATTGAGGGATGGTTGTCAAAAAGTACACAGCTGATTTGCAGAAGGGCTGTCAGATACAATTATTATACAGTAGTCAGTTACAGTTTAAAACCAAAGTAGATTGCTGTTTCATTTGGTTATAGTCAGTAATGACAAAAAGAAAGAAGCACTAACTTGTCTTAAATCACTTTTAATTTTCGTTACTATGTTTACTTCTGTACATTTCCTTCTCAATTATCGTCATATTATCATCGTGGGTATTGTGCTAAAACATTCCTAGCAACGTATAGATCAGACTGAGAATTTTAGTGATACAATGGGGGGAAAAAAGTGTATGACACTATATTTTACCAATATTATTAGTTTTTGTGCCTTAACATTGGCAAACAGAGCATGAAATATCATTATGATGTTATGTGGGCATATATAATTTGCTCTTTTGTACATTTGAATTGCTGTATGTGAGCCAAAGCCCTAAGCAAAGCCAAATCAGACCAAATCTGCACTGTGTCTTACATTTGTCTCAGAATGTGAAATCATGGAAACATCAATGAAGTTTACTCGTTTGATTGGACTGCAAGATTGTGACTACCTTGGTGTGAAAAATAGTCTTGGGGTGTTTTGTACAGAGATTTAAGGACATCATGGCCACTCAGATCAACGCTGGAGTGGGTAATCAAGAAAACTCCAAGTGAGCCAGTAACACTTTAGGCTGGTTACTGTGGGTTAACATTATGAATCCACACATACAAACACAAGAATGCATCAAAAGCAGTAGATGTAACGTCAAAGTCTAGATTTGTAATATTTTTGAGGTTAAATCAGCTGGTCAGGGAACTGGTCAGCTAATGAGTTTCATAGAATGGGTAGAGAATACTCTGTTCCCCTGTTCCAGTGGCACAAAGAAGAGAAGGAAAAAAGTATTGGAGGGAGGATCCAGTGAATTGCTCAAAATTATTGTACATATACAAGCAGGTTGGCAGTGAGAAATGCGGAAAGGATATATATATATATATATATACATTGTTGTATTACTTATGGTCACAACAAGAAACAGTTTGGTTTAGTTCACTGAGATTTGCAGCAAAACGTCCTGAGTTGGCAGTTATTTCCAGCCATATAAGACCAGACTCTTTTTTACTTTGAATGGGGAGAGAACTAAATATTCCAAGCTGAAAAGCACATTACAGTTTCAGAAACATATTAGAAACACTGGTAAAATCTGACAAAAATCTTATAAATAGTTTGTAGCACTCAAATAGTGCACAAAAAGTGTTTTTCGTTCTGGTGTTATGGCTACTGTGCATGCACAGATCTCCACAACTGAAAGGAAGCTTTTCTTGTTTGTAGTTTTATTAGCTCGCACATTGTCTCATTTTTGTTAAAGGCAGGGGAATTACGAGCTTTGCCATTCCCAATGAATGGTCTCCTCCTCCTTTATAAGGTCTCTGGTGTAACCAACGTCATCAACTTGACAATATGGTGCAGCCTGTAAATTAGAATAAATTGCTTTTAAGAGAAAATATTCAACATAGACATTAAGACCCAGTAATACTGTCTGGCACAGCCCAATGGTTCATGTATTTTCCAATTTGCCTTAAAGCTTAGCATGTTTCCTGCTGTGTTAGGATTCTCAGAGACAGCGGAGGAATTCTCCTACATTCTAAACATCACTGTTTCACCCAAAATGGAGCTGTACACACACTGCTCTATGCCAGACACAGGGCAAAGCACTTCTGCGTCAGCAGAGAGACAAGGACTTCCTACAGGATGGAGGAGGAGAGGAAACGCTTTCATTACGACATGCAGAGCATTCAGCCACTCACACAGCAGAGCGGTGAAGAGAGTGAGTCACACTTCAGTCACTTACTGCAATTACACATCACCCCCCACCCCCCTCCACCCATGCACATCAGATAAAATAACAAGCCCAATTCATAAATCACATGTGCACACACACACATTAAAAACAAAAACACAGCCCACTTCTCTTGGCTCACAAATAACATTATACAATGATGGCGTATTTTATTACAAACATTTGTCAGCTGTCTTTTAATATCAGCTCTAGAAGAAGGACAACGAAAGAAGAAAAAAAGGAGCATGAACTGCCCATTTAAAGTCTCGCCACATCATCTCAATGGGATTCAAGTCAGGTCAGGTCTTTGATTCGGCCACCCCAAGGTCCTGCAGAACAAAAGCAGCCCCAGACCATCACACTACCAGCAGTTTAACTGCTGGTATGATGTTCTTAAGGTGGAATGCAGTGTTAGCTTTACACCAGATGTAACAGGATCCATCCATCTATCCTCTAAGCCGCTTCTCCCTCAGGGTCGTGGGGGGGGGGTGCTGGAGCCTATCCCAGCGGTCATCGGGCAGAAGGCAGGATACACCCTGGACAGGTCGCCAGTCCATCGCAGGGCATGTAACAGGATCCATGTCTTCCAAAAAGTTCCAATTTTGAATCATCAGTTCATAGAATATTGTCTCAAAAGTCTTAGGGGATCATCTAGATGTTTTTTTGGCAAATACATGATGAGCCTTCATCTTTTTTTTTTTCTGGGCAGTGGTGGTTTGTGCCCTGCAGATCTCTCATGGATGCCATTTTTGCCCAGCGTCTCTATTATTGTGGAATTGTGTACATTGACCTTGACTGAGGTAAATGAGCCTTGCAGTTCTTCAGATATTCATCTGGGCTCTTTTGGGACTTCCTTGATGAGTTGCTGATGTAATCTTGGTACATATTCTGGTAGGCTGGCCACTTCTGGGAAGGTTCGCCACTGTTCCAAGATTTTTCCGTTTGTAGATAATGGCTCTCACCATCATTCACTGGAGTCCCAGAACCTTAGCAATGGCTTTGTAACCCTTTCCAGATGGTAGATTTCAATGACTTTGTGACACATCTGTATTGCAATCTCTTTAGAACATGACATCTATCCTGCTTCACATTGTCAGACAGGTTCTGAATAAGTGATGTTTAGATTCAACAGGTCCGGCACTAATTATACCTGGGTGTGGCTTGTGAAATTTCATCCAATAGTCAGTTAAATTTAGTTAACTGGTCAATGAATTTTTCACAGGTAGGGCTGAACAGCATTCCTTCAACATATGTAATCACCATTTAAAAACAGCATTTTGTGTTTACTTGGATTATCATTGTCTAATATTAAAAGTCGTTTGATCTCAAACATTCAAGTTTGACAAATACGTAAAAATAGAAAAAAATACTTTTTCACAGACCTGCATATACAGTTGATATGTGCCTGTCTAGCATGAATGGATTTCATAGACAACAAAGTACATTTTAGCAGTATTGATCACTAGAGGTGAGTCTGAGTCAAGATCTAGACCTGGACACATCAAGTCCGAGTCAAGACCAAGACTTTATAGCAGTCAAGTCTGAGTGAGACCAACTTTTGGAAGTAAATGAGGGTTATGCTCCGTCTCTTCTTCTCTAAAACTTTTTCAAAATCATAATCTACAGTCAGCTGAATATAAACCAAACAGCATTCATTCATTTTTATTATTGAATGGTAATCATATTAATAATAACCTTTTGATCTGCACTCAGAAGTTGTCTGAGCAACACGCAAATAAATCCCAGTTAAGCATCATAGATTGCATCCTCAACCTGCAGTGGACAGATTTTAATTAAACATGTAGAGAAAGATCTGTTTAATTCCATTCGAGGCTTTTAAAAAAGTTTCAGTTGGTCTCAAAAACAGTTTTTGAGTCCACCCTACCCCGAGACTGAGACAAGGCCGAGACCATTCATTTTGGCTCTCAAGGCTGAGGCCAGACTCGAGTACTATAGCCCCACATATTAGTCCAATAACTCTCTGTGAGGGAACTTTTAGAAACAATAAACACTTCAGGTGTCTGGTTCCTATCACCACCACTGTGAACAATTCTAGTAACATTTTACATCAAATGACTTTGAAAGGCTTTTCACATATGTTAATAAATATAAATTAATATAAATATGTTATGAAAAGTTAAGTGGAAGACTGAATTGCTGTGATACAGTTTTAAGTTCATTTTTTATTGATCTCTAAAGCACATTTATTACAGTTATTCGGTTTTCGCACATTTTCCTCAGAATCATAATGATACAGCACACAAGGAGACTGTGTACCACTCATATAATTTAAATGTCTTTCCAACACTGCTCATATAACATTATATTTCATAAGATGTCTGTTTGATTGGCCAGATGTTGCACTTGACATGCATCTATATGCATTTTGACAGCTTTGACAGCTGACCTAGGACACAGATTTTCCCTGAAATTTCTTATCAAGCCTCCCAGTATCCCAAACCCTCTGTAAGACTATTTTTACATAAGTCTATGACCATAATTCTTAGGTGAAAAGCACCTGGACGCGAACTTCTCTTGTATGTTCTAAGATAATTCTTTAAGATAAGAAAATCCTTATTAGTCCTGCAACATGGGAAATTCACACACACTGTACTGTAGAACTGTGCAGACAATACATGTATTGTAAAACCTCTGTATTGTAATATGCACCGAGGGGAATACTTTTCTCTGAGAACTAAAAAAGTGGAACCAACCAATCATGTTTTGATTTTCAATGGGTGGGAACAGTTTTGAGAAGAATAGAATGAAACTCAAGGCCTTCTTGAAGGCCTAGATAAGTCACTAACTGGAATACCAGCAGCAGCGACACCATATGGTTTCTGTCAGCTGTTAGAAATTAAAAACATATAAAGTTGAAATGAAATATAAAGTTCTAAAAACTATTTGAATGTCTGTGTTTAATCTACAAACATCCAAAAATGTTAATGTGTTCCACCTTTAGCTGGGCAATAACGTACTGCTAGAAATCCCATAAGGACAGAAGCAAAAATTAGCAGTATACGGTACAAGGTGTTCTTTTTCTTTGTGTTTTGATATTTATAGCCTGAACTAAAGGTATACGTATAATAGTCATCACTGGTTTGCTATGACATGTGGCCATCACTGCCTACATAATTTCCCCCCCAAAATTTCCAGAGCACAGCTAATGTACCTTGTGTAGGTGTGGATGCAATACTGTAGCAAACCCTCGCTAACCACAGCACATATTACTGATACTAGTAACCTTTGGACACACACGTATATCAGCACATACACATACATCCAAAAGCACACACACACACACACATAGACACACACACACACACACACACACACACACACACACACACACACACACACACACACACACAGCAGTGAAGGGGTGCCAGACAGTGAAAATGGGTTTAGTGCATGACCTGGTTTCAATGTGTGTGCTGGGAGTTGAGGGGGTGTCGAGGACAGACAGCAGAAAAACATACATTACCAAGACCACTACTTGCACAGTGATGAGCACAACAGGAATGCTATCCTATCCTTGACTGCCAAAGATGGAAGGAAGATGAAAGGGTGCTGTTTCAGTTATTTGCTGCCTCATAAGGTAGCTTATTATCCAAACATAAGGCAACATCATATGTATCCTTACTCCTCAGGACTGGGACACTGTGGGCCATCAGATGCCATCGATGCAGCACACCAGTAGTCATTGCACTGTGTATGGCACCATTGGCTCTACTTGGTACTCGTTTTTTGGCCAATAGAGCTTGTTTAATTGGCAGAAGCAGTTGGCTGTGAGAGAGGGCCAATAAAGAAAGAAACAAAAGCAAGAAATGAAGCAACGCAAGAAAATCGCACACTTAGGAACACACAGAGAATAGCATTACGTTTTAATGCCAGACTGGCAAGGTTTTGCAACTATGAATGGTCATTTTAACTACTTTTGCTATTGCAATATCTGAATGTTTTAAAAATATGTAATTATTATGTTCCCAATGAGAAAAAAATAAATATATTCATGAATAAACACGAATGCACAAAAGCTCTAAAAGTGTTGTGATAACACACTAACATAAAGCTCAGTCATTTCATGGACTTCTTCATTTTTGTCATATAATTATGAACATGTCACTACACTTTTAAATTCACTGTTTAATGTACAGACATTCACTTTTAAGTAGCCTTTTTTACCCACCCAGCACCAGGTATGGTGGAAACTTTCACTTTCACTCTGTAAGTTCAGCTGAAAAGACATTCAAACATCATTCTTTCCTCTGAAAGTTGCAGTTTCACAGTTTTTGACTACTGCCAACTCCTGCTACAAGGCGTTGCTCCGTTTCATGCAGGTGCATGAAGTATGTAGGGGGAGTATTCAAATTTACACTTAGTAATAGTCTTCATGTGTTCAAATGCAAATATTCACAGGAGAGGGGAAGCGACGGTGAGCTGACCGAAGGAGGTCATCAGTCGGACATAGTTGGCACTGCTCTTAAACATCGGCTTGATGTGTCCCCTGCGTCATGTGCAAAAGGGAAAATATCACAATGGAAGCAAATTTCTCTAAAAATGATATTAAAAATGGTTTTAAACGTGTGGAAATATCATTTAACTACAATGTTTAGTCATTCTACCACACCTTGGGGGTAGTTTTAGATTAGCATGCTAGCTAGCTGTCGCAAGCTTTAATTTCAATGGGCAAGCTAATTTCTTAGCTTAGCTTAGCTTAGCTAGGTTTGTTAAGAATCTTATCAAATGTTTTTGCCTTGAGAAATCTTTCTCACTAGGCAGGTTGACATATTGCCTCCATTCATTATTTTAAGAATGATCATCCGTCTGTGTCTTTTTGTCATTAATGACAGTCACTTTACAGTTTTCAATGCATTCAGTACAGTTGTTGATTGGCATACTAGCCAGCGGCTGTCACCTCAGCCTTTGTTAAAAAAGTGTAGCTAAGTAATTTTTCAGCGTAGCCAAGCTAGTGCTATACTGTGGTGCTGTTTCTGTTAAAGCAGCAGTGTAGGCAGAGGAAGGAGGCTCACATACTGAGAGGCACAATACACACAGCTTCTCTAGCCATCAGCCTTCTGAGTACTCCAGCATTGCCTCACTGCACTCTGAGCAGCACTGATAGACACTGTGAACAAGAAAAGCTACGATAAATCCTTCGTATGAAGAAAGACACACATCGCTGTCTGTCGGCCTCATACTTTCCATCGCTCTCAGCTGTTTCCATCTTTCTCTCTCTCTCATCTATGTGTTTCGCTGTCAATGGGCAGCAGCATGAAGATAATTCTGCTAGAAAAATGAATTACGGCACATCAAAGCTGCAGATACTCGAGCAATAGACAGAAGCAGAAACAGAAGGGTTCAGACAAAACGCACCCAGAATGTACATTATGCTCTTTCTTCTATTCGTTTCCTCCTCTCAACCAAAAACCATGAAATTTACATTTATTAAATTTATAATAGGTGGATTCTGCCTTGTAAGTATGTGTGTGAGAGAGAGAGAGAGAGAGAGAGAGAGAGAGAGAGAGAGAGAGAGAGGGAAGGAGAGAGAGAGAGAGAGAAAGAAAGAGAGAGAGAGAGAAAGAAAGAGAGAGAAAGAGAAAGAGAGAGGGAGAAAGAAAGAGAAAGAGAGAGAAAGAGAAAGGGAGAGAGAAAGAGAAGGAAGGAGAGAGAGAGAGAGAGAGAGAGAGAGAAAGAAAGAGAGAGAAAGAGAAAGAGAGAGGGAGAAAGAAAGAGAAAGAGAGAGAAAGAGAAAGGGAGAGAGAAAGAGAAGGAAGGAGAGAGAGAGAGAGAGAGAGAGAGAAAGAAAGAGAAAGAGAGAGAAAGAGAAGGAGAGAAAGAGAGAGAAAGCGAAAGAAAGAGAAAGAGAGAGGGAGAAAGAAAGAGAAAGAGAGAGAAAGAGAAAGGGAGAGAGAAAGAGAAGGAAGGAGAGAGAGAGAGAGAGAGAGAGAGAAAGAAAGAGAGAGAAAGAGAAAGAGAGAGGGAGAAAGAAAGAGAAAGAGAGAGAAAGAGAAAGGGAGAGAGAAAGAGAAGGAAGGAGAGAGAGAGAGAGAGAGAGAGAGAGAGAGAGAGAGAGAGAGAGAGAGAGAGAAAGACAGAGAAAGAGAGAGAAAGAGAAGGAGAGAAAGAGAGAGAAAGCGAAAGAAAGAGAAAGAGAAAGAGAGAGAGAAAGAGAAAGAGAAGGAGAGAGAGAAAGAGAAAGAGAGAGAGAGAGAGAGAGAAAGAGAAAGAGAAAGAGAGAGAGAAGGAGAAGGAAGGAGAGAGAGAGAGAAAGAAAGAGAAAGAGAGAGAAAGAGAGAGAAAGAGAGAGAAAGAGAGAGAGAAAGAGAGAGAGAGAGAGAGAGAGAGAGAGAGAGAGAAAGAGAAGAGAGCATGTTTCATTGTTCTGTAGGGAAGCCAAGGACATGAAAGAAATCTAATAGGTTAATGGACCCAGGGGTCAACTTGCATCAGAGGCTCTGAAAGCAATAAGGAGATGTTTATGCAATGAGTCAGTGCATATCCTTTTTGCATTTTTACTGGCCCCATAGACCCCCATCTGTTCAAGGACATACAAACTCACACAAGCAATCTCCTGTAGATGTTCTAAAGCACACACACACATGCAGGTTGTGTATCTTCATTGAGTGTGTGTATGCAGAGACACAACCTTCACAGTCCTGCTTAGTAACGTATTGAATGAGCCTCAGGCCTCGTCCCTCTGTTCAATATTCATGCTGCTGCTGATGGTAAAGGACAAATTCTCTCTCTCAGTGTCTTGGAAAGAAAGCTTGTATCTTAATTTTGCTTTTTTTCCACATTATTTAAAAATGACAAAATTTTATGACGGATGGACGAAAAGAAAAGAAAAGACCAGAGTGCGATCTTTTTACATTAATGTGAGATAAAAGTTAAGCGTGTTGCCTTTTTTAAGCGTGTTTTATTCTGACAGTAATGATATATTATTGTCTGCCTTCTCTCTCTTTTATTATTTTTTTCTTTCTTTCTTTTTTCTTTCTTTCTTTTTCTTTCTTTCTTTTTGTGCAACTAACTCTCTATATTTTATCTGTTCTTTATCTCTCCTCTACTTTTGGTCTAATCCTTATTCCCCTAAGGAATTTTAGAGAATTGCTTTAGGAGACTGAGTCATCAAAGAGCAACATCAGAGCCACAAAATTCTCCTCTGGGTTCTCTCGCTTTCTCTCTCTCTCTCTCTCTCTCTCTCTCTCTCTCTCTGTATCTCTCTTCCTCTCTCACAAACAAACAGCCCCCCCCACACACACACACTTGCTCATACACACACATCTGTTCCACAAAAGAATTTAATATTCAGTCAAACAAGGAGCCAAACCACAAATCCAGATTTGATGCCGGGCTTATGTGTACCGGGAAAAGCCTCAGAGAACAGATCAAGCTGTGTTGTTCGTGAACGTGTGTGTGTACTTGTGTTTGTGTGTGTGTGTGTGTGTGTGTGTGTGTGTGTGTGTGTGTGTGTGTGTTTGTCTGTGTTAGCCCTGAGCGGTGGGCTTTGTTTTGGTTGCTGCTCACTGGATGTCCAGAGCAGGCTGCTGGGCTACTGTTCAGTCCCCATGCCTGAGTGCAGACAAGCGTACACAATCCATCTGCCTTTCTATCTTTCCGTTGTTCTCCTCCTCCTTCTTTCTCCCTCTCTCCTTTTCTCTTTCTCTCTTTCTCATCTCTGTCATTTCCCTGCTCTTTTTCTCCCCAGGTGGTCCTAAACACTGCGCGTCAGGTGCATGTATTTGCCGAGGCCTTCGCCAGCCGTGCCAGACGCGACCTTCAGACGCCCTTTTCCGTTTCCATGGCAGCGTGTGTTTAGCGTGGTGTGCTGCGCGCATTAGCATACGCTAATGCTAGCATTTCGCAGAGACCATTGATTTTGTGTCACAGATTTATTCAAAAGGCCCTCCATTAAAACCCAAGGCGTCTTCCCTTTATATAAAAGGCTTTTGAAAAAGAGCCAATTGCTGAGGGGTGGAAGAGAGGGAGGGGACTACAGAGGAGGAGTACAGTGCACTTGATCAGTATGCTAGTGCAGTGGCGTGGAGTAAAAAATGAGAGTGTGTTTTACTTTAAGGCCCTCAAACACACCAGTGCCAGAACGCAATAGGCTGGATTTATGACTGCTACTCACTATTCTACTACAGCGCTGGCCTATATGTCCCAGCATTACTTGAGTGTGCAGTGATGAGGCATGGAGAAAGAACAACAAATTGCTAGAAAAGGAAAAAAGGGGCAAACATTGCATGCACAATGCATGAACATATACACACAACCCCCGGTTGCTAAGTCGTGGCCACAACTTAATTATCCCATTCCCACACCTTGCTAAGTCATGGCCAGACGTTATTTTTATTTAACCACCAGCTCTGGTGGGATGGAGACCCATTATTTTTATTTAACCTCCGACTGCTCCGTACATACTCGTCAAGGGCAATCTTCAAAAATTCAACTGCTGTATAAATGATCAAGAAAGAGGTGCCAAGACTTGATGACGTTTTCATGAGAATCAATTTTAGAACAGCATCATTTCAAACTACATGAGGAGGCCATTTCATTAAGCTTGTTCTGAGCCAAACCATATGAGCTAAAGTTTCCCCTGCATCCACAGATGTCATAGTTGAGAGATGAATAGAACAGTTTCATTTTAGTGTTTTCTCCAACAAGCAGGGCCAAATATGTAATGTACAAAGCTGGTTACATCTTCTGTGAACGTGCATTTTTGGATCATGTTCAGATTTCACATGAATGCATGAAAATCCATGTGTAAACATACCCCAGGTGCACTGTGGTCAGATTACAATAGGATCGCTCAAACCTCATTCACAGGCGTTCTATTTACAGTTCAACACAACTGTAAACAGAATGCATTTTTCTATATGCAGACAGTTACATAAGTGGAAATGCATCTGCCAAGTGCTGCCTAGCAGGTGAGAAAGCAAACCTCAAAACAAATGTGAGGTTGGAGTTCCTCAAAACATGAGCATTCCTGCACTCTGGGCCACTTAAAGCATCCAAGATGAGCATATCAATTTGTACGGTAGCAAAAAGTAAAACATAAATGAAGTGTGTGTTAAATTCAAAATTGGATCTCATCTCGTCAAACTGGGGCAAATTTTGAGTAAGTATGAATGGAATCCAGCCAAACTACAGCTAGATACTATCCCAACACAACACACATGACAGCACAAAATAAAAACAGATTCCTAGTCCAGGCTCCACAATTCTGGTCCTGGAGGACAGAATCCAGCACAGTTTGGTTATTTAGCTGCTCAAACACACTTGATTACACTCATTTGTTAAATGCCAAAATGTGTGTGTGTGTGTGTGTGTGTGTGTGTGTGTGTGTGTGTGTGTGTGTGTGTGTGTGTGTGTGTGTGTGTGCTGATATACGTGTGAGTAGTGGTAATGAGAGATTAGACATAATGGAGTCTAGAATCAGATCCACCACAAAGACCACTAATGACATTCTCACACACACACACACACACACACACACACACACACACACACACACACACACACACACACACACACACACACACACACACAGACTTTTCACTACTTATAATACATAAACACAAGCATTTACATCATCAAAACACAAGCATGTCCACACACTGCCTCATAAACACGCCCAGCCTCACATCAGTGAGGCTAACTGAGACACATTCAGACATCTTTAGAGGTGCTCAGTGGAGCGTGTGCTGAGTGGAGCTTCTGCTCCAGAGCATCTTTATCCCCCTTATCTCTCTCTGTCTCTGTCTCTCTCTCTCTCTGCGCTCTCTCTCTCTCTCTTCCTACCCCTCTCTCTCTCTCTCTCTCTCTCTCTCTCTCTGTCTCTCTCTCTCTGCTCTCTCTCTCTCTCTCTCTTCCTACCTCTCTCTCTCTCTGGCATTTCTACTGTATTTGTCCACATGCCAGTCGTTCAACCATGATAAAAGACGCTCTGCTCCAAAACACCGAGCTCCAGCCTTTCACTTCAAAACGCAACAACTCATAGAAGATGAGAAGAGAGAGAATGAAAGAGAAGAACTCAAACTGATGTCACAGTGTATGTGTGTGTGTATGTGTGTGTGTGTGTATGAGAGAAAGTAGAATATGAGAGTTTACTTTTTTTTTCATCAAAAAACTAAACCAAAAACAGAAAGAAAACAACAAACATCTTTGTATTGCAGACAACAAATTAAATGGAGGAACAAGACAGACAGACAGTGAGGGTGGTAGTGTATGAAGACTGGAGGGCAGAGCGTGCCAGTTTCAAACAGACAGCACAGATTACTCCTGTCTGCTAGAGTGTGTGTGTGTGTGTGTGTGTGTGTGTGTGTGTGTGTGTGTGTGTGTGTATGTGTGTGTGTGTGTGTTGCTGAGGGCTCAGAGCTGCTCCTCAGCCATAAGTAATGCGCTTTGTGTCTCCCCACCACTCTATCTGGCTACACACACACATACACACACACACACAACACACACACACACACACACACACATACACATATACACACACACACACACACAGACATACTTTCCACACTGTTCTCAGACAACCTGTATCAACACTAACACTAAACTGTGGGCTTTCATGTATGAGTAGATGTCCTTTACATGCAGTGATGAAACATGCACAAACGAGTTGTCTCTTTGTGATGTCTCTTTTAGGTAAGCATCAGGAGCCAACTCACATTCATGAAATGTAAATTGGTGGGTAATGTGTGTCTCTTATGATGTTGCAGTTGAAAATCATACAACCCCCCCCCCCCTCCTGAATTTCCTTTGAACATTCTGGCTCATTATCCAAAAAACCTGCTTCTGGTTTGATTGTTGATGGTTATCATGTAGCTCTCAGTCATGTATTCCAGTGTGCCTCAGCTCTTATTTTGGCCTTTTCCTTGCCTTTCTTTGCTGATGGATATCCTTATTCCTGTCTCTCAAAATGCACCCAGTGAAACTACTTATGGACTTAAACTTTTTAAAAATGACAGCAATAATGGAAATTAAGTTAATTAGTAGATAAGGATTTTAATGAAAATTTTAAACAATAGGTAATTGCTGAACAGATTAATTTTAGAAATAAAAAACTGTAAGTGCCTTTTAAGGATGAGGTGTGTGTGAGCTGGAAGGGTGAGCTTAGCTGACTGAATTGATCTGACTGACCAAAAAGAGCCAGAATGCCCATCACTATTAACTCAAACTATAATGCTTTGTACAGTTCTGTTCAAAAGTCAGTTCATAATTTCATTTCATTAGTTAACGGTCAGCTGCAGGGTAGATACCATGTGCTCAGGCAAATCTTCAGATGTCACCAAGGAAAGATAACAAGTCGACAGGGGGATGACGGGTCACCACATTAAACATAAAGAAGCTATCAAACTGCTAACCAAACAAGATGAACAGTAAAACAGTAAACTGTGCTTTGGGCCTTGGAAAGACATTTTCATTCTCTGGACCATATTGTTTATGTAACAAAAATAAGCTGCAAAACTAGCCCACTTTTGAAGTCATTGTGGCTGTGATGTCACAACCATGAACACATTTTACATATGGCTACCTATTCACTCATTCCGTAATAGTAAGGCTGCCCGACAATGTTGGAGTGATAAGCAGTGTTGTTACTGCAGAATGTCTGTAACAGAGTTGTTGGAGTGGAAGATGTGGGAAAATTGTAATCAGTGTGCTGTTCCTGGCTGTCAAGAAATTAATATTTCAGCCTTTCAAAGCATTTACACATCCGAAAAAAGTGAATGAAGTTTATTTCCTTTGAGGATTTTTGAACTAGAAATCTAATACCAGGTATCATACAAAGTGATGGTTTGGATATCAGTAACAAATCTATCCAGAAACAGCACACACTCTCCTATCCCAACAACAATCTATGAGACAGCAGTTACACTTCTACACAATTCTACACAATTCTACACATTCCGCATTTCAGCTGGAGTTCAAAACATATAAACAACTAACCTTACCTCAGTAGCTCAGGAATTGTGCCTAAGTCTTAATGAACTTGCAGCAAAGAAAGCATGCCAGGTGTTTAGTTCCAGCAAATAGGTAGGTTTAAAAGAACGAGGGACATTTACATTTTGAACATTTCAAGTATTATAAGTATTATACACTCACCAGCCACTTTATTAGGTACACCTTGCTAGTAAAAGGTTAGACCCCCTTTTGCCTTCAGAACTGCCTTAATTCTTTGTGGCACACTTTCAACAAGGTGTTGGAAACGTTCCTCAGAGATTTTGGTTGGTTATTTGAGTTATCGTTGCCTTTCTATCATCTGGAACCAGTCTGCCCATTCTCCTCTGACCTCTCACATCAACAAGGCATTTTCGTCCACACAACTGACCGCTCACTGGATATTCTCTCTTTTTGGGACCGTTCTCTGTAAACCCTAGAGATGGTTGTGTGTGAAAAGCCCAGTAGATCAGCAGTTTCTGAAATACTCAGACCAGCCCGTCTGGCTCCAACATCCATGCCACGTTCAAAGTTTCTTCCCCGTTCTGATGCTCGGTCTGCACTTCAGCAAGTTGTCTTGACCACCTCTACATGCCTAAATGCATAGAGTTGTGGCCGTGTGATTGGCTGATTAGCTATTTGTGTTAACAAGTAACTGAACAGGTGTACCTAATAAAGTGGCTGGTGAGTGTATATACGTAACATTTTAAGGTCTACTATAAGTGCTTATATTATATAATATAATAATTATATAATAAACAATGACCACTTTGGGTTAAAGTTCAACCTTAATTAAAAATGAAATAAAAACCCTTTTCCCCCCTCTGGCTCCCAGATTTGCTGAGATCTTTTAGTATGACCCCTTCAGTGGTTGAGTTTGACATCCCTGATCTAAGGGATAAAGAGAGGTTGGAAAATGGTCGTGTAAAAATTAATTACATTTTTCTGTTATGTAAAAGAACACGTGATGTGAAATCTCTGAAAAATGTCAATTATGGATCCTAGGCTCTCTTTAGCGCTGGTAGGTTATTTACATGCTTGCCACAGACTCCTAGTACATGGTCATCTGTGTGGTGCAGTGTAAACCCATCAAATCTTCTCTTGCAGGATCAATATAGAGCCCAGAGACCTACAGCAATTGACATAAAACACCATGCACATACACTACACACACTCTCCATCACTCTCCCTCAGCAAGACAGAACTCTGTAGTCTGTAAGAGTCAAGTAACTCCACAATGTTAGCCATATGAATGACACTAAAGTCCTCTCATTGCCCCTTCACTGCAATACTCATTCTCTCTTAAGTCCCTATGTGACGCCTGTGGCTAAGCTGAAATGAAGGAGACAGGCTTAGTGTATAGATGAGGGACTGGGGAGGCTCTGCAGTGGGATCTGATGCAATGAGAAGAAACCATGAAGGCATCAGACACACAGAGAAGTGGCTGACCTGGTCCCCTGTGTATGTATGTGTGTGCGTATGTTCAATAGGGATGGAGGCCCAGATGTCAGTGTTACACTGGCTTTTAATTGGGATAATTGGTTTGATTAGTGTCTGTTGGGCACACACAGTAACACAGAAAGAAGTAGAGGGAGGGGGAAGGGTGGAAAGACTGCGTCTACAATACAGCACCCATTCATTAAGTACGACCACAAATGCTCTACAGGGGGAAAACATACTCTTTAAACACATCAGCACCATTTACACTTTACTCCACAGTTATCTGTCCTAACCAGGGGTGAAATATGTTAATGCATCATGACACATTGGTTAGAAGGAGGTGAGTCAGCTAGAATTTATCCTTACAATAATCAGCAGAGGGGTGAGCGATATAATGGTTTTTCATTGTACTGAGATAAACTACATCACAGTGCAGTTTTCATATTATGTGGTGGATATTGTCAGTGCTTAAAGAACATTCACCAACTGTATGATTTTCTACATAGAGCATAATCAGTCCTGTTTACATGGATTTAGGGCAGTGAAAAAGCATTGCATTCATCTGGTTAGTGTCAATTAATATGATTTACTTGTATAGAAAAGCAATGTATGTTTTTTTGTTTGTTGTTCTTTCCTGCAATATTGGAGCTACACTGTATTTTGAGGCTGGAAATCTAGTCTAATATGGGTTTCCACTCAAACTTTGACAAGATCACCTTCTGTTTAGAAGCCTAAAAAAACAGCAGATCTGATTGTGGATGGTGAAGTGGTGGGGTTATACTGATTTATGACAAAGCAGATACGTGATGCCATACGTGAGAAGCAAGTCATCAGAGTGTCATTTTCCAGAATAGACAGATGTTAAAATGTAGTAATGTTGTCATTCTAGGAAATCCAACTGTCCAATCCAACTGTCCAATCCAACAGAAATGTTTTATATGGGTTACAATAAATATATAGAGGTATCATGATGTTGCATTTTTATGTCCCATTTTTGCCCAAAATAAAATTCTCATATTACTTCCAAACATAAATGTCCACAAACTATTGTTTATATTCCACTTATTTACTGTGTAAATACTGTATGTCCTTCGGTTACATTTGTGTATTCAGTGTGTGTTTGTGTGTGTTTGTGTGTGTGTGTGTGTGTGTATATTTGCACATTAGGGTCCCAAATGTAGGACAGACCCTTTGGCCGCTGTGGTGGTGGGATGGTTTTGGCTGGAAATACTGTGTAAACTGTGGGTGGGAGTAGGTTTGTGTGTTTGTGTGTTTGTGTGTGTGTGTGTGTGTGTGTGTGTGTGTGTGTGTGTGTGTGTGTGTGTGTGTGTGTGTGTGTGTGTGTGTGTGTGTGTTTCTGTCCTCTCCCCTACTGTTATCCTCGTCCACCTGAGTGAGGTGTGAGTGGACCCTGGAGCTTCACTAGACTGCTTCCACCACATCCTGAGCCTTGGCCTAAACCGCGCACACACACACACACGCGCATGGTTGAGGTCACTGGTGCTACAAACACAGACAGACATGAGTTTACAGCACTGCAGGGCTCGCAGTTCAGACAAATACACTCTAACAAACAAGTCTGCCGTCTAATGCTAATAATGATAATGCTTTCATACGCACAGTGTAGCCATCCAGAACTAGGTCAACAGTGCCGGGGGCTGTGAAATAATCGCCATAACAAAGATCATTTTAATAATCACAGTCTCGCCCTGAGAAAAGAAAAAAATTACATGAAGCAAACTGTGAACATCATCTTTCAGTCTGCTGTAATATACAAGGAATTGTAGTGAATGTCAGAAATACAGGACGCAATATATAATGAAGAAACACAGCTGACTTTACCTCATTTAAATGTGCATCAATTCCACGTGAATTAAATTATACTACATCAGTATATTTATTGCCAAAAAGAGCTGAAGAAATTAAAAGACAAAAGTATGTTGGTGTTTTGAACATATTTACACACACACTGTTATTTTTTATAGAATGTCATAAGAGTTTCATACTTACATCCCATGTGTAATACATATATTTCAGTACCTATATGTAATATTTATATATCTTCTATATGTTACATTTACACTTATCAGTCCTAACATTAAAACCACCTCCTTGTTTTCCACGCTCACTGTGCATTTTATCAGCTCCAATTACTGTATAGCTGCACTTTGTAGTTCTACAGTTACAGACTGTAGTCCATCTGTTTCTCTGAAACTTTGTTAGCCCCCCTTTTACTGTATTCTTCAATGTCGTAGTGTGTTAGTATGTGTTGTGCTGGTACGAGTGGATCAGACACAGCAGTGCTGCTGGAGTTTTTAAACACTTCAGTGTCACTGCTGGACTGAGAGTAGTCCACCAACCAAAAGTATCCAGCCAACAGCATCCTGATGAAGGACTAGAGGATGACCAACACAAACTGTGCAGCAGCAGATGAGCTGTCGTCTCTGACTTTATATGTATAAGGTGGACCAACAAGGTAAGAGTATCTAATATTTACATTTACATTTACATTTACAGCATTTAGCAGACGCTCTTATCCAGAGCGACTTACAAGAAGTGCTTTGTCAATCTAGAGAAAGTATCTTTGCTAGTTACCAATAGCTTAGAGAAAAAGACAGACCTGAGCACAGATACTGCTAGAAACAAACGTCACTGCAGACACCAAGAGAAAAAGAAATAGAGTTGAACACAGAACTCTGTGCCATTCAATGCAATACAATAACAATAAGATACAATACAATAAATAAAATAAGTGCAGCTTATAGTTCAATGCTCATTCAAGTGCTGTGTAAAAAGATGAGTCTTCAATCTGCGTTTGAAGACAGCAAGGGACTCTGCTGTTCGGACAGCCAGTGGGAGTTCATTCCACCACCTGGGCGCCAGTACAGAGAACATTCTCGACGCTCGTCTTCCGTGTACCTTGAAGGATGGCGGGTCAAGCCGAGCTGTACTCGAAGCTCGAAGGACTCGTGGTACAGTTCGAGATTTTACCATTGCCATCAAGTAGGTAGGGGCTGGTCCATTTTTGGCTTTGTAGGCCAGAATTAGGGTTTTAAATCTGATGCACGCAGCTACAGGAAGCCAGTGAAGGGAGCGCAGCAATAGAGTGGACAGAGAGTGGACGCAGTGTTTAAAAACTTCAGCAACACTGCTGTGTCTGATCCACTCATACCAGCACAACACACTAACACACCACCACCACGCCAGTGTTACTGCAGTGCTGAGAAAGATCCACCACCTAAATCTTTGTGGTGGTCATGTGGGAGTTCTGACCATTGGAGAACAGGAGGAATGGGGCCTAACAAAGTAATCGTATAACTACAAAGTGCACCTATATGGTAAGTGGAACTGATAAAATGGACAATGAGTGTAGAAACAAGGAGGTGGTTTTAATGTTAGGACTGATTGGTGTATATAGGCATCTATATGTAATATTATCTCTCATGTATTATATATATGTATGTTAATGTCATAATAATATGTTCATATGTATTGATCACTGTGTTATGCAAAAAGAGCTTGAAATTTAGTCATTTGAATTTAACAATAAGTAAAACACAAACAAACACAAAGACTGAAGCAACACACAACATAAGGAACAATTTTGCCCAATTCTTCCCGTTTTTTGAAATAGTGAAGTTTTTGGGGCAAACTTGTAGACAGCGTATCACGCAAGAATGTATCAGCATTGTGCCATCATGTTTAATGGCCTCTCACAGCTCAGAAATGGAAAAATTTCTCCAGTTAATTTGTGGCTAATGTGAGACTAGATATTCTCAATGGGGTTTAAATCTGGACTTTGATCTGGCCACGCATCAGATTAATGGACTTTGTCTCCAGTCATCTCTTGGTAGGCTTAGTTGTGTGTGCAGAAGTATTATTATGGTGGAAAATTCCTCTACAATTTTTTCCAATAGTGAAAAGTAAGTTTTTCTGCTCCAAAGTGTTGTATAGGCATTTTAATGCTCAGTTACTGTTTATTTGCTGAGTTTAACATACATTATATTGCGAAACGTATTCAGCCACCATCCAAATAATTGAATTCAGGTGTTCCAATCACTTCCATGGCCACAGGTGTATAAAACCAAGCACCTAGGCTTGCAGACTGCTTCTACAGACATTAGTGAAAGAATGGGTTGCTCTCAGGAGCTCAGTGAATTCCAGCATGGAATGCAGTGGTGTAAAGCGCCGCCACTGGACTCTAGAGCAGTGGAGACGTGTTCTCTGGAGCGACGAATCATCCTTCTCCATCTGGCAATCTGATGGACAAGTCTGGGTTTGGCAGTTGCCAGGAGAACAGTACTTGTCTGACTGCATTGTGCCAAGTGTAAAGTTTGGTGGAGGGGGGATCATGGTGTGGGATTGTTTTTCAGGAGTTGGGCTCGGCCCCTTAGTTCCAGTGAAAGGAACTCTTAAAGCTTCAACACCAAGAGATTTCATACAATTTCATGCTCCCAACTTTGTGGGAACAGTTTGGGGACGGCCCCTTCCTGCTCCAACATGACTGCGCACCAGTGCACAAAGCAAGTCCATAAAGACATGGCTGGATATTTTGGTTGGTAGACGTTTCTCAGTCCAGCAGTGACATTGAGGTGTTTACAAACTCCAGCAGCACTGCTGTGACTGATCCACTCATACCAGGACAACACATACTAACACACTGCAACCACATGCTGAAAATGATCCACCACCCAAATAATACCTGCTCTGTGGTGGTCCTGACCCTTGAAGGACAGAGTGAAAGGGGAATAATTAAGTATGCAGAGAAACAGCCAGACTGTAATCATAAAACTGCAAAGTTCAGCTACAGAACATTTTTGAAAATTGTTCTATATAGCCCCCAAATTTGGTTCTGCTATGGTTACGAGGTTAAGCTTGTAACAATAGAAGAACCCTTTTAGGTGCTATTTAGAACCAATTGCAAAAAGGTTCTATATACAGTACAAACATTTCACTATGCAAATCAATATTTAAACATGAAATTTTATGTTTCATGTTTCTTTCTTGCATGAAAACACACACACACACACACACACACACACACACACACATTAAGGCCAACACAAGCCAAAGCTGTACTCTTGACAACAACAGAATTAGTGAGTATAAAAAGTATCTGAGTCTTCATTGTCCAAACAGAAAGATTAGGTCCAGTCTGGTCATCACACATGCACAGACACACACACACACACACGTACAGACACACACACACACACGCACAGCACCCGCCTCAGGAAACATACAACACTCCCACTTCTCAAACTCGGTGTGTTTTTTCTTGAAGGTGTACACAGCGCTCTGTGGTTAGACCTCGTGTGACCTCTCTGCAAAAACACTCTGTAAACCACTCCTATTGCAAAATTCTTTAACTCTCTGCTATAAGACATTTCACCCACTGTTCCATCTCTAAACACGGCGCTCATTAAATCAGTCATGTTCGTTGGAAAAGAGCAAGTGTACGCAAGTACAGAAACACGGCAATCTGAGGATCTTCTTTCTGCTCCTCTGGATGAGCTTGTGCTGGAACATGTGACATAAAGTCAAGCAGCAAACACTTGAAAGTGGAATAAGAAGAGCTGACAACTTTGCATATTTGTGTAAATGTAAACCCTTCAGGAGTGTTTCTCGGTGTTTCGCCTGGTCCCGCAGTCACCCTGGAAACATTTCTGGGCCATAAAAACCAAATACACCACTAACAAAGCATCTTGTGTGTGGGGCCTGACCGATATGCTCATTTTGTTACTGATACTGATAACTAAGAGGAAAAAATGATATTTTATGTTTAATTTTTTACAGATGTTATACTTTTAGTTAAACACTGTTTTATTAGTTTTCTTTATGTGTGCTGTAATGTTCCTCCCATGCTAATGGTGAGTGTTGAATGCATGTTATTTTAACCATGGTAGTGTTGATAGTTGACATTGTATGGCCTTTTTGTTAGGAGATTGGTAGTGTGTATTTGATTCCACAATCAAATAACCACGAATAAAAAACTCAATAAAAATGAAGTTTTCAATATCTGTTAGACATATAGTGTAGCTAATTAGTTGAAGAAGCATTTCATCACTGTCTTGCAAAACCTTGTAACCTTATTTTAGGAGTTTTTTGAGGTTTTAATGGGGATAATTTCTCCAACTCCAGTAGCATTTGCATCGTGTTAAAACTTCATGAGTAACAGACCAACAGAAATGGTCCAAAATTTGTTCAGAAATAAATCTTGTTGTATTAATTCCATTACAAGTATCTTTTTTCCTTCTCCTGTAATTTTAGAGATATGAGGTTTTGTTCTGACAGTGACTTTATAAAACTTTACTCAATGTACTTAGTAAATCACTGCTGTATACAACACTAACAAGGGATACTGGTACAGGAATCACTGTTATCACAATAAAGACACATACACAAGTGCTCTCTCAATATTTCTGTGTAGTGTGGAACGTGATGCTTTATGGCGGCTCATTATGAATCTGTGCATGATCTAAATGTAAATGCTACAGCAGCCAGGTTTACATTAAATGGTATGTCATAAAAAATAAGCCGTATTTGGTTCGCTCTTTTCAAGAGAACAAAGCTCATAACAACACAGCCATACAAATACATCAAATATTACTACTGAACACATTTTATGGCTACATTTTAATGCTTTTCTCTATGAAATGGAGTGGAAACGTATTCGCTCACATGACTTTACTCTGGATTCTTTATTTGGAAATGTCTTTCCATCATAATTCATCACAATTCTTTTTAATTCACAAAAAAAGGATCCACCTCAAGTGAACTTTGATGCAAATTTAGACAACTGTATTCAATATTCTCTGCTTTCATCATGCCAAAGTACATGACCTGGAAGGAAACCTGGCTATTGTGTGGAATATGTCATGAAGAAATCAGTGTTTGGTTTGATTTTGTGATATGTGCATAGTTTTTATTATGTTTTGAAGCTTTGTGTAGAAGAGAAATGGTTCAGTTGTGTGTAAACATCTGAAAAAAGAAAATTCCTTTTCATGAAAAGCGTTTTCACACAGTATTAGACCTTAGGCAACAAAGCACAGGACAGTTTGTGTGTGTGCGTGTGTGTACACTGTTGTTGTTTCTGGGGGCTCTGTCTGAGCTGATGGACCTCAGGGCATCTGGAACATTGCCTGGTCTGGACTCTCACAAGGGCTTTATTCCTCTATTTCTGAGTGTGTGTTACGTACCTTTCTCTGTTTATGCGCTCAGTCCCATAATCCCAACACAGTCTCACCCCTTCTGCCCCCTCACTGACCCCCAATACACCCTCTCTCTCTCTCTCACACACACACACACACACACACACACACACACACACACACACACACAGAAACACACACACACACACAGAAACACACACACACACACACACACACACACACACAGTAGTAGTAATAGTAGTAGTAAAGCTGGTGTGCCATGTGTTGTGTGTTGGCCTGTTGTGTGTTAGCAGGTTGTGTGATGGTGGTTTGTGTTGTTGTGTTGATGTGTTGGTGTGTTGTGTGTTGGTGAGTTGTGTTGGTGTGTTATGTGCTGATGTGTTGTGGTGGTGATTAGGTGTGTTGTGTGTTGTATGTTGGTGAGTTGTGTGTTGTGTTGATGTGTTGGTGTGTTGATGTGTGTTGGTGAGTTGAGTGCTGGTCAGTTGTGTTGGTGTGTCATGTGTTGATGTGTTGTTGGGGTGGTCATTTGGTATGTTGTGTGTTGTATGTTAGTGAGTTGTGTGTTGTGTTGATGTGTTGGTGAGTTGGTGTGTTGTTATGTTGATGTGTTGGTGAGTTGTGTTTGTGTTTTATGTGTTGGTGAGTTGAGTGTTGGTGTGTTGTGTTGGTGTATTATGTGTTGATGTGTTGTTTTGGTGATTTGGTGTGTTGTGTGTTGTATGTTGGTGAGTTGTGCGTTATTGTGTTGATGTGTTGGTGTGTTATGTGTTGATGTCTCGTTATGTTGATGTGTTGTGTGTTGGTGAGTTGAGTGTTGGTGTGTTGTGTTTTGTTGAGTGTTGGTGAGTTGTGTTGGTGAGTTGAGTGCTAATGTGTTGTGTCTTATTGAGTGTTGGTGAGTTGTGTGTTGATGTGTTGTGTCTTGTTGAGTGTTGGTGAGTTGAGTGTTGATGTGTTGTGTCTTATTGAGTGTTGGTGAGTTGTGTGTTGATGTGTTGTGTCTTGTTGAGTGTTGGTGAGTTGAGTGTTGATGTGTTGTGTCTTATTGAGTGTTGGTGAGTTGTGTGTTGATGTGTTGTGTCTTATTGAGTGTTGGTGTGTTGGTGAGTTGGTGTGTTGTTGTGTTGGCGAGTTGAGTGTTGATGTGTTGTGTCTTGTTGAGTGTTGGTGTGTTGGTGAGTTGGTGTGTTGTTGTGTTGGTGAGTTGAGTGTTGATGTGTTGTGTCTTGTTGAGCGCTGATGTGTTGGTGTGTTGGTGAGTTGAGTGTTGAGGTGTTGTGTTTTGTTGAGTATTGGTGAGATGTGTGTGGGTGAGTTAAGTGATGATGTGTTGTGTCTTGTTGAGCGTTGATATGTTGTTGTATTTGTGAGTTGTGTGTTGAGTTGAGTGTTGTTGTGTCGATGTGTTGGTGTGTTGGTGAGTTGTGTGTTATTGTGTTGATGTGTTGGTGAGTTGTGTTGGTGAGTTGAGTGTTAATGTGTTGTGTCTTGTTGAGTGTTGGTGAGTTGTGTGTTGGTGAGTTGTGTGTTGTTGTGTTGATGTGTTGGTGAGTTGAGTGTTGATGTGTTGTGTTTTGTTGAGTGTTGGTGAGTTGAGTGCTAATGTGTTGTGTCTTATTGAGTGTTGGTGAGTTGAGTGTTGATGTGTTGTGTCTTGTTGAGTGTTGGTGAGTTGAGTGTTTATGTGTTGTGTCTTATTGAGTGTTGGTGAGTTGAGTGTTGATGTGTTGTGTCTTGTTGAGTGTTGGTGAGTTGAGTGTTGATGTGTTGTGTCTTATTGAGTGTTGGTGAGTTGAGTGTTGATGTGTTGTGTCTTATTGAGTGTTGGTGAGTTGAGTGTTGATGTGTTGTGTCTTGTTGAGTGTTGGTGAGTTGAGTGTTGATGTGTTGTGTTTTGTTGAGTGTTGGTGAGTTGTGTGTTGATGTGTTGTGTTTTGTTGAGTGTTGGTGAGTTGTGTGTTGATGTGTTGTGTCTTATTGAGTGTTGGTGAGTTGAGTGTTGATGTGTTGTGTCTTATTGAGTGTTGGTGAGTTGAGTGTTGATGTGTTGTGTCTTGTTGAGTGTTGGTGAGTTGAGTGTTGATGTGTTGTGTCTTATTGAGTGTTGGTGAGTTGAGTGTTGATGTGTTGTGTCTTGTTGAGTGTTGGTGAGTTGAGTGTTGATGTGTTGTGTCTTATTGAGTGTTGGTGAGTTGAGTGTTGATGTGTCGTGTCTTATTGAGTGTTGGTGAGTTGAGTGTTGATGTGTTGTGTCTTATTGAGTGTTGGTGAGTTGAGTGTTGATGTGTTGTGTCTTATTGAGTGTTGGTGGGTTGAGTGTTGATGTGTTGTGTCTTGTTGAGTGTTGGTGAGTTGAGTGTTGATGTGTTGTGTCTTATTGAGTGTTGGTGAGTTGAGTGATGATGTGTTGTGTCTTATTGAGTGTTGGTGAGTTGAGTGTTGATGTGTTGTGTCTTATTGAGTGTTGGTGAGTTGAGTGTTGATGTGTTGTGTCTTATTGAGTGTTGGTGAGTTGAGTGTTGATGTGTTGTGTCTTATTGAGTGTTGGTGGGTTGAGTGTTGATGTGTTGTGTCTTATTGAGTGTTGGTGAGTTGAGTGTTGATGTGTTGTGTCTTATTGAGTGTTGGTGGGTTGAGTGTTGATGTGTTGTGTCTTATTGAGTGTTGGTGAGTTGAGTGTTGATGTGTTGTGTTTTGTTGAGTGTTGGTGAGTTGTGTGTTGGTGAGTTGAGTGTTGATGTGTTGTGTCTTGTTGAGTGTTGATGTGTTGTTGTGTGTTGGTGAGTTGTGTGTTGGTATGTGGGTGTGTGGTGTGTTGTAGTGCTCTGCTAGGCCTGTGTGTGTTTATGAGAGAAACTTTTGTGAGTGTGAACAGCGACTGGGCTGTTGCTACGGTGACAGAGCAGAAGGACAGCAGGCTTTGGCGGTTTACTGTTTATCTTCCCTCTCTTTCTCTCTCTCTTTCTCTGTGTCTCTCACTCAGTACAGGACATGGAACATATCAGTGTATCTGAAACTAAGAATTGGTATCAACTAAACAGTTTGTGCTCTTAGTCTCTCTCTATCTCTATATTTTTTCCTTACTTACTTTCTTTCTCTCTTTCCCTTACATTCACTGCAACTTTATTTCTCTATCTCATTTCCTCTGTCTCTCTCCCTTTTCCCCTTTCTTTCCCTTTTCCCTTTCTTTTCCCTGTTCTCTAACATTCTCAGTCTCTCTGTCTATCTCAGTCAGTCTTGCTTTCTTTCCATCATTTTATTTCTTGCTATTTCCCCTTCTTGTGAATCTGTCATGTCTTTCTTTTCCTCTTTTTTCGCTTTTCTCCCCTTTGAGTCACAGTCATTTTTTTCCCCCTCTCTGTCTGTCTGACTCTCTCTTTCAGAGGTGGACGAAGTACACAAATCATGTACTTGAGTTGAAGTAGAGATACACAAGGTAAAATATCACTCCAGTAAAAGTAGAAGTCCTTACTCTAGACCTCCACTTGAGTAAAAGTACTAAAGTATTTACCTTCAAATGTACTTAAGTATAAAGTAAAAGTACTAAAAGAGTAATTCTGGCTCTGATGTCCTGTTATCATTTCTGTAACAAGACTGGCTTCATGAACAGATTTCAGGTGAAAATCCTCCAGCGTCTCTCTTGGTAAACCAGTCTTTTAATAGAACGTCATTAATTACTGACGCTGACGTCTATTAAAATGATCATAAGCACAAAACACTGAAGGTAAACAGTTTCCATCAGGGAGAACCGAGTGGCTCTGTAATCACTTGTTATCAAACCTCTGATCAAGAAACCAAATCTTGATGTCACCGTTTTGTCCAATTACAGGCCTGTTTCTAACTTACCGTTTATATCTAAGATCTTAGAAAAAGCTGTGGCCCAACAACTTAGTTCATATCTACACAATATCTACACCATATATATGAAAAATTTCAGTCTGGATTCAGGCCACAACATAGCACTGAGACGGCTCTAGTTAAGATAACTAATGATCTTCTTCTTGCCTCTGATCAAGGTTACATATCTTTCTTAGTGCTACTTGACCTTAGCGCGGCTTTTGATACAATAGACCACAATATTCTCCTAGAAAGGTTAGAAAACATGGTTGGAGTCACAGGGACGGCCCTATCATGGTTCAGATCTTACCTATCAGAACGTTATCAGTTCGTTAGGGTAAACAATTTATCTTCCACTTATTCAAAAGTGAGATTTGGAATTCCGCAGGGGTCTATATTAGGACCATTACTATTTACACTATACATGTTACCATTAGGCACAGTTATAAGTAATCATGGCGTAAACTTTCATTGTTATGCAGATGATACTCAACTGTACATATCAGCCAAGCCTGATGACCAACACAGGTTAAAGAAAATGGAGGACTGTGTAAAAGACGTGAAAGGCTGGATGTCACGTAACTTCCTCCTATTAAACAGTAACAAAACAGAGGTTCTCCTTCTGGGTCCAAAATTAGCAAGAAGTAAATCACCAGATTTAATCTTAAATCTCGCCGACTTTCCAGCCGCACCTGGACTAGCAGCAAAAAATCTCGGCGTTATAATAGATTCAGATTTATCATTCGATCAACACATAGGCAGCATCACTAGGACAGCTTTTCTACATCTTCGCAACATCGCCAAGATCAGAAATGCCCTGTCCCTGCATGATGCAGAAACACTAGTACACGCCTTTATTACTTCTAGGCTAGACTACTGTAATGCGCTACTGTCAGGATGTACGAGCAGGAATTTAGACAAACTCCAACTAGTCCAAAACGCCGTAGCTAGGGTCCTCACTAAAACTAGAAAATTTGAGCATATTAGTCCAGTGCTATCATCACTTCATTGGCTACCTATTAAATTCCGTATTGATTATAAAATCATTTTACTGACTTATAAAGCCCTACATGGTCTTGCCCCTGAATACCTGCAAGACCTTATTTCTCATTATGAGCCATCACGACCACTCAGATCCCAGAGCGCTGGCTTATTAATAGTTCCTAGGATTCAGAAGGTTTCATCTGGGGGAAGAGCTTTTTCTTATAAAGCCCCCAAACTCTGGAATGATCTTCCAGAAACTGTTCGGGACTCAGACACAGTCTCAATCTTTAAGACTAGGCTGAAAACACACTTGTTCAGTTTAGCTTTTGGTAGGTAATGTTCCCCCCTAGATAAAGGCAGCAGATCCAGGGGTCTATGGACACAGGGAATTATATTAAACTGAGACGCTGGTGCTGTCATCCCGCTGCTCGCACGCGGTCACTCAAGTTTGTGGACGGTGGAGTGGAGGGATGCCGAACTGTTTCAGAGTGCTGCCGTGTCTGTGTGTCCTTCTGGTTCTCTCCTTTTAGTTAAGCTGTCATAGTCAGATCTGCCGGGGTCATTAGCCACACTCTGTAAATGTTTACATTCCCTGTTTATGTACAAACGGATAGAACAAAACTAATCCCATTTACCTGCTTTTTTTCCGAGTATACAACCGCCCACATGTCCGGCTGGACACTGAAGGACGACTGACTGCCGAGCCCCCCTGCTACCCACTTCAGACCAGCTGCCCACACCTCAGCTACCACCAACCACCTTGGATGAGCTGCCTACCCTACCCTGATGTTCTCATAGACTCCTAGATATTCCTAATATCAATATTACTGCTGATAATATTAGTAGTATAATCACTTGTAGGTAGTTTGACCAGAGGAGGATGGGTCCCCCCTGGTGAGCCTGGTTCCTCCCAAGGTTTCTTCCTCAGTTCTGAAGGAGTTTTTCCTTGCCACTGTTGCCCCTGGCTTGCCCACTGGGGGGTTTCTGTACATTCTGTACATTCTTTCAGTCCTGTGGAAACTTTGTCTTTTCTGAAATCCTGTAAAGCTGCTTTGTGACAACATCCGTTGTAAAAAGCGCTATACAAATAAATTTGATTTGATTTGACTTTTTACACACAAGCAAAGTTTCAGTTTAAGATTACTTTGTAAATTAGTTACAAGTTGAATAAAACTGGCTTTAAACTCAGGATCACAGATGAGCTCCTTTACTGTGTTGATCTGTAGGCCTCTGTTCATAAACATAAACCAGCCCAAACTAATTTACTATAAAATGAAAGTGTTTGTATGAATTCAGAAAAAAAGAAACGCGCCAGTCACGACTGCATATGTGGACATATTTCTATATTGTGCTCTATTTACACAAAGTTAGGTTAGTTCATCATTTAGGTGACGTATGTGCTCCCAAAGTTTTACGCTGCTGCACTGACGTTGAACTGTGTGCTGCACTGGGTCTGTATGACCAACAGGTCAAAACCAGCTCAGAACAAAGTGACCGCTGGGCCCTGATTGGTGCTCTGGCTTTGCGCTTCTTTTGTTTTGACATGTTACATTTTTATACATACAGAAACTTTACATACATACAGAAGAAAAATTAGATTTCTCAAAATGTAGCAGAGTAAAAAGTCAGATATTAGACTCTGAAATGTAGTGGAGTGAAAGTAAAAAGTCACCCAGAATAGAAAAACTTAAGTACAGATACAGAAAAAAAAACTACTTAAGTACAGAAACTAATTACATTTACTTAGTTACTGTCCACCACTGCTCTCTTTTCCTCACTTTCTTCCTCTCCACCTGAAAGCCATTCTTTCTTTTGCCTTTCTCTCTGTACCTCTATCTTTCCCCCACTCTCAGTCTAACTCTTTCCATCTCTTGTGTCTTCCCTCTCTTTCACTGTCTCTGTCTGCCTCTGTCTCTCTCTCTCGGGGGTGAGGGGCAGTGTGGGGTTCACTTAGTGTCCATTCACAACTCTAATGCATGTAGCCACTCTAATGATGGTCCACGGAGAGACAGTGCAATGCTCCTCCATCCTCTGCAGTGACATAACCATACTAAATGTATTCTGAGTGGTTTCCATCTTTCATCTCTCCACATGCACACACATATGAGCCATAAGATAAAGAAAGGCTTGACAAATCTCTCTCAAGGTGATGCTTTCCAGAGACAAAAAGACTCTCGAAAGAAGACCTTGGGTGAAGCGGCATCATTTTGTCATTTCAATGAAAATTCCTAACAGTGCTCAATGTGTATTCATGCTTTGCACAGGGCCATGGCGTTAGAGTAAAAATAGTCAAATAGTCTTGTTTACACCTATCTTGTACTCATTGGTCACTCTATGAGCTCCAGCTACATTAAAAATCACTATAAGTATATGAGATAGGTAGGTATATATACAAAGCTACCTAATAGATCACTATATATATATATATATATATATATATATATATATATATATATATATATATATATATTTATATATATAATGCATACGTAGCCATGCAGTGCAATAGCTCAAGGATATTAAATGTGGCACTGTCAGAGTATGCCTCCTTTGCCACAAGTCAATTTGTGAGATTTCTGCCCTGCTAGATCTGCCCTAGTCAACTATAAGTGCTATTAGTATGAAATGTTAGCTTCTAGGAGCAACAAAAGCTCAGCCACAAAGAGAAGGGCCACCGAGTGCTGAATAACATGTAAAAATGGTCTATCCTCTGTTGCATTACTCACTGCCAAACTGTTTCTGAAAGCAACATCAGCACAATAACTGTGAGATGGGATATTTCTGAAATTAGCTTCTATGGCCAAGCTTCACACAAGCCTAAGATCACTATGCACAATGCCAAGCGTCGACTGGAGTGGTGTGAATAAATGCCCATGGTTTTGGACTGGGATGTCCAACAAGCTCATATAGGTATGATGGTCAGGTATACACTGCTATTCCAGCCCAGACAATACTGCAAGTGACAACACTTACTCTTCAGTAACTACAGGGACTTCAGTGCAAACTGGCTAAGCTGTTCTTAGGTTATAGATATGTGTAATAAAACTTTGGGCCTGCTGGTACAACCTGGCCATTTGAAAGGTAAACATAAACAATTTTCTCTGGGCCTAAAAGAAGTACGCATGACTTTATGCGAGTAAAGTTTGTCAGAGAGGTAAGCTGAACGTCTCGTGTTCCAGTAAAATGAGTTAAAGTGGCAGGCCTGATTTCAGATCACCGTCACACTGTTTCATCAGCCACACCACCTCTGTGTGAGGATTGTAGGGAGTTTCCTAAAGTGCCAATAGGAATTGAGCAGAGTGCAGAATTCCCCTGAGAGCCCCGATCACGGCAGAGTGAAAGTAAAAGGAAAGGAGAGTGTTCATGTGGAGAGCTCAGAGAAGAACAAGCAGAATATCTTGTTATATATGAATATCACAATCTTTTCCCCTCTTTTTCTGTTTTTCTCTCTCTTCCTCTTGCTGTAACTATCTCTCTCTTTGTCTCTTTCCTTCTCTGTGTAGTTGTCTTGATCTCTTTGTCTATCTCTTTCACTTTCTCTCTCTCTCTCTCAAAAAATCAGAAGATGATAGAGCAGTGAGTCATGGACTTAAATGTTTTATTACTATGCAAATAATGAATTAAACAGATGCTTTAAAATAATACATTTTTGAATAAAAAAACTTAGACTGAATCAAATAAAAATAATCATGTGATAATTATGTACGAGTGTATGCCCAAAAGTATGTGGCCACCCCCCCCCCCCGTTGAGTGAATTCAGGTGTTTTAGCCACACCCACTGCTAACAGATTTATAAAATCAAGCTCACAGTTATACACAGTTATACAATCTCCATAGACTAACAGTAGAACAATGACAGTAGAATGAATCCTAGTGAAGAACTCAGTGATTATTTGGTGAAAAGTCTTTCCTGCTATGTCTGCCCCAGTCAACCATAAGTGCTATTATTGTGAAATAGAAGAATCAAGGAGCAACAACAGCTCAGCTACAAAGCAGATCACGCAAGCTCACAGAGCAGGACAGCTGAGTGCTGAACCGTGTAGCTTGGTGTAGAGGAACTCTAGTGGCCTGTTCAAAGCCCTGACCTCAACCCCACTAAACCCCTTTGGAATGAACTGGGACATTGATTGCAAGGGAGACTCTTTCATCCAACATCCATGTCTCACAAACAAATGCTCTTTTGACTAAATGGACACAAATTCCCACAGACACAGTCTAAAATCTTGTCTAAAGCCTTTCCAGAAGAGTGATGGCCATTGTAGTCACGAAGCAGGGGACAAATACATATTATTGCCCATGGTTTTGGAATGGGATATCCAACAAGCTCATATAGAAATGATGGTGAGGTCTCCATATACATGTAGTCATCTACCCACATAGTGTATATGTTTAAGTCTGAGCGTCTTTCCAGCTCTTCAAAATCCCACCAACATAGACACCCACACACAAACACACATGCAGTGTGTCTAATCTTCTCTGTGCAGTGAAGGCGTGGGCTGTGTGTTCAGTTGTTTTGTTTTCCAGGGTAAACAGACCGTTTTACCCACCGTGTTTTGATCATGTCCAGTCCTGATGTGCTGAATGCCTACTCTGTCATTATAAAACGTTTTACCCCAAATGTCAGTTTAACAACCCACACGTCTAAATGTGCCACACACATCCTGTCCCCCCCCCCACCCCCCCCACCCCCCCCACCCCCCCCACCAATCTCACACTGCACCCCTGCTGTTTCTATCCCACTCCAGAAGCTTTTCCCAGTGTCCTGGAACTTCTTTCCTTTAGGCTAAGCTTTGGAAAACCTTTTAAACTGCAATAACCTGCTGTACCAGCTCTACTTAAGTTTAACTGCATGCTAATTAAATCATAGCTCTTTAACTTAGATATGCTTTACCAAATTAAAATGGGTTACACCATTCTGACAAGCTTTTACACTGATTGTAGCAGCTTCTAAATATTTACATTTAAATTTGATTTACTTCAGAACTATATATATATGTATATAAAACTATGTACTTTGCAAAAATCTGAGAAAATATATTTTAAAAAGCTGTTTCTCTGGACAGTAAGCATTTATTTGCTCAAAGAACACCTATTTTAGAGTAAAAACACATAACTTTATTACAATAAGTAGTGATTTTCTGTTTGTTAATGTTGGTTTAACCATTTCCAAACCTCTTCTTGTGGTCTTACAGTGCCGTATTATTTCTTAATTTAATCCAGTACATGGTTTGGACTGCTGGCGGTGGATTTGAATTAATTTACACAATGGCTGTGGGCATCGAGGAGATGTCAGGAACCAAACTTAAGTTCTAGCCTACTTACAATATTTACTGAATTATTTTTGTTAATATATTTGTTTTCGTTTGTGCATTTATTGCATTTTAATGTTATATCGTACATAATGTTTAACAATGTTATACAGTAAAACACACTTAATGCCCAGATAAATGGTTTAAAACAATTTGCTTAAGTGCCTAACACTCAAACTGGGCTGCAGCCCAAAAGGGTCTGTTTGAATGAGAAGCTGCATTCCAGGTCAGGCCGTATAAGGCTGAGCAGAGGGCTGCAGCCTGACTGATAGGAGACAGTGTGGAGGAAACTATTTCTGTGGCCCAGATAGTGAAGACCACAGCTGCTGAGAGAGAGAGACAGACAGACGGAGAGAGTGAGGGGGAGAGAGAGAGAGAGAAAGAGAGAGAGAGCGAGAGGGGCACTCTTCAAATGCCACTGGCAGTGTTTCTGTCTGGTCAGGCTCGGCGTCCGCATGTCAGACACTGCTGCAAATTCAGATTGGGGCGTTGGGGGAGGGGGGGTTGCAGAGCAGGTCATAGGGGAACAGTACCTCCCACTTTTTATGTGTTTATTGGAACATTAGTACATAACCTGCCCTGGAATCATTTAGCATTTTCAACACTTACTGTACTACAGAGGTCTGAATGGCACTGCTAAATTAGCAGAGGAGCAAAGTAACTCTCACTATAGCACATGAGTAAATTTTTCCCTGTAATGGTACTTTTTAAAGTGGAATTAACCTGTGTTCAGGTCTGTGCGACCCATTTTCAATGTTTACCAAAATAAAAAATGATGCAAATTAGATTTCTCAGATTTCTTGGCTTTTGCTCTGTTTTGCTTTTGCTCTATTTTCTGTAAAGGACATATAAAATAATACATTTTCAGTGACTTCACACTGGACAGCCCCTACATGTTTGTATTACACATGTGGTGTCTGGTGAACCCACAGGGAATAAAAGTGCAGAGGTGCTGTGTCCCTTCACTCTGTTCTCCTCCTACATGGCTTGCTGTTAGTGTGTGTGTGTGTGTGTGTGTGTGTGTGTGTGTGTGTGTGTGTGTGTGTGTGTGTGTGTGTGTGTGTGTGTGTGTGTGTGTGTGTGTGTATGTGTGTGTGGACAACAAGGACAGGCTGCTGACTGTCTACAGCTGCTAAAGGAGAACTCTTTGCTGGCTCCTTGTGATATTTTAAACATCTGGTATTTTTACATAGATTACAACTGAGTATCAAAAACATCAACACCACACAAGGATTAAATGATCATACTTAAACTTTTACTTAAGTTCATTTCTAACAAAGTACTTTTTAAAATTTTAATAACATGACAGGGTAATAAATAAATGTGCACTTCAGCTCATAAACCAATGAGACGAAAGCTCAGCAAATGTAAAAGATTCAGTCCTGAAAGCCACTCAGCACAAAAACACGTCAGTGTCGATGTTTCCAGTTTAAAGGAGAAAGATGAGAATGTTACCAGCATAGACAAGGAACATACTCCTGACCTTCGTTTATTTTCAAATGAATGAAAAGCGCATTATTGTCGGCTGTCAAACATGCCTCCTGAAACCTAATGAAATACCTGCATTTCACAGCTCAGCTTCACCCTGAGGAGGCATATAAGCAGGAGCTGAACAGGTAGAGTTCTCTCTTTACTGTTTCCTTCTTACTTAGTTGTTTTAGAATGGCATGCCTGGTAGCTTGCTATCTTAGCTAACATTGGAGTCAACCTACAGTGTATCCATATCATCATGCCGAAAATCATGCATCTCCATTTTTATTTTTCTGCATCTTTTCAACACAC